>NC_045643.1:2644304-2963007 GCF_009829145.1 Chiroxiphia lanceolata | reverse complement strand
GATACCAATAAAACTACCAGCTAAAAATAAAGAGTACTTTGTTAAAGCAAGCTGTTTTCATCCATCCCACTCTTCCTCATTCCATAAGTGGAGATGATGGAGTTAGGAACAGTCAAAATCTCCACGAGGTAAAGGTAAGCTCGTGGCACCCGCTCCAGTCACAACTTCGACATCAGCAGGTCTTAGGCTGAGCAATCCTACAGCTCAAAGCCGCCCAAGGCAGTTAAAATACCCACTTCAAGCTAAATAGGTCACAGATAGATCCAGCCATGACAAACTGGTGGTTTAGGCCTCCAAACAAAGCCTTCTATTGTTTAGAATCACCCACTTGGGGATAGAAAAAAGCCAAATGTGTAAACATAAGGAGGAATCAGGAGAGTTCTTTATAAAGATTTTCCTTTTTGAAAGCCTCCTTCTCCTCCATCAGCACAGATCAAAACAACCAGTCTCCAAAGAATTTTATGCAAAAGCATTGAAGAACAAGCCATTTCCCTAAAATCACTCTGTTGTGTCAAAACACCTGGGAAGAGGCAAGAGGAGGGAGGGACAGTACAATTGTCAGGGACAAAACTTTCTCCAGCCACAGGCTGCACTGAATTCTTTTTCCAAAGCAGTAAAAACACACTTCATAGAGCTGAAAATGTTTGAGGTGCTCCTAGTTTTTAGTATTCAACAGTTCCTGTTAAGTTTCTCCAGTCTTGAATTTTGAGATGTGCCACGGAGAACGAAAGCAGCAGGGAAAGCTTTCCCCAGGAGAAGGGAAGACCATTCAGCTGTGCATCCATGGTTTACCACACATCTCAGAAGAGTAAAACAAACCATTGTCTGAGCAAGCAAATCTTTCTGGGCTAAACACAAAATCTGCTCGAGAAATCTGCAATTCATTAGCATAGAAGTTCAAAGTTGTTTTATGAGCATATTTTCCTCTGTAACAATTCGTAGAGCTGTCTGCATTTCATCACTCTGAACGCAGCAGCTCTCGAAACAGTCTCAGCACTGCACTTTCTGATGCTGACACAAAGAGCTGTGTTTTCAAGCATCCTGTAATGCAGCAGGTACATTTCTCACTTGAAGTTTTCTTTTAAAAAAGCAGCAGGTAACAAAATAACTTTGTTATATTTTTATGAAAAGCCACGGGAACATGAAGAAATGCTATTTCTACCAACCCATTCTTGACTGATGAAGAGCTAGGACCCCAAAGATGAAAAGTGAAGTCATATGAATAATTATGAAGATTGTTTCCTTTTGGAAAACAAGCACATAGGAAACTCTTTTGATTTACATTAATTTGCTACACGTGTGTACAGCCTGATTAACTCCAACTGGTTACATGGGCCTGTGAAGAATTTTTTTGTTTGTTTGTTGGAATGGAAACTCAGGGTGATTCTGCTCTCTAAAATTCCATGGCCAAATAATGGAGGTATTTATCTAGATGTCAGACAATCAGCTAAGTGCATCAACCCTGCCATTCCTTGCATGCCAAACTATAAACCACATTCCTAAAAACATAAAGATGACTTGTCGATTTTTTCCTAAAAAGCACATTTGACCACCCCTCTGCTCACTGGTTTTGTTGTCTGGCTCAGTGAACTTTTGATCCTCCTCTTGCACATAAAAAGACACGCTTAATTTTATACACAAAAAATGGACAGCTACACAAATTAAATTAAGCTTCTGGGAAACCTTTTCAATTTTGAAGAATCTCTTTCCTGAGCAAGATTACTGAAAACCTGTTGGGAATATTTGGTAGTACCTGTGAAAACTGTGCTCTGCAGTCCATGAAGGCTGTGGAAGGACCCAAGGGAAGGGAGACTGATGTGTCTTTAAAAATGGTTTTGGACCTTTTTCTCAGAACTGATCAGAAACAGAAAATGGGCTGCTATACGAAGTGAATTCCCGTTACAGTTCACCCACAAGAAGTGTGTTTTTCCTGGAAAAAGCTGTGAAGCAGCTGGCAGATGAAGCAACTGTTCAGCTTTCTAAGAGTGGAGCCACCTCTCCAGTCAGTCTTGCAGAAAGAGTAGTACAAGGGCTTGGCCAGCAATAAGAGCAGTTTTTTCACCAATTGCTTTCCCAGATACTTTCTTTTTGACAGAATTCAGAACATTTCCCTATTTCTGTGGATTAAAACAAACAAACAAACAAAATAAACTAAACGTTCTGTCACAAATTTATCTGGTGTGGAGAACAGACAAGAATGAGTGAAGATAAATATTTACCCACCTTGAGCTATAACCTGTGATTTTTGGTAATTTGAATGTTAAATCTTTGCAAAGAAAGGGATTTATTACTGTTGATTCTGCTTATGGCAATTATGAAGAAAATGCCACCTTGAGTATATATAAATTTCCTCTCAGTGTTTGTCCTGAAAAAATGCAGCCTCCTACACATTCTGAAACCCTGAAAGTTAACTGAGAAAGAGGGGGGAAAATTCCAAGGATTTTACATAATGATTCAATTGAAATTGTGGTAATGCTGAGGCAATTGTAGCAAGAGGTCAAGATACACAAGAACACAAAGAGCAGAAACTTCAGTTCTGTGACAGAGCCACATTCAGCTATTGAATTAATGAGGTAAACAAACAAAGTAAAAAAAGTTTTCCAATGAGATTCTACCTCAGCTTACAGGATAACCTGTTACAGTAACAGCAGCCCTGCCTCATAGCTCAGTTTGGCACCAGGACCAACCAAGGTGTGTGTGGTGCGTGTGAGGAAGCTGGTTCTGGTGGTCAGGTCCTTTTTCAACCTTAATCTTTACACGCTTCTAAGAGCAAAAGGCAGCCTGAAGGAGATGCCTAATGATACTTGAAAGCCTTTTTTTAAAAAATATCCTCCCTTTCTGGCCACCTAGAAACGAGCACATGCAGCACAGCTCTAGGTACCCCTGAATTTGAGGGCATGTTCTACCACACGTGTCCACACTGTGCAATTTTCACGCAGTCATCACGACTACGTTAAATCAAACCCAACTGATGGCAGTGCTCAAATGCTGAGAAGCCCCACAGCGAAGCATCTTTACACTTGGGAAGTGTTAATGTGTGATACAAACATTTTGCCTTCCAAAGCCACCATAAGAGACCAGAATGCCAAAAGCAATTAGTATAATATGCACAGCAGCACACACAGACACACAGACAGAGTATTCTCCAGTGTATTTTTTAATGTGAGTGTAACCACTGTGCTGGGAGATCCCCCTTCCCCTTTGAGAATTTTCCCTGTCCCTGGCAGCAGGAGGTTGGGACTAGATGATCTTTAAGGTCCTTTCCAACCCAAACCATTCTATGATTCTATGAAACATATTGTTTTTTCAACTGAGAAAATATGCTGTGTAGGAACAGTGAAAAAACAGTCTTTTTTTTTTTAGCCAGAGGTTTAAAAATTATAATATATGCTTTAATGTTGGGGTTTTGTTTATGTCACAGGTGGGGGGCGGGGGGGGGAGAGCACGAGAAAGAGGGAAATACATATATTTTCAGGATGAGAGCTACACAAGTTCCACTAATGGACTCCTCCTGCCCAGCTCCATCCTGGCAGAGCTGAGTGGTCACCCACGGGAAGGAATAAACAAAGTAGTAAATTCCATACTACAGGAAGTATCAGCTTAATGACTTATCCCTTTCCTCCAGGGGAGCTGAGGTGAGGGCAAATGCAAGCAACAAGCAACCTAAGGGCTGGAACAACTCCTCCAAAGATTAACATCAAGCAGCTGGTACTTTCCCTCCTGTGCTCAGTAAGAGCTTTGGCATTTGCTCCCATAAATGACCACTCTGCTGTGCAAATACATTAAAGACAAAAGCAAGAGTTAGAAAATAAAACCCAATTCTGTGCAGTCACTGCTGTGCAGCTGAGCTCAGTGTGGCCTTTGTAGAGATGGGGAAGAGAAAAGGACCCATAAAGCTAGAGAAAAGCTCCAATAAAAACCAAGGAATGTTCAAGAAGAAGTAATAGTAACACTATTAGTATTAATAACAATATATAGAGAAAAAAACTTGCTTGCTGGACTGCTCTAAAACCCTACTCTCATATTTATTTGTGATACAACCACGAGACAAAGGGGACAAACATAACATCACACAGAACAAGCCTTGCTCTCTCCTCCATTCCCATGTTCCCAGCACAGAACCACGGCCTTGCCCTGTGCTCACACACTGACAGCAACACACAGTGCCTTGGACTGGTCCAGGATCTCCAGCTGTGCTACCTGGCAGAGGGGAGCAGGAGAAGGAATATGGGCATGACTTCTAGTAGTTATGGGGCATCCAGCTCCACATATGGGGTTTGGCATCGACAAGTAAACAGGGGAAAGTCATGAATACAACCTATTTTCACAGGTCAGGTTTCCCACTAGCTGTAAAAAATCAGAAAAGAACTCTGAAGAAACATATATAAGTAATGATGCAGAACCTGTGCAGCTTCTTCCATTAACAAAACAGCTAAATAATCTGGGGAGGGGGATTAAAAAAATCTGCCTTGTATTGCAGGGCTAAGCAACACCTCTGGAGTTACAAATCATATTACAGCCATTTCAAGTAGTGATGGATGAACCTGAATTCTTGCAGAGGCTGCATTTAGTCATCTGCCAAAATCCCCTTTGCATCAGCAGCACAAGTCAGTGGTCAAGTCTTCCACTTCCTGCTTCCTCAAAGCGGATCCCGAGCATTCCCCAGCCCCTGTTCCCTCTGGAGGCAGGGACAGGCAGGAGTGGGGGTTTACACTGTGTGGGCAGTGACACTGGCACCAGAATGCAGGGAATCGACCATTGTCATTATGCACAGAAAAAAAGACATTTTTTTTGTCTCAGGGCCTTTATTATTTTATGGTGCTGAAATACAATGTCCCTTTTCACGGGGAGAATAATTGACAAATGCATTATTTCCCCATCCGCTGCCTCAGAGCTGGAATGAGTTAAAGTAGGCCCGAAATAAATCCTCTCAAGCCCATTATGACCTGCTATTTTTACTGTTAAATTTCAAGTGATTAACGTGCCTGGTACTTAAAGGCAAATGATGAGCAAAACACTGTTTGCCCAGTAGCAAATACCTTAAACACAAACACACAGGAAAGCAGCACAGCCTCTGTGGCTGCCTACTCTGCCTGGCACATGTAAAAGCAAATATTCACAGTATAAACAGACAAATGCACTGCAATTCCCATTGGAAGATGCATCAACAGCCTACCTGAGTGGCTCATCTTTTTTTTTTTGCTATAATATTAGTGATGTTTAATAATTAGGGACAGCTAGATTCTTTCTTTAAAGAAAAAAACCTCAACCTCCTAGAATACAAGCATGTTGTTTAACAATAAGCCCAAAGTGAAATAAACAAAACAACAAGCAACAAATCAAAAGCAACCTTTCTGCCTGACACTGATCAGACAAAATGTCACACTTAGCAGCTTGGGAGAGATCTTAAGTAAAGTGACAGAAATGTTCCTGCAGAGTGAACTAAAGAGACTGATGACAACTTGGGCTTTGTCTGTACCATTATGTACCACCTTCTTTTTCTTTCTTTTTGCAAGAGAGTTGAATCTGAACAACAACAACATTTTGTGGCACACCTTGGCAATGGAATGGGAAGAAGAGCTTCTCCTCTGCATCATCAGGATTTACAAAGGCTGCATCAAGCCTTTAGACTGACAAGTCAAAACAAAGCAGAGGCAAGAAGGAATTTTAACCAACCAGACCTTAACAGCACAAGTGCCTCCTCTGCTTCACCACATGGGTCTTGCTAATCCACTCCCATGACACGGGAAGGTTTTTCCACTGGAAAACAGGATCCAACCCTGAGTGGCTGGAGCAGAAAAGCACACGCAGTGTGTTCTCACATGACCTGCCACAGCTTGTGGGAATCACTGGGTGCACCAGAGCATGAAGAGTGACTGAAATCTTTAATGTCCACATTGTTGCTGCTTGGCTTTTCTGGGCTTCAGAAAATGGGTGAGGAATGCCTCTGACCTGAGGCACCTGAGTGCTGCTATCCCAGATGCCACAAATATAATGATGCTACATCTGGGGGGAAAAAATTAAAAAAAACACATATTTTTCCACAGTTGTTAGTTTATGCTCCTGGTTTCAGATGAAACTTCTATTTCTACTCATACCACCTTTGCTGATATTGAAAAGTATCTTTTCTCACATGTCACGTTCTTAACAGGCAAAAAATCCCTCGGGGTTTATTGGGAATTAGGTTGCCAAATGTTTTAGGATTGCTGTAAAGTACAGAGGGGAAATATAAATAGATTAAAACACAAGAAGAACAATGTTTGCTCACTCAGGCTTTCAGCACATACCAAGGACAACAAAATTCTGAAAAAGAGAGTAGAGGAAAAGGAAAAAACAAACAGGCCTTGATGAGCTGCCAGTCAAAAAATGGCTTCATTAACACTGATCATGAAGAAACATCATATGAACCTGGGTCCCTTCTGCTTCCCCACAGCAGCAGCAGAGCAGAGACAGCCCATCTCCCCTCACAGTGACCCCCAGGTTACCTGTGTCATCAAATATGATGGGCTGGCAGTTCCTGTTGGAGTTCCAGTTACATTTGAGCACCTGCCCTCCTTCCACGATGTTCTGCTGGGTGGTGTTTGCCTTCGGAGCTCCCACCAGAAGGTACGTCCTGCAGTAAAAAGAAGAAAAAAGACAAAGGTTTAGACAACTAAGGCACAGGTGTTATCACTTTATGACATCTGAAGAGTTAATACAGCAAAAGCCTTGCCCACTCAAATATAAATCTGACTAGGACTACTCTGAGTTTCAGAAAAATTCATGGGAGGTCTTAGGTCTTGGGTCCTTAAGCAGGCAAAAAAACCCCAGAAACGTTTACCATAAAGAAGAGACAAAGAAGATAGAGAAGAAGAAGACAAAGAAGATAGATCCTACTTAAAATGATACCTAAAATTAAATAAAAACCTTTTATATTTTTTTTTCCTTTAAAAAAACCCCTGTGTATGCAGCAGAACAGGAAACCACGTACTTCTGTAATTTACCAAAGTCATCAGTTGACATAATTTCTGGTTAATTTTGTGTGTAAGGGTAGTTCGAGGAAGTCAGTCAAAAATGGAAGCGATGTATAAACAAAGCAGGAGCGCACTCTGAGCTCAGCATGTCCCGAATGTGATGAGTCAGCCTCCTGTGAGAGAGTGCTCTGGTAAAAACAATCCCCAAGTGACCGTCAGCCGCAGATTTGTATGTTAATGAGTCGTTACCGAAATTCATTACGCAGTCATCGTTTTCTTATTAGGATCTGCTGTGCTTTCCTACATCTCTGCTTGCACAGGCGGGTTCAGCGCACCCTGAGCGGGAACTGCGCCTGCACAGGTGGCAAAATTCAGAAGTTGCAAAGCAAGAAACGGATCAAACGAGGTTCTTGGTGTCTTCCAAAATCTTCCAGGAACCTCAGGACGTCTGAGACGCACTTCACTCATCAGCACTTACTTGAGGAAGTCAATTTGAAGCATAAAGAAGTGTATAGAAGACATAAAATCAAATGCTTCCTGTCCTCAGAATCTGTCTGCTCCTTGCTTCCCCCTAGAGTGCCTAAGAGAGGATCCAGTTTCCAAGAGCAAGTCTTATCAGGCACTATGGTTCTTTAGCTTTGAAATTGGTTTAGCTGAACAAGCTGCAGGACTGGTTGGAGAGAATGTTTACAGGCAAGCAAATCCAGGCTTATCAAACTTGCTGTGGTTTCACAGTCATCCCCAGGCTTGGAGATGGAAAGAGCTCCAAGCTGGTTTTGGTACAGAGCTGAGTTTATGTTTCTTAACATGTAAATACCAGGTATAAACATGTAGCACCTCAAAGCTCAATTCATACAAAGACCAACACAAGCTACTAGTTTTCTGTGTGAATTTTCAGAACCTTCAAAAATTTCCTGGTGTGGACCCT
Source organism: Chiroxiphia lanceolata (assembly GCF_009829145.1). Lineage (NCBI taxonomy): Eukaryota > Metazoa > Chordata > Aves > Passeriformes > Pipridae > Chiroxiphia > Chiroxiphia lanceolata. The sequence goes on along the minus strand of NC_045643.1, from coordinate 2,955,126 downwards.
GATAGAAAATCCAGGCTCGTTGGCAACCCATTTGTTTTCCTTAGTATTCATTCATAAACTGTCTAGATTTCAAGAACAGGAATTTAAAACGCTTTAATCAACTTAAAACGTTCTTTCTGGGCTTAAAAATAAACGTCATAATGCCAAGCAAAGAAAAAACATCAATTACCATAATTACAATCCATTAAACAAGCTACCAAGCTTGCCCCCTGCTTTACTCTTGCACCACTAGCTTTTCAGAAGTCCCCCAAATGAAATGTGTGTTTAAAGACTTAAATCTTTACCATTCTAATAATACATTTTAAATTTTTCTTAAGATAATCTTTGTGATGAAGTTTATTAATAAGATTAAAAACACAGGAATCATTATGGGACACAGCGAAGCTTTAGTCACCGTTTCTATCAGCATAGACCAAACAAGCAGATTTTGTCACTCCTGGAATAGGACTTCCATCCTGGACTTCTAAATATGCTTTAGTTTGGCATCCAGCAGGTCAAAATAGACTATGAAACAGCAGCTTGAGCATTCAAGAACTAATAACATGCCTTTGTTGTCAGGCTAGTCAATCCTTTAGTCAAGCTTTAGCTTGGTAAACTGACTTGATCTCTCCTACTCACATAAAGAACAAGGTGATAAAAATTCACCGAAGCAAAAAGAAAGGCATAGGAACCAACCAAGTGACACACATGATGCTCAACAAAACCCATATGCCTGGAGGACACGGCATACAAGTATTTCTGGTTACTTCAAGAGGCAAAATATCAGTGTCCACGGGAATAAACTCAAAATTGAACAACACTAAAGTCTGTTCCCGTAAAAGTTGCATAGCTACTTTGCTTCAACTAAGAGCTTAAATGTAAGATAAAGTGCTTAGCTTAGCAAGTACAAACAAACCTCCAGTGACAACAAAAAAGCTGAGGAGAAAATTCCCCTACAAATACGCAGGAGTCTACCATGCTGCCTGAAAACCACACTGTTCTCTTTTACAGCAGTGCACGTTAAGGTCAACAGTTCTTATAAAAATAATGGAAAGCTTCCAAATAGTGATTTCATGGAGACCTGAGTCACATAATTCCTTATCAGAAAGCAAGTAAGAAAGTTTATTACGAGCATTTACCAGTCTCTTGATAACTCTGCAGCCACACATGCTGACTTAAAAATACAGGGAGGGACAAAAATAGAACCTTTTTTCTTTTAGTACAAAGACTTACAGGGTTAAGATAGCACAGAAAGATGGTGCAACACGTGCAAGTTAAGACAGGACAGCTTCTAATATATGTAGGCATTAATGAAATGCAAACAAGGCTAGATGATGTACTGCAAAAAGACTTGCTCAATACTTATAGGATTTGTTTATGAGCTGAAGATTAAGAGGGAGAGAGAGAATATCCCCTCAGTACAACAAAAGCCAGCAACTTTTCCAGTTTTACAGCACTTTCATAAGATAGGAAAGGAGTGTGTGGGGGAAAAGTGGCAAAATCTGGATGTTACTGTAGCCCCGCACTTGAGAACCACAGCCTGATTCATTCTGGCAACATGAGGATTCAAAGGTCTGAAACGCACCAGCAGCTACTACACACTGCCTAATCTTTAACATGAAACGGGAACATACGGAGGAAGCAGATGTGGAAGGTGCTTACATGGAACTTTTCCTTCCCCTTGCTGCCTCCTCAGCGGGTCAGTGACCCGCACAGACACCGCACAACCCAAACTCGGCACCACCGCAAAGCGCAGTCAAACGGCAGAACCGCTGAAATGCCACCTCAGGAGGCAAAATCTCATACCTTCACCGTCCTACACTGTATTTACCATTACCACCATCTGCATGAGACCAGGCTAAGCAGAGAATCCCGCAGCGCCGAAGCCCGGGACTGGGTCTGGCTCCCTGGGAAGGGCGTCTGGGCATCCAGAGCCGCCCCGGGGAGGGAGGGATGCGGACCGGTCCCTGCTGGGCACGGCCGGGGACGGGCGCGGCTCCATGCAAGCCCCGGGAGGGGGCCTGAGCAAAGCATCCCGGCGTTCCCGGCCCGGCTGGACCAGCGGCACCGGGGCTGCTCCGGCCGCCGCATCGCCCTGCCCATCCTCCGCCAGGACAACGACTCCCCGGCTCCAGCGGCGCCGGAGCGGCTCGGCGGGGGCAGGAGCGGGACGGGCACTTACGAAGACGGGTCGGGAGCGAAGAAGTCCACGGCGAAGCCGAAGTAGCTGCCCGCCGGGCCCGAGTAGACGGCCGGGCGCTCCACGTCCAGGTTGAAGGCACCGGCCGGGTGCAGCGCGGCTCCCAGCAGGACCAGCAGGACCGGCATCGCCTCCAGCCGGAGCAGCATCGCCCCCCGCCGCGCCATGGCCCGGCCCCGCTGCTCCGGGCGCGGCTCTGACGGGACGGGACGGGACGCGCCAGCCCCGGGCCGAGGGGGCGGAGGGGCCGCGTTTCCCGCGGCGGGGCGGGGACGGGAGGGAGCGCAGCCACTTCCCCTTTCGGCTCGGGACGGGCCGGCAGGAAGGAGAGGCGGCATCATGTGGTGCCGGGGGCGGGCCCTGCTCCGCTCCGAGCCCGGGCCGCCGCTCCTTCCGCCGGGAGCGCCGGGGGAGCACGGCCCTGCCCGCACCGGGATGGGGCATCCCGGCCTCGTCCTGCCGGAGCAGAAGGATGGGAGAAGCCCGGGAAATTCTTCCCTGAGGCGCTGGCACGGATCGCCCAGAGAAGCTGTGGCTGCCCCATCCCTGGCAGGGCTCAAGGCCAGGTTGGATGGGGCTCTGAGCAACCTGGCCCAGTGGAAGGTGTCCCTGCCCACGGCAGGGGGGGTGGAAATAGATCATCTTTAAAGTCCTCCCTTCCAACCCAGACCATTCTGTGAGTCTGTAAAGCAGCGCTAGAAATAAGAAGAGTGGGACACATCCGTGCCTGGTCTCACTAAGTCTGGTAAAGCCTTTCTGAACAAGGCTGGGGGATGGTCTTTAAGGAAAGCTGTTAACACAAGCAAAGAGTGAAGGAAGGGCCAGCGTGGACCCAGCCATGGAGGAAAAAAAAAAAACCCAAACCATATTTTCAAACACAAAAGCTATTAAACGAAGTAATTTTAAATCCCAGGGTCACAGCTCCTCCTCAGCAACAGGGAGGCCCAGCAGCAGGTGCAGAGCTGGGAAGAGCTGAGTCTGTAAATCCTCCCTAATGGAGATCTTGGCTCCTGTTCCTACCCACCTGGGGAAGCAGCATCCGGTGCAGCCTCAGTCTCTGCAGTCGCAGTTTGTGGCCCTCGGATCATCTGTCACTAATAATGTTCCAGCAAAGCTCAGGCAGCTGGAGGCTGCTACCAAACCCAGCATCAGCCAACACAGTCAAACATGTGCTCAGTACAGCAGTGTTTCAGGTAAAAAAAACCATGCTGGCACACCTATAAAGTGGAAACAGTTCATATTAATTCAGAATATTAATTTGTGTACCATAACAGGATTATAGTTTAATGACTTTTCCCCTATTGCCACAAAAAGTCTTAACTTTTAGGTTTGCTTTTTTTTTTTCATGGCAGCATGATAAAAAGTAACAATAAATAATGATGTTTCGAGCCCTAAATAAAAATTTAAAATATCCCACACATATTTACCAAGGGATAGATTCAGTGTTACGGGAGTCCTGAAAGAAAAACATTTATGGAATAAGCAGAGAAAAACCCACAGAGCGATACAAGAAAAAGTCTCAGAAAACATATCAGGTTGTAGAAAGTGTGCTGAGGACTCTATTAGAGAGGACTAATTGTAGCACAATAGCTGCAACAAGGTGAAAACTCTATCCTAAGGGGCCTGTGTAAAGAATGGAAGTTACACCAGTTAGAAAGACTTCCTAAAATACTGGTTTAACTCCCACACACTCTTTGGATAAGGATATGGCTACCACTAGTGAAGTTTAGGACTGAGATTCTAAAGAGATCATTTAACTTTTAAATCTGTTAAACTGGCTGTAAGTGGACTTTTACAGGCTCAGTTCTAAAAAGATCAGATGCATCAGGCAGAGCCAACGAGATTCAGAGTGAGCAAAATTAGAAGCCACTTACTGAGAATGCTTTCAGTGGAGAACAATCATCATGGCAGAAAATAATTAAAATGATCAGGAATAATGGCAAGGCCACAATACAGCCAGAAGAAAGATGTTTGTTATAGAACTGCTAGTTAACCTACCAAAGAGACAGGATTTAGTAATCATTGAGTATTCCCAAAGTTGTGATGGAATTGGGTTAATTCAACGTAGACAAAAGCAGTATATTAAAACTTTCAACTGTGTGCATTAACACTGTCTTTTCATTAATTATTCCTTCGAAGAACCCAGGGACTTAACAGAAAGAAAACACAAAGAAGGACATCTCAGAAGCAGGTTCCTGTTTTCCTTCAGAGTGGAAATTTACAGTCACTGCTGTCTGCCTGCATTTTTTCCTCTTTATGAAAGAGGAAAAAACCTACAGCCTACATTCACCCAGCCATGGTAGGTAGGCTCACAAGAAAAAAAATGTGTCATGTATAAATGTTCCAAGTGCAAGCACTGAACACTGATATTGGTTGATCTCTTCAGTTTCTCACTAGACAAAAACAGAAAATAGCTTTATTTTAAAAACTTCAATATTAGCATAAAATGGTTTGTGTCAGAAGGGACTTTAAAGATGGGCAGGGACACCTTCCACCAGGTTGCTCTAATTGTTCTATTTTAACACAGATTTTATGTTAGCAATGAAAGCTAAATTAAGTAGTCTTGAAGCTGTCAGAAAACACAATAGACTAAGAGACTGAGTCATGGCAACCTTTGAAAAGCTGGATGTAAAATATGTAAGCTGGATTGTACACCGTGGATTCTTGCCTGCTGCTACTCACCTGCTGGGTTATTTTTAACAAGTTCATTCAGAAAAATTACCAATACAAGGGGAAAAATAGAAGGGTAGAAAGCGAGAGAGGATTTCATTGGAAAGAGGTTGTGAATTAAGGGGTTTCCACTTTAAAAATGCTTTATGTCTGATCTGGTTCCACCCATCTAGACAGACATGAGTCACCTTCATTCTCACACAACCCTGGGGCACTGTCCACTGGAAGAATATTTTAGACATATTTAATACATACATGAATACATATTTTCATATATTTATACTTCCAGAAAAGTATATTTGAAATGTAGGTTTTTAAGCAGCAATCTCATGATCTATAGAAGAAGAACTCCCAAACATTTTCATTTATTTGCTCCCACAGCTTCCCTGTCTGCAGGAAAGTCTGTCACAGCTTGGCAAACAGCAGCACACAGAAGAGAAGTGGTTTGTTCAAGTAAATCCATGGCAGAGCCACCAAAATCCACCAGGTAATCCTGTGTTCCAGTCACTTGCTCTTCCTTCAGGAAGCCAACTCAAAAATAATTTATTATCAAGAAATGGGGGAGAGTTCCTATACCTAGACTTGATACTTGTTACTAATTTTCATAACTTTGTGGCCTCCTTATTGGTAAAAAAAGAAACATTACAAAGATTAACTTTTATTTACTAACTTTTCCCACAGCTTTTGTACTACAGACCTGATCGAAGCATATGAGTTAATAAGTTCCCAAACTCTAGCAAATAGGGCAATAAAAGAGAAAAGAAAAGAGAGGTTTATGAGTACCTTGAGAAAGTAGCTTAGGGAAAGGGAGGATTTACTTGCTCTACTTGATTGTATAACTTCATAGCATTACAGAAGCAGCAAAGGAGAAGTTTTTTTTAAGGCATCAGAATTTTTTTAAGGCATCAGAATTTTTTTAAGGCATCAGAATTTTTTTAAGGCATCAGAATTTTTTTAAGGCATCAGAATTTTTTTAAGGCATCAGAATTTTTTTAAGGCATCAGAATTTTTTTAAGGCATCAGAATTTTTTTAAGGCATCAGAATTTTTAACCATATGATAAATTTTGGCTTCCTAGGAACTGGCTGTGCAGCCCTACTGCTTGTTGCCAACAAATTGCTGAGACAGGCCAGAGGAGTAACTCAGCCTTAACTCAGACTTTACACAGAGTCAGGGGTTACTCAGCCCTTGGGAAGTCTCTTTTCACACCATTTCCTCCCTTTCCAGATGGCTCCTCTTTGGACAGCTGTTGGGTGCATATCTGGCTGCTCCCACCACTTCAGTTTTAATTCAGAGCCCAACCAGAGCCAAGCAGTCCAGACAGCTCCAGAGTGGAGCCACAGCTCCCTGGATGGCATTAAATTTTACCCCCCAGCCCCAACAGGGGAAAAAGGCTTTTTCCATATATCCCAGGCTTGGGATACGCTTTCAATTAAAGCCAATCTATAAATCGAGGGAACGTATTTTCTACTACAGGAGAGGCCAAGGGATTGATTCCATGGCCTGCATTGAGCTGCTCTGCCTGACACAATCATGGATAGAGCCAAAAAACAGACTTAGGTCTTAATACAGAGCAAGAAACACCCCTCTAGTTAGGATGGGAGTTTTCTTTCCTGGCTGGTTCAGCTCTCAGCATGACTAACAAACAGATAAGCAACAGCCACCGAGATCATATCACAGACTGTAAACACATGGATTACACGCTTCCATATTTACTCTCCTGTTACCTGTGTTTCTGACTGACAGGCTGAGACACTCAGTGTGAAAATCAACTACTAAGAAGTGGGCAGGGCTGGGATTCCTTCTAAGACACCCAAATTTTTGTCTGTATTCAGTGTTAAACACAATTATTTTGGAATTCTTTGGCATCTAAAGAACTGCTTTCCATTATTCAACAGATGAAACTAATGTTTATGTTACAACTTACTACTCTTGTTAATTTTTACTCAAACTCAAGGAATCGGTCTTGTTAGTTTTTAACTCGTACAATAAGTTATCAACACAGCTGAATAAAACTTTGCAAGATGCAAAGCACCTTTTGGTATTATTTTTTTGCCTATTTTTTGCCTGAGTGTCCAGCATGTATTTTGAGTGTGCAACGTGGATCAGGTATTTCAGAACATTTTCCTTTGCAGTTATATCTCCTTCTCATGGCATTACACTCAACAGTAAAAAAGGGACAAAGTGCTACAATTCAGTAAAAATTGCACATGTGCAAACCACAGTGGCCCTACCTGAAAAGCCTCAGCAAGATGTCTTGTGTGTAAGCAATAAGCTTCAGCTTTTTTGCAGATCCAGTGCTTTACAGCCCCAGTAGGATGAATATCTGGAGCACAGGAAGGATCACCACTGCTTTGTTCATCAATACTACTGTTACCCTCCCAGAAAAAGCTTCCACTGATGGGAGAGTTTCAGTAAATATTTTGCTCTCCTGCCACTCAGACCCTTGGAGTTATGAGGAGGCTCAGCTGCTCTGAAGAGATCTTTCAAGAAATAACTCAGTTTCTAACAAGGCAGTAGAAAATAAGCCTAACCTAACCAAAAAAGATGGACTTTACATATCACTCTGGTGTGCTCAGTGGCTGCCTTTTATTTCTGTTTTGTTTAATATTATCTTTAATGTTCACTTCCTCGGGAAGAAGACCCCACAATAAATGTGAAAGCTGTGGAAGCATTACTGGGTGAGAAACACAAGAAGACCAGCAGAGATGTTTAGGCTTGATTTGCTTTACTGCTCCTATGAGCAATGCACCACATCAGCCCCATCTCCTTCAGCTGTCAGCAAAAGCTGTCCTTAGCCCAAGGCCACAGGGCAACCTTCCCCTTGGGACAACAAAGGTATGGCTGGATTTGCTGGTGAACAACTCCCAGCACAGAGCCTGGAATCTCCCAGTTCCAAAGGAAGTGAGTCGTGCCAGGGTTCATCTCTGCTTTGCTCAATGCTGAGATCTGTATTACTCCAGTGTTAGTCAACGTCTGCCCACCAGCCCCTTTTTTTCTTTTTTAGAATACTCCTTACTCACCAGGCCTTTTTTTTTACATTAGGATTCCACAGCATCCAGTGCAGGGACAGCATTGTTTGACATACCCAGGGATTCATATTTCTTCAGCCAGAATGAGTTTGTCATTATAAGTCACATGGGTGACTCATTTTTTTTGCATCACAGAGCACTTCAGCAGATTAACACACATATCCAGATGTCGCTCAGTAAATGCCCCCAAAGACTTAAATATTTTTAAAAGATATTTTTAAACAGTATTTTTCACTCTAGAGAATAAAGGATTGACAGGAAATAATGTAACAAGGGAGAAACAGATCAGAGAAAAAAAACAAACAAAAAAACTCCAAAAAACAAACCAAACCAAACAAAAAAACAAGCTCTGTAATATTCTCTGCACAATCTCAATGAAAATGAATACATTTATTTTCTTACATTCTTGCCTGCTTCTGGTTATACAGAAACACCAGAGACCACTGCTTCCTGTCATATTGCCACTCCTGTCTTTAGTGCAAATAACCTTCTATTTAGCACAAGTGACAGCTTCTTATGTACAACCTTTTAATCTCTCTACTTTTGAGGAATTTTTCACTAATTTTTTTTTTTGCCATAATTTTTTTTTTCCATCATGCATTTTCAAAGTAATCTAACAAAGGTCAGACTCACAGAGCAGTCATCTTGACTTTTTAATTTATCATTCCAGGCACATAAAGCCACATCTGCCTGGGAGCATCTGTCCTCTAGTGCTCTTGCAATGTTTCCACGTTCCTGATAAAGGATTTGGAACAAAACCAAGTTTAAAACTTAGGAATTCCCTGGGAAAGAAATAATTCTTCAGACTTAGCAACTTAGTAACAAGCTCACACTTAAAACATGTTGAAGACTTGAACAGTAAAATAATAACAGGATTCAGAGCAAGTATTATTGAAAGGCAGTGGAGGAGCAAACTAGGGCCAGGCTCCTTTCTATCCAATACTCTGAATATTCTTTTACTCAAGTAAAAAAGCACTAAAAGATGGCAGTAAGACCAACTGACATGGAAAGAGAGATTTCCTTCCCCTTCTCTCTCAAGAAACATTTCAAATGTTCCAGCCCAGGCACCCCAGGCCTTGAGAGCAGCTCAGCCATCAGCTCCAGCCTCTGGCCTTCAGAAGGCACATTTCCATCTTACAGAATGCCCCGAGTTCAAACATCCTCCCTCTTCCCGTGCAAAAATACCCATTTTTTTCCCCCAAGAACCCCAACTCATCCATAACTTGAAGTCATTATATTTTGCTCCTTTGTGTCTAAGGAATCCTGTCCTGTCTGGCATAAATACTAAACCAAGGCATGTCCTTATCTATAGAACTGGTGACTGTGTCTGCCAAGTTAAATGAAAAGTGTTTCTCTCAAGGAATACAGCTAAAGAAAATTGACCAGTACAGAATCAGATCTTTAACTATTGTAACAGAGGGTTTGCCCAGGGGAGTGAGGGGGTTTGGTGTGGATCTGTTTTGTTCCCCACAGTTTTTACCATTTGCTTCTAAGCCATCAGCCTGCAATGGCCAGGAGGTCACTCCAATCCATTCCCAGTTGGGTGCTGCTGGTGAAAGAACTATTTTTGCAGCTATCAAACTGAAGTCTGCCAGTTAATGCTGACAACAGCTATCAGAACTGGAAACTGCAGACACTTCCGTGCCCTGAATAAAGAGCACATTTAAAAGCTTCCTCCTTCTTGCTGTCTTGGAGGAAGATTCCTCATTCTGCCTCTCCCTGCTCCCCCCAAACAGATGAATAATGGGCAATTATTCCTGTATAACAAGTGTGCAGAACTGCAGCTCGGTATTTGTGTGTGGAAGGCACTGTGTGGGACACAGTATTTGGAACCACTGCTTACAGAATAGTCTTTTTGTGTTGACAAGAAAAAGAACTGAAGAGCTCGTGGTGTAGGGCTGGTGGCACCACCACAAAGTGCAGCTCTGACACCTCCTGGAAGCTTATTCAAGGAAACAGATCACCAAGATGAGACAACAGCAGTTAAACTTCCATTGCTCCCTCACAGTTCATAGTCCCCTCTTATTTTGACTTTAGTCTGCCAGACATTTGAGGAACTAGAGCTTTGCTCTATTCATTCTGTCCAACTTCCCTAATCCTCCTTCTCTCCCTTTGATGACCAAAGCCCTGGAGTGCTGGGTGAGACTGTGCCCTGCTCTGTGCAGAGAGCCCAGAGGGGGAAGGCAGCAGCTGGATTACACAGCCACTGCCAGGAGAGCTGGGATGGATTAGAGAGGTCAGCCAGAAGAGCCTTCCTTCTGCAGTGTTTATCCTTGGCACAGGGAGAAGACAGCAAAGGAAAGTGATGGAGAGCAAAGATTAAAAAGGTTTCTTGCCCAGAAACTTGGCAGATTCTAAGCAGGCCTGAAGTTGTAGCTGTGGAATTTTTATAGTGGAAGTCAATTAATCTCTTTCTGAAGTAGTCCACTGCTCCCAAAGCAGACAATTGAACTACTTGACACCAAGACTGGTAGAAAACAGTGAATGAGAGTTGCAATGGATTTGTGTTACTGTGCAGTCCTGTGATGTCTTTAATCCAGTCTTTATATGCCATATTAAGTGCACAAGAAGGTAAACCAAGGAACAAAAGAGGAATGGAGGTGAGACGTGAAGAGGACAAAAGTTCCCCTAGAGTAGCAAGCCTGTCAAAATGCATTAGAGGCTTGAGAAATGTAAGGTGTAAACTGAATTTCTACAGCTACAAGAGATGTGCTACACCCACAATTTCATTCCAGCACAGGTCCAAGGATGCAGCAGCTGTAGAACACAATTCCCTAATGGCTGACTGTCCAAAGAATATTGTTTAGACTTGGCAAGCTTTATAGTCATTCTCTCCTATCTTCCCTTCAGGACTGCTTCCTCTTCTTTCCTTTAGGAAATAAAGGAAAGCTGTGATGCTTCTTTTCCATTTCATCTTCCTTTATTTTAGGACTCCACTGTGCTTTTAAAGTCTGATTGGGTAACTTCAGGAACATCTCATCAGTATTAATTCAGCCCTGCTCAAATTTATGTCCAAATGTATTATAAGACTCCATAAGCAGTTTCAAACCAAAAACGTAGGATAATGAGATTATCTCCGAGGTCTCTTTCCCTAAACACAAATGAGATGCTGCTGCTGTTTTATGATTGAAAGAACTGATTATTTTTGGCATTCATTTCAATAATGTGCTATGAAGGAGCCTATTGTGGTCACATATTAGGGCTGTAACATCATAAATGAATAAAACATCCTGGCCTTATTGCTAACACCAGCAACAGCTGCTCTCTGTAAAGAGACAGAGCATCTATTGAAAGGAAAGAACTAAGTGTGACAGGCTAAGCCAAGGTCTCTTCTGAACCTCTAATACCAGTGTGAGAGAAAAAAAAGGGTGATTTGCAGATATCACTGCAAAAGCACTTTAGGTGATCACAGCTACATAAAACACCCCTGGTAGCCAACCAGAAGCAAAGATTCCATTCAAATACTTCATTCACAAAGCATTTGCTTTATGAAAGATTTTGCCCATTAGTAGCACAAAAATGAAGTGTGTTTAGAGAGAAAGCTTTTAATTTTGGGAAAAAAACCCTGTTTCTAGCACTGAAATACATCAAGAGACTGTGTTCTTCACAACTGAAAGCCATTAACTCCTCTTTTTATAGCCACTTTCTCTAGCTGGCATCAAGCCAAAGGCATAGGATATGACTTTCTCAAGTGTTTTTCCCTTGAGATCTAACAGTAATAGGAGTCATGTTCAAAACAAAATGCAGCAGAGCTGTGGAACCCTCAAGTTTCCAAAAGATGATAAAAATGTACAAGGATTCAAGGGAGAAAGAGGGAAGACACTCAGAAGAGAAAGCCAGCACAGGGTAACATCTAGAAGAGGAAATCTTACAGATTAAGAACTGTTGGAAACTCCATATGACAAGCACTCCTGAGCAGTGCAGGGGCTTGTCCTTTTCTTACCTCCTCCCTCCCCATGGCTCTGCTTTTTGGAGTTTGATAAACAGGCTCTTGGGCTGATCCAGTGCAGCTGCTATCACAGGTTTTTTGGGCAGCTCCTTTGGCCTTCCCAGATCTCGTATTTTCAATTCTTATTCATGTTATTCAGGGGGTATTTCTCCTGAGACACTTCAGGTGAATATATATGGAGATATCTGCATATGAGAGCAATTCCCTCCTCTCAGCTTAGGGTTGTAATAATTTCACTGTGAGGAAAACAAAGACCTAATCTTTTAGTTTAGTTGTTTGATCACTGCAGTTTCAGTAAGGTATTACAAAGCAGCACAAGGAACAGGAATAACAAACACTGTTTGTAAAACTTCCCAGTAGGCTACAAAATATTTAAGCCTGCATTACTTACTACATTCAGGTAGTTTTTAAAAAGGAGCATTAGCATTAGCAAAAGAATTAGAACTCAGCATTCAGAATGTCTGAGATGTAGGGGTTTTTTTGGCACTTATTATTCCACATCTGACTAAAGAACTGTGAAAGATGAATAAACATACTAGTTTGTATGTGTACATTCTTTCTGTAACCAACACACCAAACAAGCACAATCTATTATGACAATACTGGATTGCCAAGAAAAGTACCACTGCTTGGTCCAAAGTTTATCAATAGTAATAGCTCCCCTTGATAAAAAGCAGCTGGGGAGAAATGTCCACTAAAAAACCAGCAACATTTCTATTACAAACAACTCATAGATAATGTAATATTTAAGGTCAGTTTTTATCTTTAATTTTTAACCAAATTTTTTCCAGCCCTTTGTGCACAGTGTTTATTATTAAAAAAAAAAAAAAAAGCAGGGAGCTCTGAATAACAAAGTAGTGACAAGCATAAAATTCAATCATATAGGTCTCAAAAAACCCCCCCAACTTGACTGAATTTAAAGCTAGCCAGTTACAGCAGGGCAAGCAGTTTGTGTGTGTGACTGAAATGGGATTTTAACATACACTGAAGCTGAAAGCCAACAAATACTCCACCCCCACAACAGCAAACACCAGGAAGGAAAGGCATGGCTTTACTGCAGCATGTTTTTAAATTGTTTTTTGTCCCCACAGGTGCCCAGCGCCAAAGGTGCTGTGAAGGCAGTGCTACACCAGCGAGTGTCCTCAGGAGATGCTCAAACCACAGCTCCATCACACTGCTCATGGAGTGCTCACCTGAGGGAGGAGAACACCAAGATGACACAAACAGGGCCCAGGTTGCAAGGGCTACAAACTCACCCAGCTTATGGTGCTTTACAGCCTGACCTGAACCCAGTGTGTGTCCTGAACTGAGCCTTCCTGCTCCTGCAACCAGGAAATACTCTATTTTTGACCCATAACAACCGGACAGTCACTGAAATGAAAACACTATTATTTTAGGATTCAGATTATATCTCCTTTTTCCAGAAGTGACTCATTCACTTGATATCAGACTAATTTGGTGAAGTTTGCATCAACAGGAACAACTTACTGATGTCATACCCAGGTGAACTCCCTTCTATCACGGTGCTCCTTTCCAAAACATTAATAGTTCATCTACCCCAAGCAAGGCCTTGGCATTCATTTTTAATTGACATTTATTGTCTGAAACTCCCTGTCAGCTGCAAATTTGGGCTTCTTTAACTCTGAAAATTCAGGACCTTTAGCAGGTTATATTCAAGCCTATCTGTGAGCAGAAGGAACATGTAGCAACACATTGCACCTCACCTTCAGGAGTCTGTCTGAATGAGCACCAACAAAGAACTCCCTAAAAGCAATTACTGCTTTCACAGGTGGAAATCCAGGCAGAGCAACCAAGCCAAGGAGCCAGAACAAGCTCAGCCAGAGTAAGTTGAGAGGAAAGAGGGTAAAAACCAAACAGGAACAGAGAACTATTGTTTCCTGCCCACATGAAGCCATATGTCAACAACTCCTGCCTAGGAAAATCAGGTTTTCTTCAACTAACTCATGGATATTCAATGTATTTCAGGACCATGCAAGGTGACTGTCCTAATGTCTAACCAACACCTGCACAAAAGGAGTTGTGCACCACAACCAAGCCCTTTAGACCCCAAAGGACACTCTCTTTCTGCTCATCTGTGTTTTATTAGCTGAAATTAGTATGAGTCATCCTGTCATTCCTCCACTGTAAAACACAAATAAGTAACACAAACACAATTTTGGCAAAGGCTTGAGCTATTTATACTTCTCAAGCAGATCAGTACTAAAGAAATGAGTATTTATATGCAATAAACCAGCCTTTAAGTCACAACATATAGAAAGCCATTCTCATCCTTGATAATGATTAAATTACTTTTATTCCCATTTAAAATATACAACTTTGAAAAATTATGCAACATACATTCAAATGAATTGCATTCTTAAGTGTCCTGATAGCCAGGCATCTTATTGCTGACCAGTATAATACAACAATCTGTCAACACTGTTTATTTATGGCCATGGGGAGAAAAATCTGCATAAATAAATATTTCCATCTGATATTGTAGCTTTTCCTTAAACACTTACATTTAGAAGTCAAGTTCTGCAGGCCTCTTTCTCCCAAGTACTGCTTCTTGCTCCTACAGGAGAAAACGAATTCCACAAAGATCCCAAAAAGGGTAAAAAAAAAGTCTAAGTCAGCTAATTTAGAAATAGCATTCAGGGTACAAGAGTCAATTCAGCAGTGCCAGAAATAACCATTATAAAGCCAATATTCCCACCCAAAAGCAGTTTGGGAGAGCTCACTAACAACACCTCGACTCCTAATGGCCTTTAAGTAGCACTTTAAAAGCTTTAGAAAAATCGATACAAATCTTTAGTACAGCAATATTGTTGCAGATATTATTGGTATTATGGCAGAGACACAGCCTGTGAAAGCACCACTACTGAGAAACCTTTAGGGCAAGGCCTCAATCCTTTGGGAAAGGACACACTGACTGGAGGGCAGCCTGACAGCACTGCTCTGCCCTCAGGCAACTCAGCCCTGCACAACCTCCTGCTATTGCCAGCACTCCAAAGGCAAGCCAGGCATTGTCTGGACCTCAACATCCCTGCTCTGCAGAGCCCCGAGTCTTCACTAGTCTACAAAAGACAGTGGGGAAAGGAGGAGGCTGGAATGGCAGGGAGTGATGCACAGCAGGTATGACATCAGTTCACAGGTGGGCAGGGAGTAAGAACAGGAAGGGAGAAAAGCTGGCTGCTGCATTTTACACTGCATCAAGTGTAGGCAAAAAAATTGTAATTACAGGTAGTCCAAATTTAACTGAAGCCAACATCATCACTTCTGTATCAAGACTGCAGAGAAAAACATTTACCACTCTATTAGAAAATTCAGTTCTTAACGGTTTGGTTTGATATCCTAACTCAGCAGAGAAAAATCAACACAGGTATTTTAAAGTTGATAGTTTTTATTTACAGATTTATTGGCAAAAGGTGGTGAGAAAGTTTAAAATGTTTTAAACAGAGGGCACCACATTGTATTGTATGATCTATCAGTTGACAATCTTCAGTATCCAGCTGATCAAGTAAAGCTAATCACCACTTAAAGAAGCATAATCTGCATCAGCTCCATTAGAGTGTCCTGCCTAAAAACCACTTCAGGCAGTTTCTAAATCAACACCAATCACTAATAAAAATGCAATTTCTGTGAAGAATGAATACTTGGATTTTTATACTGTACCTGGTGTCAAATTGCCCACTTGCATACTGGCAAAGCAGTTACACTTCTTACTTTTAGTTGAAAGTTCTAATCTCACTGTCTGCAAATTCAGCTGTCGAGTAATTCTGACCTACTCTGAAAGTTTTACTGTGAGCATAGTCAAGACGGGAGTAGATGAGATTGAAGGAAAACATTCCTGGGATACCACGTGCCCATCATATTCAGCTGCATAACCAAAAACATCTTGTTTAAGAATTCTATTCAAAAAGGAGAAAAAATGTAGTCAGTTTTCACTTTGTCACATAGATTTAATTCCTCACTTGAGCTTTTTAGTTCATTCTTCTAAATCAAGAGTGTTTAGTTCTTCTTCTAGTTCATCCAAGTCCTCTCCAGTAAACAGATTTTCATCAACTGGAACAGCATCAATTACTCCATTTTCCAACTCCCCGTCTCCATCATTATCTTCCTCTAAATCATTTTGCTCGCTGCTGTTTATATCACCACCAGAAGCTTCACTTAATTTATTATCTGAAAATAAACATAATTCGTAGGGATTTCAGTGTCACAAGTCTCCTAATCACCAATTTGAATTCACAATCCTACCAAACTTGCTTTCAAGTTTTGAGACTGTGTAGAAGTTACTTTATTTGAAATTCATGTAGACTTAATTTGTTTAAATTGCATGTAACTGATTAACATGCAGGCCTGGATAACCAATTATGAAAACAGGTGGAAAAAAAACCCAAATAACTCCAACTCCCATCTCCTCATACTGCTATTTTCATAACTGGGTCAAACAATGAGCTGCTCCTACCCTATGTCTGCACTTGAAAGACTCTTGCTCTTAAAGATTGGGGCATGCATTCCACAAGTACACCAAGACCAGGACTTTGCTCTAAGAAGTTACAAGCTAAATAGAAAACAAACAAACAAATAAAAGCTGGGATCTTTCTTATATTGTTCATTCTATGGTTCACAAAAATCTGAAAAAAAAAAAAAAAAAAAAGGTGAACTTAGAACAAGCCCCTTAAGAGACTTTCTAGAAGTGGCCACAAAGAAGGTAAGTACATAGCATTTACTATAAGCCTTTGCTTTAGTAACTACATGTACCACTAAGAGAACTGAATTATTGGTTTAAAAAGGGTGGGGGAGTCAAATTGCCATTACCTTTGGCAATCTCCTAACTAACAATGCTCTGTTAGTGATGCCTCAGTGAAGAACTTACCATCTTTTTCTACTGAAGTGTACGTGCTGAATCGCTCAGGACTAGCCACTGTAATACCAGTCTCCTCCACTGCCTTGGGGACATACAGGTTCAAATCCACATCATTTATGCACACAGGGTCTTCCATCTGAAAAATACACCAGAGTGCTCTGCAGGAACTGCTTTTCCACAAAAGCCCTCACTTCTGCACAATTGCAACAACCTTTCCCACCTTCGACACAAACATTCTGATCAAATCTACTCCGTGGCAGTATTAAATTAAGAACCAAGCTCATTAACTGCACTGTAAGAGTTCTCAAATGAAAAGCTTTCAAATTTGAATGCCACTGAAACGTTACTTGATTTAATCCTGTTCTTTACCTCATCTTCATCTCCTGCTCCTTGGACATAATGGGTGTCATCTGCTTCTTCATCGTCTGCATCAACCAGCTCTGGCCGGAACTCGAATACTTCACGTCCACTAATCTGTTCACAGGAGAAGAAACCTTCAGTTATTACTTCAAGGAATTTATACTGCTTAAAAATACCCCAAACCACAAAAAAGGAAGGAAAATAAAAGGACACCAAGAAAAGCCAAGCAATTCCAGGCCAGCTACCTTATTACGAAACTGTATTTACTCCCTCTTCTTACATTAAGACATGGACTGTAGAACTTACCACCAATGCTTTGCCAGCTTTAAAATCTGCTTTCCTCCTCTCCATATCTTGCTCAGCCTTATCAATTTTTTCTTGTCTTTTTCTTCTCTTCCATGCAATAAAACACTCTAGAGTAATTTTGGTAACATTTGGTCCTAAGGCAGCACGCTGTCACAAAGAAAGAGGCTGATTAATGCTAGAAACTCTTTCCAAAGGCTCTAACAAATTAAAATTTAATTACACTTTTCCAGGAACCAATAGCAAGCATTTCTTTCCAATTTTTTCTTGACTCTTTGCACTGTCAAACCTGCACCATCATCTTACTGTTTGACTCAACATGTGATTTTCCAGTTAGTGAGACGAGTTGACCTGAAAGTTAACAGGGAAAGTGAAGGGGGAAAGAAAGTAACAATAACAGCTCAGTTCTTGTCACAATGACACTGCCAAGCAATGGGGACAGAAAGAAGCAGAGCAGCAACACCTTCAGAAGGCCTTGTTCTCTTGGTGTTGCTTCCTCATTAGAAAGCTATGGCAGAACTAAGGAGACTGAGTTGGGGATCAGAAAGGCCCCAGAAGCCTTTGTTGTAATAGATAAATGGGAAATAGCAGTAAGAAATAGAAGGCTCCTAAAAAAGCATAAGCAACAGCTGCATATGCTGCTATAGTTAGTTCTCTTCACTAGGTAATGCTTTCTAAACAAAGCCATGAATCAATAGTACACATCTTCCCCCTGGTTCTTACAGCTGTAACAACATCTAACAGTTTTTAATTAGAAATTAGCAGGTTCTTTACATCTGTCTCTTCAGAGCAGAACGACAGTAAAAACAACTACCACCAAAAGGTACCTGTCTGACAACTTTACCTCTTTTTCTATTAGGTCTTCTAAGGAAATTTCATCTTGCTTTTCCTCCTTCTTTTTGTCTTTCTTTAATACAAAGCCTGGAGGCAGAGCATGGCGATACATACAGTTGTCTCCTCCTCCTGGACAGACCCAAAACCACCCGTATTTGTTGTTTTCAATAGCATCAAGGAAATATTTGCAGACCTGGATAAAACAATGGTGGTTAGACCTGTGTTTTCTCTTTTCATCCTCAGCATTTTACACCCCAGAAGTTGAGTAATTCAAAAAGTCAGCTGTGCTCAAAACAGAAGGAATGTGTGACATGCATTGCTATTAAAAAAAAGTAAATGAAGAAGAACGAGAAAAGGATTAACACATTATGCCATTTAATGCAAAACTGAAGAACACTGTTGAACTTAGAGCCCAGGAATTACAAATGACTCAATCAGCCAATTCCAACACAAAGGAGAAAACTTTAAAACTTCTAATGCTTGCATGTCACCCAGTACAAAAATAAGCCAATATATATGGCAGTCACTGCAATGAGATGATAGACTTAATTAATTACAATATGTGAATCTTCTAACCAAGTAGGTTGCCTTAGATTATTACTGACTCCTTCAGCATTTCTATTTTGAAAGCACTTTACCTACTATCCGTTTGTAACTTACATGAGAGCATACAATGACTGAAAAGAGCCTTGGGGTTGTGGGCTTTTTGCCTTTTTTAAAAACATATATTATTAGAAAAACTGTCAGCCCAGCCCTCAGAACATGGTTATGAGATTCCATTCAAAATCTTTAGATTAACATATCTAATACCAGTTTGCACTTAATTCCCTCTACTACAGCTCAATTACAAAAAAAAAAAAAAAAAAGAAAAGAAAGACAGACCACCTACTATTTGGGTTTTGGGTTTTTTCTTTTCCGCCTCACCATGCTTCTTGTTCACCACTTCTTCCAGCTTCTTTTCATCCCAGTTGTCCATTGTATCTAGAAAAAGAAAACAGATGGTTGCACAAAAATTCCAAGTACTGAACACTGCTGTCAAGTTGCTTTTCTGCCTAGTAACAGTTTTATAAAGTATGCAATTCTTCTATTTTAGCTAGCTTATACAATGGATAATAAATGCAGGCTCTTAAAGTTTTCAAATTCCCCAATGCCACTCACAAGACAATTTCCTGAAAAGCCTGAGTTTTGAAATGCATAGAATGTGTTTCAGTTAAAGACTAAATAATGTATCATTCCATCTGTACAGTACTCAAGGATGAACAAGGGAAAAGAAATAAAAAAAAATAAAAATATGACAACTGAAAAAAAAGTAAGGTTGGAGGGTGACAGCCAGAAGGTCAGATCATGTAACTTGAGGATCAAACTTTCCAAAAGTATTTTACCTTTTTCAAGGTCTTCATCTCTTGCATCAATGTAGACACTCCGTTTTTCACACTTCCTTTCCAAAGACAAATCATGAGAAAACTTGCACTTGTCTCCTTTAGTGCACTGTCCTTGCTTGAAGAAAGCACAAACTACAGATTTGGGGTCAGCACCTGAGTGAAGAAAGTTTTTATATTTTAACATTATTTTTTAGCAAAATCTATACATTAGAAATTCTGAGAAAAATATCTAGGATTTATAGAGAATGAAAATGCCTTTTTTAAATAACGTGAATATATGGGCTTTCTTAAAATAACATGTCATACTTACTTTTATTGCATGATATTTGCATTAAGTATCAAAGCTGGCACTTGACTATTTAAAGCAATATGGACAGCAGTATGCCTGAGCAAATTATTTATTTCTATAATACGACACATAAGAGATCACTGTGCAACTTCTTCCCTATTCTTGTCTCTAATACACAGTAAAGCATCTTCTGAATGTTACCCTTTCCCCAACGGAACAAGAAATCACTAGAAAAAATTATAACAATTTAACCTGTGCCCATTCAGACCACTTTTTTCAGTAACAGAAATAAGATGGGTTCATAGTCCCCAAAGTAAACAACTCTTATAACAGAACAAACAATTCAATCAATCTAACTACAGGTTAAGTAAAAGCCATGGCACTAAAGAATTATTTGACCATTAGGAGGTCATTAGGAAAAGCAATGAAAGTAGGGAGAAATGTATTTATGAGACATGATCAAATGAGAAATACTGGACTTGTAATGTTCAGTAAATACACATATCAGATTTTAAGCTCTAGTTTTTCCCCTGCTGCTTTCACTCTTGGTGAGACTCACCAGTGACAAAAGCAGGTACAGTAACACCTGTTTAAAATGTAATCTAAAAATCTGGGCAACATTAGTCTTCTGAAATCCCTTGAAGTCAAAAGCTACTTTATTTAGAGAAAGCTGATCACTGCAGATCACAAACAGGAAACTGCCCCTTGTTGCTGATCACAAGGAGCAAGTATCAGGTTTGCCTTAAAAACATGCATGGAAATCACACTTCTTTTGTCAAAAATTACTGCACATGATTTCATGTGTTCCAGAAAATGAACAGAGTTGAAAACATTTAGTTCATTCCAACAGGTATTACGTTTTTTCCTCACACATGGCAGCCAATTGTAGAGTTTCCTCCAAGTGTCAAACACAGAATTGTTATAACAAAAACTTAAGATTTCCTCACAAAACTAAGTTTGTTCAATAACCAAGCTCAAGACAAACCACACTTCCAAAACCAAGCACCACTGCTAATTGTGAGGTCAGACAGAAAGAACTGGAGATTTTTTACTGTTCTGATTTGAGCAGCAGTTTTCTGTGAAAACAACTGTTACCATCTTATATTCCTTGCAATACCTGGATGTTCACACTTCCCTGAGGAGACAGGCTGCTTTAAATACCATCACACATACACAAAAATCATGCTACACATTCAGAAACATCGAACTGATGAACCAGGAACAAAGTATCTTCAGCTTCCCAGTCAATATCAGTGTAGCTTTTAATATTCTAATGATTTAATGACCCCAGATAACTTCCAAAAAAAAGTCAAATCATTACTGACAAACTCCTTGGTACACTAGATGGGGAAGGAAACAGTCACATTTACTTCATTAAAATATCAGCTGGTGTTTTTGAAGGGTTATTCTACCTCAAGTAGCTACATGAATAAGAGAAAATAAATGCAGAGAAATCAGTCAGTCATACCTTTGCTAATTTTCTGTGCAGCAACCACAGGCTTGAAGAGCTCATTTAATTCTTGTAATTCCTTCTTCTTGTCTTCTTTTTTTAATTTCTTCTCACTTTCTGTTTGAGCAGCCTATAACAACCCCAAATTCAAAGTTACAAACGTAAAATTAGAATGCCAAGACTGGCTTCCCAAGAACTGCACGTTAAAACAGCCAATCATTCTAAATTAGTTTTTGAGGGGAGAAAGGAAAGAACCTGTGATGCCTGGAAGGCTCAGAATTGCTGCCCTTGTGTGCACTGACCTGTCACACAGGAGGGATTGCAAATCTGTCAGAGCAGTGGGATGCTGGCAGATACCTTTAGTGCCCCAGTGACCTCTACTCCACCTTTAAGGTAGGGAAGTCACTGAGAGACAGAGATTCATTGCTCTTCTGCAGTGTAACTACTCAGGGCAGCTCCTTCCAGATTTGTGCAAAAAGCCTTTTCCTTTTAGCCCCCTCCATGCTGCTTTGCACTTTCTCTTCCTGTATACCAGCAGCAGTCCCAGGAAAGCTCTCCACAGAATTTAGGAACTGCTTTTAAAGCACCACTGCAATCCACATTAATTCCACAGCCTCAAGTGGTTTATAATGCAGCACATTCTATAGGCTCCAGGGGCCAAGGACTGGAAAACAAGCTCACCTAAGAAAGAAAAAGTTTATGTATAAGGACAAAAAACTGACTCTGCCTCACCCTTTTTGGATAAGCCAGAGAAGGCCTGTATCCCTGCCAGATGGAAGAGGATATGGGAGAAACATTGTTATATTAGATATGAAAGGAGGTTGTAGCAAGGTGGGGGGCAGTCTCTTTTCCAAGGTAACAAGTGACAGGATAAGAGGAAACGGGCTCAAGTTGCACCAGAGACTGTTTAGCTTGGTTATTGGGAAAAATTCCTTCACTGAAAGGGTGGTCAAGCATTGGAACAGGCTGCCCAGGGAAGTGGTGGAGTCATCATCCCTGAAAGTGTTCAAAAATGTGTGGATATGCCTGTTGGGAATGAGGTTTAGTGATGAACACAGCAGTGCTGGGTAATGTCTGCACTCAATCTCAGAGGTCTTCTCAATGATTCTGTGATTATTTGACTCTTAGCCTTATGGGAAGCTGGTGAGACTAACACCACTGTACGAGTATGTGGGGTACTTTTTTCTGAAATACAGTGTAATGCTAAAAAGGATCTTTGTTCTTAGAATTTCTGTGAATTTCTCAAAAAAATTTTCCAAGGGAATTAGCAGCTTGGTGAGTTTTCATACTGAAGGTTAACAAATGCTATTCTGTATAACATGCAGACCCATGTATGTCAACTACAGAAAAGTAATACTTCAGAATGCTTTTGTTTCACCCTAGGGTTCTAAAGGCATGAAGGTGAAGCTTGTCTTGAAAGGAAATAAAACAACAAAACCAAACAAAACCCTCAAAAGTCAAAGAAACTAAAACTACAAACCAACAACAAACCAACAAAAAAACCTCCCAAACACCAAGGCCAAAACTCTGACAGCATTTTCATTTTCATTTCAGGACACGAGGAAAACTGCTTTAAAATGCTTTCTTTCTCAGGGACAGCCCTAACTGAAAGCTGTTTTATAAGGTAAGAAAGGTATAAACAGGTTTAAAAATTTGCTTCTGCCATCCATCAGTCAATAGCTACCAGGATTTAAGAAATAAATGACTTTAGGCTGGCTCATTTACACACTGGTATTCCTATACATGCCACAGATCCAGGGATTTCACGGACAAGTTTCAGAAGAGCTAGGAATCTTTTCCACTACAAGAAATTCCTAGATCTAATGACCTGAATATCAGCTTTACTTTTCAAATTGTACCTGACATCTGTTAGTTCATCCTTATGTTATTCAAGGAATGCAATGTGACCTCATGACTTCAGCTGACAAAATGTAATTATTCTACAGGCTTATTCACAGAACAGAAAGCTCTGTAAATAATTAACAACCAGCCTCCCCAGCACTGAGAGAATAAGAGACCTGTATCATTTCCATTATAATATTTCCATTAAATCCATGTTTTCTGATTAAGTAAAATCTAACCATTGTACCTCATTTTATTTCATCATACAGAAGAGCAAAGTAGCAAGCAGTGGCTCAGAATTTCAGCTTCTTGGACCAAAGAGTTCACCAAGTAGATTCAGACTTGTTTGCGCTTAAAATTACAATAAACACTGGACAATAAATGCTTACCTGACGGGGATTTTGCTGACCAAACTTCACCTGGTGAGTCACAGCCTTGATAAACTTCTGCTGCTTTGCACCTTTTTTATTCTTTAGGCCAAATGTTTTGTCCTAAATCAAGAGATGAACATAGCCATAGTGAATTAAAAAAACAAACTCAAACAAAACAGTAAAAAAATCCCACCCTTGCCACTCCTTTCAAGTGTTCAGTGAAACACAGATCACTTTCTCCAGCAACACAAGCAATCCAAGAAACAGTATGGACAAAATGTGGATTCCTCAAAACATCTTGAGAATAAACCTGTGACAGAGCCTCCTAAATGCTGCCTTGTGTGAGCTCTTGTTTTTATGACCAGCTCTCCTGTGTCCCAGTGTCAGTGTGTACACACAAGCATTCTCAAGGTAACAGGACAAGATATTTTTGGACACTACCCAAGTAACACGTGAGGAAAATATGAAGACTGATTAGCCATAAATGTTGCCTTTTTTCCTTCTATCTACCTGAAATCACTTATTACTCCTATCTTCAAGTATTCACATATAAATGTGATGTATGTTATGCAGATGCCTGTTACCACATGTAACATATCACTTCTTAATTTCAAGTATTTTAAGCTTTTCATTTTCTAACTGTACTAATCTGTAGATAAGTCTTTCCCCTACATGAAGTCCTGACAGGTGTTTCTACTTCCTGAACCCCACTGCCAGAAGTTTCTGTTTACTGCCTGAACCAATTCTTCCTCTAGATCTTCAATTTTATTGATAAGGAGATGTTTCCAGACCAAACCTAGTAAAAACAACTTACAAAAAAACCCCCATACATCTCACTTTCACACAAGCATCTGAGGCAGCAGTTACTGAAATACCTGCATTAAAAACCACCTGTGCCTTTGATTGGATATCAACGTTCTTTTCCTTCCAGAAAAAAGTAACAGATGTTCATCTAGTGGTAACACTTCAGTTCAAACATAATTTTGGAAGCCCTAACAATCCAAAAATCTATGATAAAATAATTACAGAATAAACAGCTCCGATTCACTTACAACATATCCTCTATCAACACCAGATGGTCTTCTGCTACTTTGTGCTAATCTGAGAAGTCGAAATAATCATTTGGGAAAGAAAATCTATCATTCCCACGCTTGATTTCCACTGTAAACACCACATGGAAGATATAATCCCTCTGTATTTGAATTATATAGTAAGTTAACAATCAAGGCAAGCTTTTCCCCTTTCAGCTGCATGTCTTTGCAATAAGCAGACTTTTCCTATGCAGCTGGATTCTGCAAGAACCTCAGAAAGTCCAAAGGCAGGAGAACACAGGACCAACTGCTCTAACCTCATATTTCCAAAGAGCACAGAAACAACATCCTGTAGCCTCAGATGTCAAAGAACACTCACATCACACGGATGTTCTGCCTCAGCAGCTGAGCAGCTACTGTCTTTCATGCCAATAAATTTAGGTAAATATGTAATTTGCTATAACTGCCCTGCTTGTGCTCTCAACATAAATTCTGTCGTTGTTAGCACAAGGTGTGACTGTCCTAATAACCAAGATACAAAGCCACACACATAGACACACAGACACCCCTCTTGCAGCCTTTTAAAAAAATCTGGTCACATGGGTCGAATTGTAACAAGAAGCCGCAAAACAAACCACGCCCGTGTTTTAAACTGAGCGAGAAATCAGAAGTTGTGAAGGTTGGAAGGAACCTCTGGAGAGCACCTGGTCCAACCCGCAAGGACGCAAACCTACACCTCGGCGAGCCGGACTCGGGGAATACAGGAACACGCAAGGCACCGGGAGGGGTGTGGGAAAGGTGAGGGGAGAAGGCCGAGCGCCGCTGCCAGATCACGGTCGGAGCAAACGCAGCTCCGGCCTGGAAATGCCCCGCTGGAACCAGCGCAGCCCGGGCAGCGCTGCGGCACCGCCCCGGCACCCCCCGGAACGCCGGGCACCTGGTTCTGTGACCAGACGCCGGGCCGCTCCAGCCGGGAAAGCCGCCGGGAGCCGGGGGGGCCGGGCCGGGCCCAGCGCGAGGCCGCGGCGGGAGAGCGGCCCCGGGGCCTCCCTCACCTCGATGATCTTCTCCTTCTTCTTCTGGTCCGCCTTCTTGCTGCCCCCCGCCGGCTGCTGCTGCTTCTTGGGGGGCATGGCGGGGCGGGGCGGCTCCCGCTGGGGGCTGCGGGAAGAGGCCGGGAATGGCTCGGGAAGAGGCCGGGAATGGCTCGGGAGCGGGAGCAGGAGCAGGCCAAGCCGGGCCGGGCAGCGCCGCCGCCGCCGCCGGGGAGGCGCAAACGGGTCCCGCGGGGCACGACGGGAAGGCGCGCGCGTAGTGACGTTCGCGGAGGGGGCGTGGTTGCGTGACGTCACGTAGGAGCAGGGCTCTGTGGGGGCAGAGAGGGTGCGGTGTGAGGGGCAGAGGGTCCTAAAGGTCACACGGATCGCAGAGCCTCGTGTCGGGGATAAAAACGGGATCTGTGCACATCCAAGCGGTCAATATATCCCGCCCCTGCCCGGGCAGCGGGCGCGGCACCGAGCCTGGCAGAGCTCAGGGGGCGTCTGGACAGCGCACTCGGGCACGGGCTGGGATTGCTGGGGACGGTGCTGTTCAGGGTCTTCATGGTCCGTGTTTATGGCCGTAAATTAAAACACAAGAAGTTTGACCTCAACACAAGGAAGAACTTTACACTGAGGATGACAGAGCGCTGGAACAAGCTGCCTAGAGAGGTCGTGGAGTCTCCCTCTCTTGGAGACATTCCAAACCTGCGCAGCGAAGTGGTGGATTCTCCGTCCCCGGAGCTTTTTAAGAAGAGACTGGATGTGGCACTTGGCGCCACGGTCTGGGAACCACGGCGGGGTTGGATCAAGGGTTGGACTTGATGATCTCGGAGGTCCCTTCCAACCCAGCTGATTCTATGATTCCATGATTCTAGGATTCCATGACTCCAGGTGGCCCTGTCCTGGCACGGGGGTTGGACGATGATCTGCGGAGGTCCCTTCCAACCCTGATGATTCTTGTGGATCCCTTCCAACTTGCAGCATTCTGTGATGTGTTTTCCCTCTGAGGGCCAAGTCTTTATCTAAGACAGGCTCGGAGGCAGCCCCAGTGCTGAGCTCTGATTGTGTGTTGGGTGCTCTGACGTGCCCACCAGGGAATAACGGGAGGGGATTTGGTAGTGCAAGGAGCCCTGGTGTGTGAACATGAGCTACTGCAGCCCAGGGAACTATGCCCAGGAGCCATTCCCTGGAAATAAGCAGCCTAGCTGTGTGCAGAGGAGAGCTGTGCTTCAGGAGGCACAGGTCAGGTTTGAGTGTGTGAAATGGGCTATCAGCCTGAGCGAAGACGAGCTTTACATCTCTCTTCTCCATTTCCTCACAAAAAGCCAAGACTGGGTTTAGGTACCACCAAGGATGGCACAAATCTGTCTGCAGAAAGGGTGAAACAACCCCAAATTGACTCCAAATGTCTAAGGAGGATCATGATCTGGTGCATAAGGCCCTGGGATTTCTTAGCCTTGACGTGCACTGCTGCTTTCTCGTGCTATGGCTTGGATGCACGTTCTGTGACCATTCCACAAGTGTAATTTTCACTTTTGTTCAATGGGATGGCCTTTCATGGCTCTTTCCTTCCCACACATATAGGAGTTTCTGCAACAGGAAGAAATGCAAAGCTTTGGTCCCATGTTTGCTGTTTGGGAGCGGTACCTGGATACCAGAAGAAAAATGCTTTGGAAGAAAACGAGTGGGATGTATAATGGGACATATCCAGATATGCCAACTTTTGATTTCTGAACAATGTTCCAATATCAAAATATTAGTTGCTGATGACAGATTTTAAGGTCCATCTGTTTCAGCCACTATAGCACAAATGCCCTTTTCTCATTCTGAGTAAGGTGCTTCAGTCTTGCTGTGATGGATGTATTTTCATACTTTGTAGATTGAGTAAAGCTTCTGTTTTTCACCAAGTTTGACAGTTTCTGGTAGAATCTGCATCCAAAAATATTTTAATAACAAGGCATGTTTTTAAAATTATCTCATGGGCTGGAGGTAAAACCCAGACTGTTCTGTAAGCAAACAGTGAGCTGTTCCTACAAGACTTTCTGCACTCACTGATCTGCAGCACAAAAGATCCAACAAATTCAATAAAATATCCTTATTTTCACAGTGCTTAGCTAAATAACTGTAACAGCCATTTGTCACATGTCACTGCTTGTATGCTCAAAAAGGATGGAATGTTTTGGTTCTTCAGTTTGGGATCTGTGTAGTCTGCAGGATACCAGAGAACAATTCCAGATTTCATGTTTAAACTCAGAATCACAAAGAAGCATGAGGCAATGGAAGGTATAAGAGGTTAACTGGTTAACATCCCTGCTTGATTACATTGGATGAGATCTGTAATAACTAATGATTCCTTGATC
The DNA here is from genome assembly GCF_009829145.1 of Chiroxiphia lanceolata. NCBI lineage: Eukaryota > Metazoa > Chordata > Aves > Passeriformes > Pipridae > Chiroxiphia > Chiroxiphia lanceolata. Next base: position 2,927,165 of record NC_045643.1, on the reverse strand, counting down.
CATCAGCAAATACATGGTAGCACACAGTGGTGGGAACCTAACACAGATGGAATTCAGTCTAGAAATGAGACCATTTGGTTTGAGCTATTGGGACAACTTGCTGCCTTAAGTCAGTCACACTCTCCTTAGTGTCACTGTGATTCCACTGTATGAGCAGCCAGGCTGTAATGTTTGAATCTCTTGTGAAATATATTTCATTTGTGGTATAATTCATTGTATCTTCCAAGTCAAAGGACAAATTATTCCCATGTTGTTTTTTCCTCTCATTGTGATCTGAAAAACACAGTGGAAACGAGGATTATCATAAATAAAACACATAATTAAAATATTAATCCATCTAAGCCTAAAGTATGTATTTTATTTCCAGTTTCTAGGAATTTATGCAGCTGGGTTTTAACCTACATCCAGCATTAGATTTAGAGCAAGTTGAGGCTAGAATAATGAGCAAACACAAGTGAGAAGTATCTACAGTATTTAATTTAAAAATCGTAAATAACCTTAGAAATATTAGGCTTAGCATAGCTCAAGCTTCTTGAGTTTTTGCCACTTGCTTTGCCATACCTCAGCAATTACTCTAGTTCTAATGAACATGAATTGCTTTATGAATAACTGAATGAATGACAAGTGAATAATTAACTTCAAGGTGTTTATGGGCAGTCCAAGAGCCTGTTGTACTTTACTAACATTGTGTATCACTATGGTACGTTTGCATCTGCCACAGTTAGAAAAATAAACCTGGTTTAATACATTGTACTGTTCTTCCCCCACAAATAAAAATCTAGCCATGTATTTATTCCAAGTGAGAAAATTAAGTGATGATGAACCTACAGAAGCACAACCAAAGAACTGCTGTTTGCATCCAAATCAGGACAAGAAGCAGTTTTCAGCAGTTTCCTTCTCTGTCAGAAACCAGCTGTAGAGTTGTAACTCGTCATCATCTGAGTATTTCTTTTGCATTTGTAGAATGCACCACCCCCCCCAGCAAGGACACTCATTTAATCTCCATCTCCCCACCTGCCCATTCTCATATTTGTGCTTAAAGAATATTTTAGGGCTCTAGCCCACTGACAGAATTTCTCCAAATTGGGAGTATTTAGCCTGGAAAAAAGAGGCTTGGGGGGACCTTATCTCTCTCTGCAACTACCTGAAAGGAGGTTGCAGTCAACTGGGGGTTCATGTCTTCTCCCAGCTAACAGGGACAAAAGAAAACAGACTCAAGTTGTGCCAGGGAAGGTTTATATTGGATATTAGGAAGAATTTCTTTACTGGAACGGGTTGCCCAGGGAAGTAGAGTGAGCATTCCTGGAGAGGTTTAAAAGGTGCACAGTTAAAATGTGGCTCTTTGGTGCACAGTTTAGTGTTGGACTTGTTGATCTTAAGCATCTTTTCCAACCTAAATTATCCTGTGAAACAGTAAAAGTTCACACCTGTTACATAAAACCTGACAAAAACATGATACTGTTTCTTCTCCTTTCAAGAAGGCCTCTCTAATGTAGCCTAAAAAGACACAGTGACCTCTTCAAGCCATACCACCTTTCCTCAAGCTGCCCCAGCTTCCAGTGAATGGCTTTATAAGCTAAAACCTAACTTAATTGGTTAAGTCAGCTGGAGATGTTCTGGCTGATGGTGGGAGCCACCTGCATAACATTATGGGTAAATTCACACCCTGAGGGAAAAGCAGGGTATAAATAGTGTTCTGTGGTTCCTGTTAGAAATTTAGTGGAAAGTGAGTATTGTGGCGACTTTCTGCATGTTTATTTGTGGATAATCTCTTTTTGCTTATGGGGAGGTCTGAGGAAAGGCTGGAATGAACTTGCACAGTCCATGCTGAGGAGCCCAGGATGTACCAGGTACCTCCACATTTGTGTTACTATGGAATGATGGGTTGTTCTCCTCCAAATGTTCAGGAGACAGCCTGTTGCTATGGCAACAGTGGGTGAGTGGAATGCTTGGGGTGACAGTCCATTGCTGACCACTTGTGCTGGGCACTCCCCAGAGCAGCCTCGTGGCTGAGTGTGGAGGAAGCCCCGGGGAGGCTCTCCAGGCACAAAATGGTCTTGGTGGGATCTCCTGCCCTGGAGAACCCCTTCTGGAGACAGAGCTGTGGTGGTGGGTGAGTTACTTGTACCCTGTGACCAAACCAGGATTTCAAACTATTAACTTTCTAGTCTTCAATTTGTTCACCCTTAAAATGTTGAAGGCCATTACAGGAACGGCCATAAGGTGTCACAATTGCCCCACGTTCCAAGAACGTGTCACAGAAAAGGGTGTTGCTTTAAACTCTTCTCATTTACAGAGTGATCACAGGGGCTCACAAGCTGTAAGTCCCATTTCTGGAAAGTCATATGATTGCCACACACACGTGTACAAATTTTTAAAATTGTTTTTAGCTTGAAAAAAAGCCCTTTCCACACCAGGAATGAGGGACAGAGAAGAAAGTGGAAAGCTTCTTGTAGCACAACAAAAGTAGTGAGAGTTTTATGAAGACTGTAGTGTTAGGAGAGAAGTTTAGGAGGAGGATCCAAAGCTGCACTTTACTCCCTGATGGATTTTTTTTCATGTGCCATGTTCTTGGAACTTAATATTTTGTTCCTGGAAGAGGACCAGTGACAGTACAGGAATGCAGAGGGAAGGTGTCTCTACAGGTAGTAACATGGTTTTCCCTGGATTTGCACTATGGGGGCATCCCTGGGATAAGCCTGGCATTCTGTCTGGGATAAACCTGTTATAACCTGGATCTTCTGAGAGGTTCTGTACTGGATGGTGTTGCCATTCCAAGGTTTGGGCTCTGGGAAGTGTGCTGTGCCCTTTGTGTGTCGTTCTTGTACCACTTCCCAACTAAGGCTGAGTGCTCTAAGGGTTCTCTCTATATATATTAATTTGGGTTTGGATTTTTGGGTCTTGCACTGTCCTTATGGAGGAATCCTAAAACATTGTAATCTCTCTGCAGAATTGAATATTATAAATTCACAATATTATTTGAGGGTAACATTCCCTAAACATGACAGAATAAACAAATGGGAAGGCATTTTTAATAGGGTTTTAAAACATGAATCAATTTTAAGACTGAAATGGATGCTTTTGATTAAGATTCACATCTCCAAGACTATGTTTTTCAGCTGCCTGGTACTGTAGATTTTTTTGAAACATCTGATTTAAGTGTCATTTGCAACAGCAAAATCAAACTCTTTCAGAATGTTGTTGGTTCAGTCTCAATGGTGTTTGGCTTAGAAGCTCTTTGTAGGACTGTCCTTTATAAACTGATGGATATTAGCAATATTAACAGCATTGGATGTTGCAAAGAAAGCATTTTAATGAACACTGACAACACCAGTTGAAAATTCTGATCTTTAAAGGTTAAAATAGTGTTTTGTAAATGTTCAAAAGGTCTGAATACCTTGTGATTTCCTAACTTAGAAAGGTGAAACTCCTCTGGTCTTTTATCCCACATTAAATGTGTTAAGAGCTGGCTAAGAATTGCTCACAGAAGTGGGTGCTGTGGGGAAACAGGATCATCTGCCAAGGCCAGCAGAGCACCTCTCTGAGTATTTTCATTGTTCTACTGGAAATAACTATATATTGATGCATATACTATGCATGACAAAAGTGACCAGTTTGGTAAATGGGCAAGATGCAGTTGCTATGTGGAGTAACTGGAGCACTTAGTGAGCTGTGCTAATGCAAAAGGTTTTCTTACTGCTCAGTGCTTTTTTGTCTTCTGGAAACCAGACAACTGGTTATGAGTCAAAAAATAGAGGAAATCTGCCCCTCAGGAGAGCACTTCTCCAACAGTGTTGGAGTCTGATGTGTTTTGGTGGCTTTTCCTTTTCATTTTAATGTATAAAAAAAAGTCAGGAGAGCTGAATGCATTATATAATTACTTTTACACTCTATGGATAGACATAAGATGGAAATCCAGAGTACAAATGAAACTCTGCTTTGTCAAGGCTGGAAATTTGAGCAAAAATTAGAGTCTGTGTTTGTAACTGACTTGCAGGTGGGAAGAAGATATCATTTATAGTAGAAATGCAGTAAACTTGTTTTCCAGTTAAATGTGGGTATTGTAAGTTAGTTATATGTGAGTGATTTGGATTCAAGACAGGAATAAATGGCATCTGAAAGAGATTTGATCTTCATAGAAATATTTTAGCTGTAAATGAAGAAAAACAGACTTAAACTGGAGTATCTCCATTAACAAAGCCCAAATCCTTGTACATGGAAATATAAAGGCAATGGTTTGCTAGAGCTCAGAATTACTCCAGTAATGCTGTGGACTCATTTGAGAAAAGGAGAAACATCTCACGTTTTCCAATATAGACATACATTAATATTGAGTGCTCTGCACTCTCTTTAGCTTTACATCCAGTTGGAATGAATTTAGGTGGCTTGGAGCTGATTTAAAATGGTAATAAAATTCTATATTTACTTTGATAGACTCACAAATCATATCCAGTAGTTAGAGCTTGCTGCATATGTGTACGTGCTGTGTGTGTATAGACCTGTTCTGAGCTGGATGGGGAAAAAAAGGGAAATAGGCACAATCTCTATCAATGTCTTTATACTTCTTTTTTGAGTTGTGATTAGAAGGTTTTCAGATGCATTTAAGCACTGGAATAAGCCACAGGGCTTTCATTTTTAAAATGTGTTTTATTTGGGAGCATTCGTGAGCTTCCTTGAGAGCGTGAATTATGTGAACCAGTAACCCAGTAATGACATTCCTGAGTGAGCTGCAATCTGTCTTTTCTTTTTACTTAATGTTGTAAGAACATTAATTTTCCAGCAACAAGTTTTTAAGCTGATTCTTCCCTGGTCTCAATATAGGAATGACAAAACAAGTAGATCTAACATTGGTCCTGTTCTGACAGTTGTAAAGTGCAATGGGCTGATTGTTATGAGGTTGAGGTAACAATAATCATGAGTTGTTGTACTGAAATTAGCTGTGAAGATGCTCCAAATAAACGAGGAGCCCTCCCCTTTCCCCTTAATACAGAAAAATGAAACCAAGTTGGTAGAGGAATGTCCAGAAAGTAATGATGAGGTTGAGAGGGAGTTGGCAGCAGGATGAGAAGATTGTGTTTTGATTGAGTCTTGATTTTTGCTTTCCGGCGAGAGGCTGTTCCTGTGGTAACCACGGATTCACCATTTGGTTCCCAGGAGGCAGTGCTGCTGGGAATGTTTGGGGTGCCAGCCTGTTGCTATGGTAGCAGTGGGTTCATGGAATGTTTGGGGTGCCAGCCTGTTGCTATGGTAGCAGTGGGTTCATGGAACGTTTGGGGTGCCAGCCTGTTGTTGATGGTAGCAGTGGGTTCATGGAATGTTTGGGGTGCCAGCCTGTTGCTGTGGTAGCAGTGGGTTCATGGAATGTTTGGGGTACCAGCCTGTTGTTGATGGTAGCAGTGGGTTCATGGAATGTTCGGGGTGCCAGCCTGTTGCTATGGTAGCAGTGGGTTCATGGAATGTTTGGGGTGCCAGCCTGTTGTCAACCACTTGTGCTGGGCATTCCCCAGAGCAGCCTTGTGGCTGAATGTGAAGGGAGCTCTGAGAAGGCTCTCCAGGCACAAACTGGGATCTCCTGCCCTGGGGAGCCCCTTCTGCAAACAGGGCTGTGGAGGTGGGTGAGTTACTTGTACACCGTGACCCCACCAGGATTTAAAACTCCTAAGTCTCTGCTTTTTCTACCTGTTTACCCTTAAAATGTTGGACATCATTACAGGACCAGCAATAAGGTGTCATAATTGTCCCACATTTCAAGACCATGTCCCAGAAACTGGTGTCCCTTGTACAAACTCTGCTGTTGTTTGCAAAGTGATCACAGGTGTTCACAATTTGCAAACTGAGTTCCTGAAAAGTCATATGGTTGCTGTACACACGTATGTGAATTTTAAAAATTATTTTTAGCTTTAGTACAAGGCCTTTTCGTACCAGGAAGGAGAGACAGAGAAGAAAGTAGATACTTTCTTGAAAGTAGTGAGAGTTTAACAAAGGAATTTCAGAGATTGTAGGATCCAGAGGAAAGTTTAACAGGGAAGATCCAAACAGGTATGAACCTACACTGTATTCCCTGGTGAATTTTGTCATGTGACATATTCTTGGAACTTGATGTATTGCACCTGGAACAGGACTGAAGGGAAGTGGAAGGAATGTTTATTTCTACATTATGCCAAAATGTTGGGCAATTAGAAGGAGCCATAATTATTAGAATACTCTCTCCATTGTTACAGTAATGTTATATTTACTGCAGTAGCAGTGTGTCTATCAAAAATGGTGTTTTAGAAACTTGCTTTCATGGTGTAATGCACTTGATGAATGACATTTCTGCTACTTCTGTGATATTTTTTTTCCTCAAATGATTTTTTTTTTTTAGCATTCCTGTAGGTGGAAATAAGTATTCTTTCAGCTGGAATGAAATCCTCTAAGAAGATGTTGCTGGGTCTAGACAAGCTTGACTTCTGCCATACATTCCAGGGTAGGATGCACTGCAATTAATAACATTTGTTATTTTCATGTTGTTTCTGAGACATGCGGGAGGATCCTTGAAAGAAACTTGAGTAACAAATAGGCAAGACATATTTAAAGTTATTTAGTCTTAGTTCTGTCATTGTTTGCCATCATCTGGTTCTGTTCATCAACCCACAGCAGAAATGAGAAGTATGGATTTAAGTATGCTTAAATAATGTTAATATCTTTGATGTACCTTCCTCCCATGAAATGAGCACTGAATTTCCCCACTGGAAAGGTTTGTGATGACTTGTCACATATGTAGTCAAGTCTAAACCTGGATGGCTGTAGGAAGAAGTTATTCTCCAGTTAATCAGGATTTGTTTTAGGAAGGTGTAGTCCAGTGGTATCAACACTAATTGGATCATTAAGCAAAACACTGTGGGGAAAGAACATGTCTTGCTACACAAGCAGTAGAATTATTTTTGTGTCTACAAACAGCTGTTTCTCAGCCATGCAATTGCTGAGGGTAATTCAAGGGAGGTGTGTTGGTGAAATCACTCCAGGGTTGGTAAACTACAGTTCTGGTAACTTCTGCTGGGTCTTAGAGCCTAAAACATCTGCTTAAATTAGATATGTCTTGTGCTGTTAAAGGGATTTTAGCTGTTCCTTAGAATGGCTTTTCTCAGCGGTTACTTTAAGATGCACAGGGCAGGTAGTTGCCTTTAAAAACAGTCTGCTTTCAGTCCTTCGTGCCCATGAAATGGGAGGATTTAGAATGATGTGGTGTTCTGGAAAGCTGTGAGACTCTGTTCATCTACAGTTCTGTGAAACACATTGTTTTGGTTTTATTTGTGTACAGATCTAATGAAACCTTTTTGAAAGCAAGACGGAGTGGATGCCAGCTTTCCTAGGAGGGGCTGTCCAGGCACAGGACTCAGTTTTGACAACAGAATGTGTCACTGTAACTATTACTTTACCTTTCCCCTAGTAATTGTGCAGCTATTTGGGGTGGGGAGGAAATGTCAGAATTTTTCAGAGGAGTTGTTGCAGTTTTGTTCAAGAACAGAGTCCTACAGAAGGAGCAGTGCGAGATGAGGCAAAACTTGAAGATGCTGGAATTGGGATGAGAGGTATTTTAATTCTGTGCTGAAAAACTGGTAAGTCTTGGCTGTCCTACATGTTCAATATACAGAAAGGATCGTGGGACTTAAAGCTTCAGCAAAAGGACACTGAGCTGATTTTGTTCGAGCATCAGGGGACTCTGTGCAAGGTGTGTGAGTGTAAGTTAATTCACAGGGATCCAAAGAGCATTTAAGCTGCTCGTGCTTGGGTCATTACAGGAACAGCCATCAGGTGTCACAATTGCCTCATATTACAAGTACATGTTCTAGAAAAGGGTGTCCCTTGTACGGTCAAACTCTTCTTGTTTACAGTGATCACAAGGATTCACAAGTTGCTGAAAAGTCATAGGGCTGCCATGCACACATCTGTGAATTTTTACAGTAAATGTTAGCTTTCAAAAAAATGTCTTTTCACACCAGGAATGAGGGACTGAAAAGAAAGGACAGCTTCTTCCTAGGTTTGCACTAGCGTAGCATCAACTCCCTGTCTGGAAGAATCCTGCTGTAGCCTGAATCTTCTCAGAGATTCTGTACTGGGTGGTGTTGCCATTCCAAGATTTGGGCTCTGGGAAGTGTTCTGTGCCCTTTATGTCTCGTGTTTCTGCCTCTTCCCAAAAAAAGGCTGAGTGCTTTAAGGGTGCTCTCTGTATATATTAATTTGGGTTTGGATTCTCTGGGCTTGTGCTGTTCATTCAGAAGAATCCTAGAATATTGTAATCTCCCTGAATTGTGTGTTATAAATTCAAAATTATTTGAGAATAACATTCCCTGAGCATAAAAGAATAAATAAACGAGGAGGTATTTTGGACAGAGTTAAAATTTTTAATCAGTCTTAAGACTGAAATAGCTGCTTTTATCTAAGGTTCATGTTTTACAGACTATGTTTGTCATCTCCTGGTACTGCATATTTTTTGAGACCTCTGGTTAAGTGTCATTTGTGGCAACAAAACTAAATCCTTTCAGAATATTGATCCACTGTCAGTGGTGTTTGGCTTAGAGATATTAACAGCATTGAATTTTGCAAAGAAGGCATTTTAATGAGCACCACGGACTTAGGTGAAAAAACCATTTGATAAATGTTTGTGAAGTTTAAATACCACATGATTTCCTAACTTAGAAAAGTGAAACACCTCTGGTCCTTTATCCCATATTAAATGTCTTAAGAGCTGGCTAAGAAGAGCTCACAGAAGTGGGTGTCTGTCAGGCTTGTTTGCCAAGGCCAGCAGAGCACCTCTCTGAGAGTTAGTACTTATCCAGAGTGCAGAAGGTGTAGAAAAGTGAAGAAAGAAGAATCATTACTTAATTGCAAGGCAATTGATAGCCCCAGAATGGGTTAAGGTGCATAATGTTTTACTTCTACCTTGTATGGCATAAGTGGTTCTCTTTAATGCTTTTCTTTCCTGGAGTGCAGCAGGAATATTTCACACTGCACATAGAAAATGAAATTATTAAAAAATTTGTCTCCAACTTTGTGGACAGCTTCTGTCAGAAAATTCTACGGAGCAGGATGTTGTTGTGGGTGTAAGTTCCAAGTTTTATTGCCCTAAAAAAAAGGGTGACTCCAACTCTCTTAGTGTTCAGGCTGGCTTAAGAACTGCCCTAAGTACTCTACTGGAGTCTGCTGGTTTTGTACGAGATTCCTGATGTTCCCATGTTTTGAGTGTAGAAGAAATCGGAGTCTGTGTAATGGACTCAAAACATTTCTTTTTCTTCATTCTGGAGTTTCCTCAAATCTTTGGTGTGATTACATGAAGTTTGAGCCTGTTTTTTGTATCAGCAATGCTGCACCCAGGTCTGGCTGTGAAGGAGAAAGGAGGCAAAGTTTGGTTTTATCCTACCTGTTGGTAGAGGGCACTTGATTTCCTCCACCTTCAGTAATGCCTCTGTTTGTACCATAAAAAACAGGGTGCTGCCAGGAAGGAGAGAAGGGACTCCTGAAAAGGCAGCAAACCAACACCTTTCTGTAAGGAGGGAAACTTCTGTAACTTCTGTGAGGGAAATTCAAGGCCAGTGCAAGGTGACTCTGCAGGTCCTGGGTACTTTAAGCTGTCAATAAAAGGATTCCAGTGATAGGAGAATGAAAACTGGATTTGCACATACACACATGGCCACCCTTGAAGTGTTTCTTGGAATGCCATGTGGAGTCCCCGTGTAGGAAAAGAAAGGGAAATATTAACACTTCCTCCTAATGTGTTTATACTTCCTTTTTCTTAATGTGAATAGGAGGTTTTCATGTGCATGTGAACACTGGAATAAACCATGGGGCTCTCATTTAAAATGTGTTTTATTTTGGAGCATTTGTCAGAAGGGGTTTCTTTGAGAGTGTGAATTAGAGAAGCCAGTTAACCAGTAACCTCCTTTCAAGTGAGCTCTCTCTCTGTTCACTTAGCATCCTAGGAACATTAGTTCTCCAGCAGCCAGCTTTTAAACTGACTCATCTTTCTTCTCAATATTAGAACAATAAATCAAGTAGATCTACCATTGGTCCTATTTTGATGGTTGTAAAGTGGAATGGTCAGATCAGTGGTGACAGTAAATTTATTCCAATGGAGAGGCAATATATAACAACTGAGTTATGTATTATGAGATTGAAGTAACAATAAAAATTGAGTTGTTCTACTGAAATTAGCTCTTAAGACGCTCCAAATGAAGGAGGAGCTATTCCTGTTTCCCTTAATACAGAAAAAGAAAACCAAGTTGACAGAGGATTGTCCAGAAAGTAATGAAGAGACTGAGAGGAAGTTGGCAGTAGAATGAGAAGTGTGGGTTTTGGATGAGTTTTCATTGTTGCTACCGGGGGTTTTTTTAGTTCCATGATGAACCATGGCCAGTTCAGAGTGACTATGAGGGGGAATTCAAAAGGCTGTTGCTGCAGGAGAATGACTGAGCATTCTTGGAAAAACTCTGATCCTAAAAGAGCCCGAAAACCCAGAATTTGTAGTAATATATAAACCTGCAACATTTTCTTTTATTTTTCACTTGAGTTAATAGGAGTTGTGGTCAGAAATCCTGCTGTATTCAGCAAAGACTATTTGAATGTGTTCCCTGGAAAATCCATCGTATCTTCCTGAATAGGCCAACTGTAGAGCAGGTGTCTCACATTTCTGGTGGCATTTAGGGAGTGTGGAAGAACTTCTGGGGAAGGCCAGGAGTCTTTTCTAGAAAATATAAACCAAAGACTTTTTTTTTTTAAGGCAAATTCTGTTCCTGCTATGTTGTTTACAGAAGTATATCACAGCTAAACCAGACCCAGGCAAGTTTTATACCTGCCTACTGGCAAGAAGGATCTACTGATATCACCTAAACAGAGTCTGTGAACTTCTTCAGAGTTGTTTTCTTTAAACTAGCATAAAACAATGTTCATGGCAATTTAAGCAGCTTATATTGATTTCTATGAGTTGCAGTTAATGAGAGTATTGTATTATCAGTGATAATATAAATGAAATGAACTTTAAAAGAAAATTCTGTGGTTATTCTTATGTTGCAGGCTATATTAAGTGTGAACTTTTTTGCCCTCAGAAGCAGGACAGAGTGATTCTGGTCTTTTCTAATGAAAAATATTTGTCAATATTATATATAAGATGATTTAAACACTTCTATTTGGTCAGTACTGTCTCATGTGCCACATCTACTCTCATCTTAAACACCTCCAGGGATGGAGAATCCACCACTTCCCTGGACAGCCCATTTTAATGCCTGAAGGACTTAGAGAATCTGTCTTTGCTTGAGCTGGAAAATTGAACTTTGTGAAATGTATGAATCTGAAATTTTGGGTCCTCCTTTGTTTACTTACAGATTTAATTCTGAGTATGGAATTACCTGGAGAGAGAAAAAATACTTTTATTTTCGTGCAGTTCAGGTTATCATTTTGCATCTGAAAGAATGTGCCAGTTTTTGTGGAGGGCTTAGCATAGGATTAAGGTTTTGCCCTGTGCATTTTTAGGCTCTTCCATGCTGTTAGGTCTCTGTTGAACAGGAATTTCAAAGGCTGATGGCAAAAAGCTAATATAGTTTATAGGAGTGTTGCTTTCTAAAAATGTTTTTTTTCTTCTCCCTGTCATATATAATTTATGTATGGAAAGAATGCCTTGCTCAGCATGGTCATTTAGAAGTCACATTAAACACCCTTATGAAAGAGGGAGAAATTAAGTATTTCCAGCCAGTTCTGCCAGCATGTTATTCTGTTCCATTATTGAAGGGAACGTGCTTGAGCTGACTAACCTACCTGGATGCTGCTGTGGGAAATGAACCTTGTAAATCAGAGAGGCTCCCAATTCCAGATTTCCTTTGCTTTGTTACAAATCTCATGGCATGACATCCTGCAGCACAATCTGTGCTTGCCTTGCACCTTGAGCATGTGTTGTGTGACTGAACAGCCACTGCAACACCTGCCTTGCTTCTGGTCAAAAAATCCATCTATGAATCCAGCTCAGGAATGTCACTGTATCTTACATGGGACAGTGAAGCCTGTGGAGGTCATGGTCTCATCAGCTTTTGATGAGAAGAAAACATAATGCCTCTTTGTCGTCATTGCTTTTAGCTTTGTTTGCATTATCTTGCATACTGTGAATTAAATTCTCCTTCAGAGAGTCAGTTTTTCATTTATTGTTGCTGTGCCTCTTCTGTGTGGATGTGGATTCTTGATGGATATTTGAAAACTGAAAAATAATGAGGAAGCTGTTTAAAGAGTTTTATTAACTTAGACTGATGTGCAAGTGAAAGGCTGCATTTGTCAGCACCAATGCCTCGTGCCCAGGTGTGAGTGTTTTCATGCCTGTTTTGCAAGGTTTGGTGTGCAGGAGGAAATGTGGAATGGATTAAGGGGTTTTATTTGCATATAGCTCTTAGGAAAATTTGCACTCTCTTTTTGCTTAACTATTTTCAATATAAAGCTTAGTTTGCTAGGATTTTTATGAAGGATAAATGAAGAATCAGCAAGGGCCCACACTGCTTAATCCACTTCATAGCACGGGCACACTGAAGTAAAGAAGCAGCTGTGCTGTGTTTGCACCTCTGCAGTTTATAATTTAAAATTTATAAGGAAATAATTTTATTTCTATATTAACTTGCAGTCATACTGAATAATGGAACAAAATTGATTTCATTTATCAGTCTAAGCAGAAATTATTAAGGCTGTCAGGCTGATGTATAGCATCTAATCAAAGGAAGAACACCCAGTTTCAGATTAATATCATTAACACTTCAATGTTTATGACAATAAATCTTCAATGCATCCTAAATTCTTTGATATTCCAGTGCAACAATAATCCTCCAGTGGATTTGTTAGGATAGCTTTAATATGCTTTTCTTCTCAAAGATGGTTTGAAAAGCAACTTATAATTATTATGAGTGCTGGCATTACAATTAAAAAAGTTCTGATATATAACACCATTTTGATGTTATAAAGTGTTTCACATTAAGATCAAAAGAGAAGAAAGTCAAAACAGTATCAAGGGCTGGGGACTTGTTATGTTAATGAATAATTTCCAACCCCTGGGTTGCAAATACACTTCATTTTTTTTTGTTTGTTTGTTTTAGCACAGTTCAACTCTTCTGTTGTTAGATCTCTGTACTCAAAACCTTTAATTTGGCACAAAGGGTGCTATCTTTTGATGTTTCTCTGTGCTGGTAGGGACACAATGCATCCCTGAATTTCAGGATTTTGCAGCTCTAATTTCAACCCCAAAGTTAGAAATTCTGTGCAACGTGGGGTAACTCAGGCTGGGCAAAACAGAACTACTGTGTAAAGATGCAAAAGGACCACTTTGCTCCTGTTTCAAAAACAGATGGTTGTCAGGAACTTTCCCTACTTGGCTCTAGTCCTTGTATATTCTGAGTGAGTCAGAAATCCCAGGAGGAATATTTGGGCATAGGTACTGAAATTAGAGATGCTCCTGATGGCCTGTGGTTTGCATAATACAGCCCAAGGTTAAACCTTGATTTACAGTAACCCTCTCTCACCACTTGCCTTAGTGAAAGACTCAGTTCAAGCCTGTACAGAGATTGATTTCCCAGTAAAATCATTTTGCTGTGACTCTAAACCAAAAAGAATTATTATAGTCTCCTGTTCAGAGCAATTTAAAGTATTTGTAAACACTTTTTCATGGAAGTTTGCATTCTAAGAAGAGAATGTCACACATTCTCTACAGAGTAAGTTTCCAACAGATATTTTTGAATTTAGAAAAAAATCTGAAGTTTTATAAATTTTGTACTAGAAAACGTGTTTTATACATATCCCGTACAAACCATAATCTTCAAATTATTTTCTCAAGAATGTGTAGCTTATTCCAGGAGGAAAAAAAAGAAAGGAGGGGTGAAAGAAAAATGCTTGACAAGTTTGCATATTTTGAGCTGAGTGGGCAAGTAGTAGCATCTTCAGGAAGGAAAGATCATTCCAAGTTCTCTTCCCTTCAAACTATCCTTGTTTCTTTTCACACATTGCTGTAGGTCAAAAGACACCTTGGAAAAATACTTTGGGTTGGTAAAGTCAGTGTGACTCTGGAAGAGCTGAAGGGAGAAATCCTGAGGTTTGGCTGCCTGGGCAGGGCTGAAGGTTGTCCAAGGGGTGTTCTCCACATGGGGCTGTTGTAATCAGCTACTACAAACCTACAGGTCCCTTGGCACAGCACATTTGAGTATTTTTACTCATATATCAATGTACAGATGGCCAAGTCATGGGGAAGTGTTACAGAGGGAATAAAAGAAGGCTTTTATTAGCTCATATGTAATTTTTTTTCAACATTAGAGGTATTAATGTGTGTTTATAGACTGTTTATTCCATGCTCTTTTTTTTTTTTTTTGTCCCCCTCAAACCTCCTAATGAATTTGTACTACAGCAGAATCAAAATTAGCAATAGGTGTGTCCTTCAGTGCTTCTTAGGGCTTCCACATTCTTATGTGCACAGATGTTGATGAAGCAGCTGGTAAAACAGGATGTGATCTACAGAGGTCACATTGAGCTTTGGAAGATTTGGGTTGATTTTTTTTTTTGTTTTTTCTCTCTTAAGACTCTGTCTTGCTTGTCAAAATCAAGCTGAAGGTGCAAGATAGATCTAAAGGGGAAGAGAACATGCCTTTAAAATTGGTTAGTGGTAAAATATAGCATGTCTTTAACATCCCACCTCCCAGAGTTAATGACACGTGCCAGTAAAGGCTAGAAAGCCCTGATATTTGACTGGCTGAACAGATGGATGCAGAGCAAAATATCCCGTGCTGTGGGCTCAAGGAGAGAGAAGAAATACTTTTATTCTCATGCAGTTCAGGTTATCATTTTGCATCTGAAAGAACGTGCCAGTTTCTGTGGAGGGCTTAGCACAGGATTAAGGTTTTGCCATTTTTAGGCTCAGGTAGCCCTGCTCTGTCACTGCAGTTCTTGTTGTAGGGTTGAGCTGGATGGTGTTAGTTTTTTTTTTTTTTTTTTGGTGTGTTTTGGGGAAAATAGTGAGGGAAGAGCAAAAAGAACAACTTGATTTTGATGATGAGACCAGAAGTACTGTCAGGATGGGAGTGAGGAGAGCACATGTGCTTTTCCTTCTGGTTGTGCCGGTTCCAGAAGAAAGGATGTATTTTTCTTTTTTTTGAAGCTTTTGTGTTTTAGACTCTTTCCATGGAGCACTCTGTGTTCTCTTATGGTACGTGAAATGGAGTATAAGACAATATGTGGTGAATGATGGTCAAAGGTGGAAGGAGGACCAGGGTGAAAGATAATTGGCAGGAATAAAAGAGGAAAAACCCACCAAATATAACTATTTGAAGAGTATGATGCTGCAAGCTTTGATCACAGGCATTATTTTGCTTAGTTCTATTAACATCTGTTCTGTTAAGTATCAAGTGAGCACAACTAATTGATAGGAACCATTCTCATAGTAGTAAATAAACTATTTTTCATTCATAAATAAGATTAGCTTTGTTTGCTCTCCTTTAGTGCTGTTCTTTGATTTCTGTTTGCTTTTCATGCTTCAGACTATTGCAGTTAAAAGGCAACAGAGTATTCTTTAACCTTCCTAAAGTGTGTCCAACAATTAATTTTAATAACTAATAATGATAATATTTCCTGTATCCAGGGGGAATGAAAATGTTGCACTGTGATTTGTGTGGCATGAGGTGATGAGGCAAACAGCAGTTAAAGTACAGTTTTCTTGAAGTGTTTTTGAAAGCAAGATTGAGACCTTAGTGCTGTCAGACACTGTAGAATTCTTTCAAGATTTTTATCCTGTGCAAAGTTGGTGTGGTATTCAGTCAAGTTCATGGAAATTGGAGGGTTTTGCTGGCTTACAAGTTTGTGCCCATTGCAGTAAGAGTAATGAGATTTTGGTTAATCAAAATGTGGGTTTCTTTCAGTTTGGACTTGTATTGTTTGATGCTTGATAAACTAATCATGTCGAAAAATTAAATGAATTCAAAATTGTAAATTTTTATAAGCTGAAGCACATTCCCTAAAATCAATATGAATCATTCTGAAGTCGATTTGGAGGCAGTCAGAATAATTCATAGCCTTCAGAGTAAACCTTACAGTTCTCATTGGATCAAACCTGAAAGATCCTATCCACTCTCTTGTCTCTTAATTACTGTAGTTTAGAACTTCTAAAAGTATGGATGACTTGAGTAATCCATGGGAGAAATAGAATAGGTATGATGATGATGGACCAGCATCTTTTTCTGGTAATTATTTAAGTATGCTCCATGATTTCAGAAAGGAAAATTTGTCAATAACTCAATCATATTCTTTAACTAAATATTGAAATCGATACAGAAAATTAGACATTGTCTGAACTGCATGACCTTGGATTGCATATTTGAAAGATGCATTCATGTATGTGTATTAAAATACTCCAGTGAACACCACCTTGAACTCAAATATCCCTTAAAAAAAACCCCACTTGCATTTTTTTCAAAGGTATTTTCTCATGAGCATGGTCCAAACCAAAGCTTGTATTGCAGATAAACTCCTGATGTGCAAATACTTCAGGTCTGGTCCTGTTGGAGAAAGCAGTTTTGAGCTGGAAAATAATAATGTGTTGCTTTAATATATACTTCAGCTATTTTTGACAGATCCTGATGTTGTCCCAATAGAGAGCTTGGTCAGCAAGCACTTCAGAATAGTACACACTTCCAACTGCATTCATATCTCATTTGTCAAATGAAGTGAGCAAGTCTTTGTGCAAAATAGGTTGGAAACCTCTTCTGTCAGCAGAAATGGCAAAGTCTTTGTAAGCAGTAGCTTATTAAAAGGCAAAGTTTCTCATGATTCTACATAGCTTGGCAAAGGGTCATGTTAAAAATGTGCTAGGAACTAAATGGTAAATATAATAATTAAAATGTTGCCTATTATGAGAAAACTGGAGGTGTCTTGGCTCTCTACAGCCATTGGAGGTGCCCTGGGATACCCAAGACAGCAGCAGTTGCTGATGGTGCACCCCTGAATCTCCTCCTCAGACCTACCCATGCAGTGAGACAGTGAACAGACAGTGGCAATTTTATTAACATGTGACCTGAATTGCTGAGAGAAAGATGGAGAGCCAGGTGGTACAAATATTCTCCTTTGCCAATTAATATGTGTTAACATATTTTAGTATTTTTTTTGTACCTATTCAATTTTATTTGGCTTGTACAAGCTCTACTTCTTTTACCAAGTAAGGTTTAAGAAATTAGTTATTTCAGTTCATAAAAGCTACATAAAATGAGTACTTTTAAGTATGAGGCATATTGAACTACACTGGAAAAATAACGTATTTAGATTCTGTTTATCACTCAGGCTCCACTTCTCATTTCAGTTTTGGAGAAAACCAAATTTTCAGCATTCAGGAGAACTTCTTGTTGAGTTGTCTGAATTTACCTGTTTAAGATCAGATTGGATGCTTTGTCTTGCACTAATTGCTTAGGCCTGGGAGTAGCTCCTTAAACCCTTGCCAACATTCCTCTGCTGTCTGGAGTTGAGGAGGTGTAGCTAATGGGGAATTTCCCATGACTTGCATTAGGTGAGTTAAAAGAATGATCCAAAGTGAAATTAAGGATTTGAAGGAGAAATATTGACTGCAAATTACAGTTAACACTGTGTAGGTTGTCATAACATCCTGATCATAGCTTGGCATTATGGAATTAATAATCAGGGAGTCTATTAAGCTTCTTGCATTTTTGTGCGGATTGCTTCGAAGCTTAAGTGGGTTCTTGTTTTAAAGCCACTTGACTTTCTAAATCAATTACTATTCAAAACATTAATCTATTTCATTTACTGTTGGAATATATGACAGTAAGTTATCCTGAATTTCCCTTTTGAAGGAGCAATTATTTTTATTTGGTTTTGTAAATGACAAATCCATTGTACATGAATGAGAGATTCATGTGATTGTGAGACTTTGATATCCTGCTAAGGGGGGGGAAAAAAACCCCTCTTCATCTAAGTGACTACGTGAAAAGAGCCAGCAATTATATATTCAAGATGCAAAGGGCAGATTGAATAGTTCTATTAAAAGAGTTGAGTATGCATATGTGTG
The DNA here is from genome assembly GCF_009829145.1 of Chiroxiphia lanceolata. NCBI lineage: Eukaryota > Metazoa > Chordata > Aves > Passeriformes > Pipridae > Chiroxiphia > Chiroxiphia lanceolata. The sequence goes on along the minus strand of NC_045643.1, from coordinate 2,909,110 downwards.
AATAAGCTTTAACATTACTAAAACTGAAGTGGTGTTTCTTTCTTAATTACTGAGTTTCTCTCCAAATCTGATAGAAATAATGTCTGAAAGCAGCAGAAAGTATATATATATGTATATCAGATCTATGTATTTTCCCTTTCTGATTACATCTGGTTCTGTGTGTCTAGATTATTTGCAAAAGTCACCTTTGAAGGGATTCTCAACACAACTACGGCATGAAGACTCCAAACAGATTAAAAATAGCAAGAATATTCTTGAATAATACCTCTTATAAAGCTGAGCTATCATCCAGATGCTCTGTGCATTCTCTATGTAAAATCTCTGTAATAATGCCCTATAATATATATATTATGTATGGATAACAAAATTCTGTATGATTGACCTTTCCTCAAGGTTAGCTAGGAAATTTATAACACCCAAATATCATGAATGTTTCTCTGTTTTTAGAAGTCGTGGTGCAGCTCTGATTTATGGTAATTGCTCAGAAATTATCTAAGTAACTTTGTCATTGACTTTAGTGACTGTTGAGTGTAGCCTGTACTGTATTATTCAAACAATATAAAACCTTCTGTAGGTAATTATTATAGGCTAATTCTTTAATTGCTACATAGCAGCTTAAAAAGTTATACAAGTAGTCATGTTATGGGTGATTTTTTTTACTTGGCTACTACTTGAACAATTGTGCATTTTGTGTTTAAGATTTGACACTTGAGTGGAACACCTCTGTTCTGGTGAAAAAAAAAATTGTAAAGCAGCTGGGGCAGAGGGGAAACATTTTAACAGCTCTTTACCAAGTTGGTGGCATCTTCTGTGTACCAGTGACTTCTGCTTTGCTGTTCTGTGGCTTGTGACTGTGCTGACAGTGGTGGAAATAGTGAGGCAAATAAGGGATTTTTCTCCAACTGACTCCAGGGTACAGCAAGTAAATTTGGGAAGATGCTACTTACTAATATGTAACGTTTTACTTCCAGAAAACATTTGGTATGAAAAAACTGTACATGTTGATAAATAATGTACTTTGTTGTACACTCAACCATATGTAGACGTTTACTCAAACAGTAGATGTTTACACTGATGAATTAATAAAGGAATAGTGGATTACATAAGAAATGGAGGCTCCTGAAATGTGATTTTATTGGATGCATCATAGACTAGGAAATGGATATGTCAAGGAATAGGGTTGTCACAGAATACCAATAATCCTTCTAGGCCATCAAAATCCTGGAGGGAATGTCACAGAGATGAGCAAGTTATTTAACTGACAAGAAGCTCTCTGGGCACCACAAGGAGAAAAAGGCATTTACAAGAAATCAGTCAGTTGGTGCATCAAACAAGTCATGAACCTAAAGCTGGCAGAGGAACACGGGAATGACTGGAGCTGGGAGGAATAACTTTGCCCATGGCCAAGTATTTCTTCTACATTTGGACTAATAAGAAATCTGGTCTCTTTTCTTAGGGTGTGTTTTAGGACCCTTTTCCTATTCACAAGCAAATGATCCAGAAATTCAATGTGTGAAGTGAAATTGTTGATTACTTTCTTTGTGTGCTCAATTAAAAGTATTTTTAATGCTTAGGAAGGTATTTTGAAAGTTTTGGGGAAGAGCGTGATGAAATTCTGTAATAGTTGTTGCACATGAGGTTTTATCAACCATGTCATGTAGCTGCTGTTGCCATAAATACTTACCTGCTGTATTTTTGAATACAAAGCAGAGTAAGGTTCATGAAAACTGAGATCACCTGTATTGCAATAATTTCTCGATTTCATTGCAAAATTCCTGCAGTTTAAATTTAGTGGTTACCCAGGATCAGAACCCTTTCAGACTGTTGAAAATAACAGAAGGTGGTCTGAAAATTAGTTTTGTGTGGGCACTGATAAGCATTCATGCAATAAATAAAAGGGTTATGATTAAACGCAATGAAAAGTCTTAGATATATCTATCTATCTAAAAACTTTGGCTTTTAGGTAATTTTCTTTTTCATTTTTTTGTTTAATTGATGACATACAGTGCAAAGTGTTTTTCCAGAAAACTGACATTGTGAGGAGATAAGAGCCTTGTAGAATTGCACTGTTATTTGCTTTTTAAACATGAATAATTCTGTGTTATAGACTTTGTGTGTGGATTAAAAGTTGCTTGCTGTTTTATTTAGAAGCTACAGTGCCTAATTTCTAGTGTCTCTTGAAATGGAGGGAGAAGAGTCTACATAATTTGGGACTAACTTCAGGTGTTACAGTGGTAAGGGTTCAAGGGAATAGGCACATAACCTGCTGGAATTCCTTGCTGATTATGTGGACATCATGAAAGGCTCTGTGGAATGACCTACTGCAGGAGCAGTGTTTGCCCAGGTAACAGTAACTGAAACTTATTTACCTTGCATGTCCCTGGAAGTTTTTAATGTATTATAATTCCTCAATCATTACCAGTTTATTTTCCTGGCCAGTGCAAGGTACCTGCTGCAGCTGATGAAACAGCATATGCAATATTCTCTTCACTTCCTACATTACTAATACACTGGGTCTGTTAGACACAGTCAACCAATTAATTTTTAACTCAGAAAGACTTTGAGAAAAACTCTCTGACACCAAGAAGGAAAAAAAAAAAAGGTTTTGTGGAAACTTTATATTTTAGAATCACTGTTAAAATAGAGGTGCTGTTTAGTTAGTGAGAAGTGTCAGTGAAATTTAAAACATGGTGATTTCCTGAGGAGTGTCACTGTCATAAATTCCCTTTGTAAAATAGGTCAAAATTCAAACTGGGTGCTGGGCAGTAGCCCATTGCTCTAATACTTCAATTTTTCAGGGAACAATCCACAAAAGGGGCAACAATTGGATGGTAGCAATGAAAGATGTCATTTGTATGATCCAGAGAGAGAGAAAAAAAGAAAGCAAGAAGTGCTGTGAGACACATTGTCTTTATATACACCTGGAAAGAGATTTGTATGCAATACCAGGCTGATAATCTGCTTTAAATCACCTTTAGTCAATTAATCAGTATTAACACAGAGATCTTTTATTTCCAAGGGTGTATCCAGGCTTTATATATTTCCATGTCCATTTGCTGCAGTTTAGCAGCATGAGATATGGGCCTGAGGCTGTGGAGTCTGGCTCCTTGTTTGTACAGTTGGGTGTGTGGGAAGCAGGTAGATCTGGGAAATACTGAGCATTCCAGTGTAGGGGCTCCTGCTGCATCTGCTGATACATCCATCACATGGTGTGGAGATCCTCAACATGCTTGTCTCTTAAAAGCAAATTGTCCAATCTAATTTTCCTAAGGAGTTCTTGTCCCTGTGTGCCTGTTCCTCTGTGGCTGTAGCTGCAAACTCTTTAGTCCGAGTAATATTTACACAGGTTTTTTTGTCTCCTGCTCCCCTCTGACTTTGTGGTGCACAAGCAGGCCTAGATGTCTTAATAATGAACTATTGCAGGGTAATTCATCAGCATCTCCTGTTTCAGACAGCTGCCTCCTGGAACTTATCATCATTCCCCTCCATCAGTCAATACACAGAGACGTTAATTGCCTCATAATATTGTCAAGAGCACATCGGGTGGTATTGAAAGGGTGTGATTGCATCTCTTTGAGCTAAGCAACATTTATTAGTGTTTTGCCCCTGTTGTCATTCTACACATTTATCTTGCCAGTGCCACGAGCTGGACTGAGGGCACGTCATCAGGGTGCAGTCAGGAGCAGGTCTGTCAAAGTGAACGGTAATTTCTGACTTGCAGTGTGAAAAGAGTAGTTTCCCAGCAGGCAAGTCACATAAAACTAGGTATTCTCCTTTCAGTGGCCTTATTTTTAAACACTAAGATGAGAATAGGACTGGAATACTTTGCATGCTTAAAAGGTGCAAATAATGCCTACTCTTGTTTCATTCATTGAAGGTTACTCAGCTTCATTTTAGAGCACTGGAAACATTTTCGTGTTTTAAAGTATATCTGACTGTTTACCCAGCATTTGAGAAAGTTGTTCCTATTTGTTTAATGTAAAAGTCTCTATTTTAGATCCAAGAGAGACACTTCATTTAGAGACACTTCATTATTTCTTTTGTTGTTTTAATTAGTGTATTGAAGGTCAGTGATTCTAAAAAATGCTATCCTATTTCTTCAATTAATAATTCCTTTTTATTAATCTTCAATTTGGATGTACCCCTGTCCCTATGGAAAAATGTGTTTGAAGATACAGTGAGGTGGAACACTTGAAGGAAAAGGCCAGGCTAAATCTTGCCTGAAATAAATAAGACTCTTCCCCTTAACTTGAAAGAAAAAAAAGCAGCATAATTAAACAGAATTGAGGGAAAGAAGGAAAAAAATGAGAGCTTTTGATTTGAACACATTTTGGAGCAGAGCATGGAGAGAGATGAGAATGAGCTCTGTGAGGTAAGAATAGGGAAGAGGAATAGCAATATTGTTCAGACCAGATAATCTGCAGCACAGGCAGATTTCACAAGGGTAGGATGATGAGAAAATACACTAGAAAGGACAATATTTGAAGATTTATGTAGTTTGACCACCTGGTGGTTCAAGCAAATTCTCTGTTGAGGTCTTGTGGGAGCTGTTTCAAATAATAGGAGCACATGAACCATTAACACAGTGGAGTTCCCTGATTCATTCTCACTGTGGTAGAGAATGAGCCCCTTCATCATCATGTCTGGATTTGTACCTAAAGGGAATCTCTCTGGAAGGAGATTGTGGAGTGTGGCCATGCTGAACAAATCACTGCAAAGGCATCTGAAAAGCTGCAGTGGCTGCTGCCAGTGGCCTCCCTCCTCCCAGGATTTCCAGCTGGTGTTTCAGAAGCCTGGATTGGCAAGGCAGGAGCTTTAAACTCTGACCAGTTCATTGGGACTCCCTGTTTCTTGGCAAAAAAGTAAGAGCTGTGGTAAATTGCCCTGATCTGCAAATCTATGGTATTTTCCAGGTCATCACCATTGATCTTGAGCAGGAAGGACAAATTGCCCTTCCATCCCTCTCAAGGTGTGTATATTGTACACTGTATGTTCCCTTTAGTTATTTATTACCCTTACTGAGGGTGAACTTGCAGGGAAGTAGGACTTGTAAGGATCTGTTGAATACTGATTCATGAGAAATGTTTTGTGTAACAAAATGAGAGTTTCACGTGGATTACAGGCTTAGCAGAGGTCAACAGAATTGTTTAAGTTGAAAGTCTCAGTTGAGTGACATCTGCTTACTACAACTAAAATACATGTATATACCTTTCACTTGTCGTTTATCATGGTGTACTCCTTCAGTTTACCATAAAAAAACCCCACAGTATGTACTTGGAAAGGGACCTGTTTTTCCTAAAACATCAGGACATATTTCACTTTTGAAAGAAAAATAGATTTTTTTTTTTAATGACATCTTCATTGTATCAGATGACAAATTTTAACAAAAAACACTTTTGGGGGGTTATTCAAGCAAATATTACGTATAAAATATGCAAATACACGCACATTTCTTTTTACCAATCCATTAAGAGCTGAATCTTCTTGAAGCAGAATCAAGTTCCTTATGGGTCTGTCATCTTCAGATGTTCCTCTAAAGCAGTTGCAGCTGTCCCATATTATGCCTGGGAGGGACAGCCCCAGGCTGTGGCTTCCAAAAGCAACACCTTTGGTACTTCTTGATAAGCTCATTTAGTAATTGTGCTGCTATCTTTGGGATCCCCAAAAGGTTTCTCTCCCACATACTTTCTGTGTTTCCATGTGTTCTTGTCTTTTCTCTCCACAATTAGTCTTTGTGAAGATAAAAAAGAAAGGTTTTTAACACGTTAGTTCCTTAAACAGAGCACATGTAGATGTAATTATACAAAGTGTTTCTATCAGGTTCTTTGGAAACTTCTATTTTGCTTGTGAGATCTTTATGTTTGAGGGAAATGTTTTCAATCTCCTGGGTGGCCATGAGCTGGTTTTAGTTCTTGGTCAGACCATGCTTGCCCTGCCTTTCTACTCATTCTCAATTTCATTTTAGGCCCCAGAGGGCTAAAATTTATCACTTTGTTATGCGAATTATGAATATTTATCTAAATTTGTAAATAGTATGCATATTTATTCTCTCTTTATATATAACTTTACCTGAGCCCTTACAGGGCTAAAATTTGGAGAAAGTGTTGCTTGGTAGGAAAACCTCATGTTGAAACAAATGAGGCACAGGTGACAATCAAACTGGTTTGGTTATAAAGTGGGAACACCTGCAGCTGGAACAAGTGTCTTCAGAACAGCAGAAAGTTCCAGAGGTGCTTCAGCTCTGCCACCTCTCTGCTTTGTGGGAGAAGAGCCTCATAAAAGGAGTGTAAGGTAATGATATGTGAGTTTTTCTGCCTTTGTGGCTGAGTAAAATTTGGTATGACTCTTGTTGTTTTATGGAAGAAATGATTGTAGCTGATCTGTCAAAAACAGTGGGCTTGAACTGGAAATGATTGTATAGGAAGAAGTGGTTCATAAAGCAGGGCAAAACAAAATGTGTGAGCTGCTGTAGAAAATTCATGGCAGGGTTTTTTTTTTTGTCTTGGTTGTTGTGGTGGTAAGTCCATGTGGTATATTTTTCAATCCTTTTGAGTTTAGGCTGCTATACAGGTATGAAGTTTTTCTTGCTGTCTTTCTTGGGCAGGTTTATGGCCAGGAGACTCAGTAAATATTAAGTTCTTATATGCCCACTTATGCTGTTGGTTAGGGATTATTTGTGGGTTTTATTCCTATAAATAAATAAACAAACAAGTACCAGAGTTCTGCATTGTGCATATTTATCCAGAATTGGAGAAAACGTTTGATATTGCCTGTACTCCTTGTAGTTAAGCACATATAAATGATACAATTGTGTGCTTGCATTCAGAATGGCTCTGTTTCTGTGGGATATTGTTTGGCAGGTGCTTGGCTGAAGAATGCTTGGTGTGCTTCATGAATAATGTGGGAAGTAAAACAGTACCTGGTGAAAAAAGCTTGGGGCTCATCTCTCACTTGTAATTACAATTTTTGTTTGTTTTCTACAAAACAAAATTGGCTCATATTTATGACCAGTCTTCTTGTGGTTAAAAGCATTTTTTTTCCTTGCATAAAGGTGTTTTCTTACTCTGAGACTATAAAATGGAATGCTTTCTTGTAACTGAATTTATACAGAACTAAAACCTATCTCTCAGGGGACAAAGCCTCTCTTTAAATTAAAGTCCTCCTACACCTAGAAATGTAACAAGTTCTCTGAACCCCACATTTGTCTCCTATTAGAAGAGCCCAGGGAGTCACTTAGGAGATGTGCCTGAGTGTGTATTTTTGCCTAAAAACTCTCTCAAGAATTTTGTGGTGTGGAAATTAAAGGTAATGTCTACAGCTGATTGTTGATCAAGAGTAAGCAAAATTGTTACTTATCTCACAGAGCATATTTTAATGTTTACTGCAGTAAAACCTACCAAGGTTTAAAGGAGGATGGGTGGTGGATCTTGGGTTTGGAGGAGGTGGGTGAGACAGTGAACATCTCCTTCCTTTGGTTACCTTTCTTCCTAAAAATGCTGTATGTGCTGGAGAAATGAAATGCCACATCCTGCAGGGACTTGGAATTTGGTGTTTTGTGGGGATCCCTCTTGGACAGGCTGCAGTAGGTTGGCTTTTACCTGGTGCTGAGCTGACAGTGTGTTGTGTTGTATTGGATGGGTGAGTTTTGGTCCCCGATAAACACCAGTGTCCTGCTGAGGCACATCCAGGCTCCACCTCAAACAGCCCTCTGGCCTTGGCACTGAATCCCAGCAGATACTTCAGGGAAAGTGTCACACCAAAAAAGCGAGGTGATTCCCAAGAACTGTGACAGTGTCCAGTTGCTGCAGCTCAGGGACTTCTTGAGGCAGTTTGTGCCAACAGGGTACCTCTCAAAGGATTGTGCTCCTGGGAAACAGTCCAACCTCTCCTTGAACTTCCATAGGCTTTCCACATTCCTGGGGTGTATTCAGACAAGAGAAACAAGAGGAGAAGGTCTATCTGAGAGATGATGGACTATCAATTAGGAATGACATGATAAACTGAAAAATTTACTGTGGGACACTGAAATTTGATTACTGCAACCTTGATCCTCTCAATGAATCAATAGCAGCTCCTTGAGCAGCTCTTTGTGGCTCTTTAGAACAAGGATAGATGGTGTTTTGATAAAGAAATATCAAACAGAGGCAACTCAGAGGTTTTGTATTTACAAGTGCTTTAGTCATCTAGGTTACTTGCGAACTTGGTCTTCAGTTTGGGGAGGATTTTCAGCTGTTGACCGTGCTTAGTGTTTGTTTGTGCCATCTTTGGAAAAAGTAGCAAGCACTCTGTTCAGGATAAAACCAAGATACAAAACCCATTTATAAACTGAGCATATTTCTCTTCTGGTATTTCCTTGTAAAGAATTGATCCAAAGTGAGCTGTCTTAGCTTTCAAAATTCTTAAAAGTTTGTGTGTATTTTTTTTTTTTAACTTAGCCTGCAGGAAGGACATTTATATATAAAGAATGATTGCATAGAAATTGATAATCTAAAACTACAACTCTCTTTAAGGGGACACTGATGATATTGGGAAGGTGAAACAATTAAAGCAATTTTAACTCTAAGGGAGCTCCACAAAATGCAACAGAATTTTCACTCCTCTTGCTGTTGATTTTTCTGACCTGCCTTCTAAATTAGCAACAAAATGTGCCTTAATTGTTTTGGATTCTGGGCCAAAACATCATCTGCTGCTTGATAGTCACATACCATCAAATTACATGAGAAAAAGATGCAACTTTCAGTATCTTCTGTTTTTAATTTCATCTCTTGTCTGGCCTTTGAACTTTGATTTCAACGTAGAAAAAGGTGCAGCAGTAGGAAGAGAGGAATTCCTAATTTGAGAAACTATGGTCAGAGAAATGAGTGGTTGGGGTTTTGATTATTTTTCTTTCTAATTTCCTTCATCTGGAGTATTTATATTTTGCGTCAAGTATTTTTCTAACAATGTTTAAAGTGAAATAGCATAGTAAGGTACTTGGATGTAAACTATTTAGCTGGTTATCCTTTAATCCATCTGTAATTGCTATCTCCCAAGCACAGCGCTTACCAGGTGTGATGTGTTTGTTTGCTTGGCATAGTGGTAACAGTTTCATGTGGCAATCTGTTAAATGAAGCAATTTTAAAATAGTTTAAACTGCCTCTTGTGTTTTTCACTGCGTAGCAAGTGATCAGTCTTCAGTATATGTCCTTTTTGTTACCTTTATTGCTTGGAACCACTTCCTCCTTCAATCTACAGTCTTCTCTTCCAGTAGGAGTGTTACAAACTTTAATGTAGACCATGCTCTCTGCTGTAAATACCATCAGGGATGTGAAGACAGGTTATTTATTTTCCTTGCTTAGTCCCTGTTAGATTATCTTCCAACAGGCTGTGGGTTTGCTTACAAAGCTGATGAACACTTCAAGCAGTTGCCAGAACTTATGACTTTGTAATTCCTGCTAGAAACCTGTGCTTAGCTGTGGAAATGACACCTGGGGAAATCAAACTAACTACTTGGCTTAGAAGGCGTTTCCTGTTTCAGGGCTGGCTTTGGATTATATGAAATTGCCAATGAAACACTGTTCCAGAATTAGCTCCTCTTCTTGGCACAAGTTCTTGTATCAGAGCTGTCATTAAACAGCGAGTGGCTCTAGGGTGGGGAGAGGAAAACAAAAGCTAACCCCTGCAGATTTTACGTGGGACTGTCGGGTCCTGACTCAGCAAGCCATGAAGGATTGATGTTCTCTGTTAGAAACAGCTCTTATAACTCCAAGTCTCCTTCATATAAGCACTGACTTGTACCTCGTGGACACTTTAGGACCATCTCAATGAACCATCTTCTGTGTAAAACGTGTCCTTTGGAGGTCGGGAGCAAACCAGAGCTGCTGGAGTGCTGGTTTGTTTTGGGGAGAGGATGTTTTTATGTGCACACTTTGGATGTGGGTTTTTCCCACAGCAGGTGTTTTGGAGGCTGGTGTGGCTCAACAGTTCCTTCATGTTTTAGAGTCACGTGTACTTTAGCTGTTCTCCAAAAGCAGCATTTCAAGTCTTTAGTATAGATCATTAGGAAACCTGAGGAGTCACTATTCCAGAATAACACAATAATGTAGTTCTAGGAATACACTAATGCTTTATTGTGTCACTGTGCCTTAAAAACTTCCCAGGCTGGAGCTGAGCACTGATGCAGGCACTTAAAAACATTGCTGGCCCAGTTTTTTCTCTGCTTGCTTTCCCTCTGTGATGAATAGCTATGATTTGTGAAACAAATGGATGACTACATCAAAATAAAACAAACGGATTGTGAAGCTTAATTACACCCCCATAAGGAAATAAAACAGACCCCTGCAAGGTCAGCAAGTCCTAAACCTCCCTGCTGTCCTAAGAATAAAATATGGTAGAACTTTAAATCTTTTTAGGCACCCGTTTGTCCAAAAATGCATGAATTAGGACTGGTTGTAGAGATAACCATTTAGCTTTAGCTGTAAGAAAACCCATATATTAAATACTTAGCTGTAAAATGTATATGTATAAGATACAATTAATATGCATGAAATAGCTAAAATAAATGCCAAATGTACACTGTAGTAGGTGCACAGATTTGGGGAATCAGTCCTCAGTTCTGTCACCCAGCTGGCTGTTTGCTTTTTCTATATAATAGACTCCTATTCAATTACAATTTGAGACTTTGTTTCTCACACCCTCCAACTTCTGAAAGACATCAGGGATGAGCAAGTCATCCTGTGCCTTTCCCCTTTCTCCTAATGAGTAGAAACATGCCCATGAACTGCCCCTGAGTGGGGAGGCTCCTCCCACCAGTACTAAAGAGTCACAGAGTTGACTCTCAAATGTAAAATGCAGTTCTACAGCTGTGGCCTGCTTTGGTGTCTCTTCAGAAGGTTGTGCTGTTGGGCAAAGCAGAGAAGAGAATTTACCCTGCTACTAAGGGCTCGTAAACTGGAATTATTTGTTCAGCTACCTGGCTGGAAAATGCAGCATCCAAAAATGCAGGGCTTGCATTTAAAATAAGTAAAGGCAGAGGAGAATGCAAAACTAGAAGTGAAAAATAAATTGCCTCTCCTGTTACATTTGTTTTGGGAGTGGGTGGGTGACTCATTTCTTGAGCATTTTATTTTTAAGAGGTTCAAGAACGTCTTGGTTAATGTCTCCTTTCAGAGCCCAGATTTTCTGTTTTGTCTTGTAGTTTCCATGCTGACTGGAATTATCAGTGTCAAAAAGTCAGTATGCCTTCATAGCAGTAAGCACGAGTTTCCTAAGGTATTTCTTTTTATAAGTACCTGACTTAATGGAGGAAGGATGGGAGAAAATAAGTAAACAGTCACAGTTTATCTACTTAAAAGCTCTTCTAATATCTTTTTTACTGCATTTATTGCTGCATTTAATCAGAGTCCAAACACATTTCAAACCTTCTCTCCAGTCTTAGGAAATCTGGAGATTGCCAGATCAAAATTACCAAGTGTTTCACTTTCCAAGAAGCCTCCGAAGTGCATCAGAATCCACTTTGTTTTCCTGGAAGAATCAATACTTTGTGATACTGTGGAAAACTTCAAGTCATTTCTGTGCCAACCTACTACAGTGAATATTTTGGTGAAAAAGAATCCATGACAGCAAACAATTTCAATTGATTTCTTATTCTTTCAATCGGTATTGTGCAAATTCTGGAGTAACTGTTCAGATGTGTTGAAGGCTGCACACTTGATGCAGTTGCCCTCCTTTTGGGGCTGTGAGCTCACAACAAAACCTCTTTCAGCTCTTACCCTGACTTATATCAACCTGAACTGGGGTATGGCATAATAGTTCTGATATTTTTTTTTATCCTTAATGTGTTTGTACACCTGTACTGTGCTGCACAAATTCCTGAGATGCCTTTATGAAACGCTGAGCACGGTTGTGGAAAATGAAGTTCGCAGATGCGGGTGGGTACAATTGCAGTTTCCACTGCAATCTGTCTTAATCTCATTTATGAATATCTTTCCCCACCACTCACCTGGCTCTAATATGTGTAAGCACCTAACTGTGGGAAAAATCCCTCTTTTAAATTTAGAGAGACACGGTAAAAAACTCAGGAAACAAAGAAACAAGAAAGAATTTATTTGGTGCTCCGAGTCTTTCTCTCACTGGATTTCTAGGGGGAAAAAAGACCCTTTGGGCTTACATCTTACACATTTTATAGTTTCACAAAATCCCACCCTTTTTCAGATAAGTTAAATATATTCGGTTTTGCCTAAAAAGGTGTCTTTTCTCTGAAAAGGGGCTTTCTCTTTATTCTGATTGGCTGCAAAGCATCCCCTGTCAAAGATAATGGATCTTCCTTTGTTCTTAAGACAAAGAGAGAAAAGAAACATTTGGACAAAATGGCCCTAAAAGGTTTTAATTTTTAAGAACTTTTGTATTTCCCTTATCTGGCCAAAAAAGACCTTGATACTCAAGTCCAGTTTTTGGAACTTGGCTATCTTACAACTTTGTGATATGCCTATATGAAAAAAAGTGTTTTTATTTCTCATCTAACTGAGCAGTTATTTACCAGTTACAAGTCTGTTGTACATAAATCGAGGAGGTTATATATCTCCTGGCTCTGTTCACCTTTATCTTATTCCACAAAACATTCATGCTGATAATCTTTGCAGCTGAGAAACACTGAAAGATGGGCTGGAAAAAGAGGGAATAGTTCCTCTGAACTCTATGGAGGCTCTCGGGAGTCATTCTGATTCATGTCTAGGGATTGCACAGGGATTTGACACGCTTGATCTTTAGTTGTAATTAATTGTCAGAGCCGCTATCAGCTTTGGAAATGGGTTTCTACTAACTGGCCAAAAATAGCAATGTTGGTCTTTCAAACCGTTGCCTTTTATGTGTGAAATCAATCGCACCAAGAGCATGTTCTTTCCACAAGTAACAAAAAGAATCCTGTTCTGTGATGCCAACCAATTTGTTAGAAAATGTTAGCACCTCTCATTTCACAAGGCTTTCTGTACGTGCTAAGGGTGCATTCAATTCAGCCACATGCAAAAAGAAATCTGCTCCTGGATGTCTGTTGTCAAATTACTAAATATACGTGATTTCCCTGTATTTTAACATTTGTTTTAATGCAATAATTATATTAAGCAGTGCTCTTTTGCTACTGAAAGTCCTATTGTCACCTCTTCTCTTGCTGTCAGCACCTGCCTGATAATTAATAAAAGCTTGGAACTGATACAGTTTCAAGCTGTTTGTTCCTGTTTTCCCTCTTTGTTGCAACTAAATGAATAGGTTCAATTAGATAAGTTTTTATTCCTGCGAGTAAGAGTTTGTGTTTAATGACATTATGTGACAGACATAAACAATGTGTCTACCACAAAGATATGCCATGGACCTTGTTGGGCCTGGATCTTCTACTCTGAATGTGAGAACTATTTATGTACTGATGGAATAGTGCATGTCCTCAAAGGAGAGAAGGTAGTTCGGCAGCCTGCTTTCACTGTCTTCAGTAGTGTTGTCTCTTCCATCATCTGTTGAGAACGTGCCTTCTCACATTGAAAACTGAGACTTCTGGCAGTAAATATAAATATGATTTTCTTTTTTTTTTCTTTGTTTTGGGTTAGAAGAGAAAAGTGCTTGAACGTGTAGCATTAATGTGTTTAATTCCTAAGCTTTGCTTGTAAACACTGAGAAGCTGAAAATATACTGAGCATTATTTAAGGCAGAAAAAAAAGTAGTGTTTTTTGAAGTATAAAACTAAGGGGTTTTTTCCCCCTTTTGAGTCTTTGTTTTCAGAGTTACCAGACAACACTTTTTCCTTTAGCAGTAACAGGTACTATTGCCTGTCTCAAGAGAAGCCAAAAAAGGGGATGAGAGCTGTTCAGATGAGACAGATGACACTTGTGTCAGTTCTGGATAGCTGGGGATCCAGATGAGGACCTCCACAAAATTTAATAACAAACAAGCAATCTCCCCCTGGCCCTGTTCCCAAGTCCAAGAAATCCTCTTGGTGTCCCCAAGTTACACTCCTTGTGAGGGAAACTTACTCTTTTCTCTTGAGTGGAAGTTTAAAAAGTGTTTTGTTGTACTAGTTACATTAATTTAAGTCATCTTTGTTTCGTGAGATGCAAATTCCAATGGGTGCCCTGCTCTGTGTAATTACTTGTCACAACAAAGGGAATATATTATGGAAAACTGAGATTGATGTAAAATTCTGTCTTATCTGATCTGTGAGGTTTATCAACAGTGTATTTCACGGAACTTGATTGTCTCTAGGATTTCAGCAGGCTCCTGGTGTCATTTGAGAATACTTCTTTAAAGAAAGTTCTTGGTCTTTTCCTATTTATATTGGTGGCTCAGAGAACACTGAAAAGTAGAAGAACTTGTACTAGAGATTTAAGTCAGGTCTTCAAATAGATATGTACATATGGTCAAATATAAACCAAATTCTGAAGAAGAGGAACCTCTGAAGATCAGTTGAACTGTGCTCATACATATCTCTGGATTTTCTGTCTCAAGGCTATTTTAATCAAGTTTGTCATTGTGCAGTTTTAGAAAGGTTACTACTTAGTGCAATTGAGGAGTCTTAAAGAAAATAATTATTTTAATTGAAGAGGTTTTTTTCCCATTGTTTCAAGAAGAGAAAATAATCTTGAGTCAATGCTATGGACTCTTCTCCTCCCCCTTTGATGTTCAATTATTTTCATTCTTCTACAACTTTGAGAGTAATATGCATATGAAATTTGTATTTTAATTTCAGAGGTGGAATTATTTTATTTATTTTTAGTTTTGCTCAATTCTACTTTGAAATTGTTCATTCAGCTTCTGTTGACTTGGCTGTATCTGCATACATGAGTGGGTGAACTGAACTGTTATTATTAGCCAGGGTTTTTCCAGTTTCTCCCCTTCCACTCTTTGTGGCCTCTAAGTTTTGCTCACCTGCTGCCTCTGCAAAGCAGAAGTGCTTTTGCAGAGTCACTTGGGATGACCCAGCATAACGAACCTAAGCATTTACAAATGCATGCACTGAGAAATGAGTATTGCTAGATACAGCCACCAAAATAAGTTTCACATGTTAGAAATGAGACAGTGTAGCTACAGCTCCCAAATTCTCCTCTTGCCCAGTGTCCCTGAGTTCAGTTTTTAAAAGTCATGATTTACTGACAAGCTGGGATTTCAGAAGTGTGATCCTTTATCCTCACAGGCCACTACAGGCTTTGTTTTGATAAATACTTGGCGTAACATCCCCATTATTTCTTCTTCAAGATGTAAAATGTGACACAGGATGCTGTGGCTCCAATTTCCCACCTACACTTGTTTTTTTTCCCTTTGAGAGAAACCTTGACCATTTTATTCCTTGAGCTGGTAAATGCTTTATCAAGGTATTAAGGTCCCTTTATTAGTGGCTGGATTTTTTTATTTAAAATGATGAAAATGTTCTATATTCTATGATTTATATGGTTGGTACTATTCCAGAAGAAAACTTAATTGTTGAAATACTTGTGAATTCCAGTTTTCGCTGACTTTTTGAGTCAGCTCAGAACTGGCACGAAGTTCCCTTGAGAAATCTTTATAGTTGAGCAAGTGCACAGGATTTGAGCAATGCCATTTAGTCCTTTTGTTCATATGTGTAGATCCTAGGGTGCATGAGCTTGGCTCTCCTGACAGGTACAGGAATTGGAAGCCAGGGTTCTTTAGGGAATTGCCTGAGAGGGGCTAGCTGCAGGCTGCTGGGTTCTGGTGACTTTCTAAAGGTCACTGGTTGGGTGTCAGTCCTACCTTGTGCTGGAGCACAACACTATTGATCATTTGACCAAAGACATGTTGCTGCTTTGACAGGAATTCTCCAAACTTCTGACAACGGTGGGACCATCATGAACAAAGAGGTGCAATGTGCTATTGCAAGAGCTTTATCTTCATTTGAAGTCTTGCTGAGTTAATGTTTTTCTGCTAAAAGTAGGAGAGTTTCACATAACTGTACCTTGAAACTGCTTGTTGATGGTGGGGTTTTATTAATTTATTTAATGAGGGTAGTACATATTACAGATTTGATGGCCAAGAGATCTGGGCTGTGGATATTTTTTTTTTACTCAAACTCAGTGTGCTGTTGGGAGAAAGTGAAGAAACCTGAGCAGAGGTGCCCAGATGGTGTTGGCAAAGCAAGGAATCAGACAGACCTTCTGTGAGCCAGAGGAGAATTGGGTTTGGAATAAAGCTTCTTGGTTACAGTTTTTTTTTAATTTGCTCCACTGACAAAATTGCTCCACCTTGTCCTCTTAAAGCAACTGTATGTGCCAAATCTCTGTGAAGGGATCTGTATCCAGGAGAGAAGGAAATGGTGATATCTCATTGGATTCTTTTTTTCCTTTGTGAGAGAAAATAAAGTTCCAGTAGCTTTGTGGGGTTGAAGCTGGCAGTCTTTAGTTACATATCCTTCTTATATGGAGATATATACACACTTCAAATTTATCATCAGAAGAATGGAAGTCTTGATTATAAAATACAAAGGCAAACCAGCACATGCTGTGCATGTGTTTGTCTTTTTTTTTCTTAAAAATAGTGCTGCAGAGTCTGTTGCTCCCAAGGATGTTGGCAGAGAGCAGAACCCCTCTGCTGGGCTTCAGGTGTGGAGGGAGAAATGCAGCAGTTTCCTGTGGCCTATGAAAAATGTCATGATCAATATATATGGAATGGCATCAAACAGCTTTTATAAAACTTGGAAAGAACGGTTTTGGTTGTTCAGACTTCCTTCTGTGAAGTGTTTGTGATTTGGTCTCTCTTCTCTGAAGAGTACTTTGGGATTTTTTTTTTTTTCACCTGTGGGGAAAGGTGTTGAAGAAGGAAGGAGATATGAAGAAGGCAAATTGAACAGCCAGTATTGCCAGTGGCAAATAACATCTTCCAAGTTTTCTTGCAGCTTGTAAATTAAGGATGCCAACTTTTCCTTGTGCTGCAGTTCAGGAAACAGCCACAAAATATGAGAAAGCTGGTGACTGCAATGGCAGACATTTTAATTGGTACCGTTTTCCAGGTCTAGAATTAATATACTTCCCTGAATGATCCAAGTGGAAATGCTTATATAGAAGTCCTGAAGGTAACCTGTGGTTGCTTGAACTATTTCCAGTGTTTTTCTTTACTGCAGGTCCAAGTTGGTTGGACCTTGTTTTCTGTTTGTCTTTGGGATAGATGTAGGAGATTCCAGCATAAATTAGACTTCTCTATGGAAATATTAGTGAGAAAATTAAGGGTTGAAAACTGTCAGGTTCAATTGTGATTGAAATTCAGTCACAGCTTAAGCAATTAGTAGTGCACTGGAATGTTCACATTTAAGTAGCATCTCATACTGCAGAGCTTGAAACATGTCTGGTAACATTAGGGAAGACTTGAGTGGAATCAAGGTATTATGTGTGTCAGGGTAGTGACATACTTTATTTTGAGGGAGGTTGAGCCTTTCCCAGCACCAATGTTTCCCTAGTACAGTTTCTACAGACAGCGATTTTATTTCAAATCCATCAGAATTTCATCTGCCAGACTGAATATAAGGCAACTTGGTATGAAGGAAAGTGTGGGTGTAATTTTAAAATATTAGTCTTGCATTTCTGGAAGAGGAGTTTTATGCTGGGGATGGGTCACCTAAAGAACTGTTAGAAAAACACTGAAAATAAGAAATGAGATGAAGGGTGGGGTTTTGGTGTTGCTAACTAAGGGTTATCTCCCCATTGATGTAAACAGATGTTTCCAAATAACGTGCAAGAGGTGAGATCCTATTGCTGCTGAACTGCTCCCTTCCTGCAGGAGCCTTCAGGGTGCAGTGCTGACCAAGATCACTTATGGCATCTTTGGAGCCTGTGATTGATAATCTGGGTTATTTTGTTCAAGTGATTACTGAAGAAAGTGTGCCTGAATTCCTTTAAGTCCTCCTGGTGGCCAGCAGTTAAATGTGAGACTGTGCATCTAAAACCAGCTGAGGAGGGTTGGTGGTGTTGTGGTGGTGGGTGGGTGTTGTGGATATGGAACAGTTGTGGAGCACAGACAAGAAGACCAGGTTCTCTGACTCGTGGACCCAAACTTAGCTTTTTATTTCTAATTTCTGGCTTGGGCCAGCTGTTGTTTAACTGTCCTGTGGGAGCAGGTTATATCTGCAGAGGAGGCCTTGCTAAGAGCACAGGAGGGAGATGGACAAGATGGAAGATGCTGCAGTACTCAGTTGCTGCTCTTAAGCACTGAAAACTATATAAACCTCATGCTACTAGAAAGATGTAACCTTATGGGTTTTGTTTCTTTAGAGCAAAGACTGGATAAATGGGGATCAATCTGCAAGCAGTTTTAAGAAAGTTGCTGAGGAGTAACATGGCTTTAAGCAGGTTCAGGTGGGGCAGGAATAACGTTTCCATTATGTTTTGGAAGAAGGGGCAAAGATGACACTGGTAACTGAAGACAACTCAGCTGTGTTTGCACTGTGAAGTACAGAGAAGATTAAAAGTGAAAGGTAACAGGCAGTTCACAATTTCCAGCTCTGCAGAATAACGAGGCCTTGGCTGTGGGTCCATCAGTCTCCTGGCTGTTATTGTGTTAATGATTTTTCAATTGAGCTGCTCTACAACTTCAGTGAGACAAAAACTCAGCTGGAGCAGGTGTAGTGCATATCCCACAAATGTGCTTCCCTGCTTTACAAACGTGTGCTTTAGAGAGGGACTGTGGGAAGCTTGGAATAAGTTTTTGGCAAGGAGCTATATGTTCCAAGTGTTTCCGATCACTTCCTCAAAAATGATACAAAGATTCTTGACTTTGCCTTACTCATTTATTTTTCTCTAGGTTATTTTTATATACACACTCATAAGCAGTAATTGTGTAATGTGCAAACATATTATACAGGTGATAAGGATGTTAGGTTCCTGCCAGCAAAAGGAATTATTGGACATCTTGCTGGAAAATGTGTGTATAAATGTACAC
Organism: Chiroxiphia lanceolata; assembly: GCF_009829145.1. Taxonomy (NCBI): domain Eukaryota; kingdom Metazoa; phylum Chordata; class Aves; order Passeriformes; family Pipridae; genus Chiroxiphia; species Chiroxiphia lanceolata. The sequence goes on along the minus strand of NC_045643.1, from coordinate 2,890,207 downwards.
AATCCCACAGCTCCTGCAGCATCTTTGTCATGCTGTATTCACCTGTCTGTACTTGCAAGAAAGGTCAAGAGAGTTGATGTGGGTGTAAATTAGACATGAATATAAAAATGGACTTTAAAGAGTGCAGCTGTTGCAAGGAAACTGTGGAAAGGAACATGAAGTGCTTGAGAAGTCTCTTGAGCTGAGTGATACTTTATCATTTGACTCCTAGCAAAGGGTTTTGACTCATGTTTTAACTGGGAATTTAATTTGGATACCTGAGAAGTTTGTGTGTTCCAGTCACCTCCTCCAGAACAATTCTAGCAGTGTGTGTCCATTTGAAGCAGCTGTAGTTTGCTGCTGCTCCAACAGACTTGGGTTTGCTTCCCAAATCCACTCAGGCTGTGGTGATTCCCTTCAGACTTGGCTCAGTTCAGTGGTGCTCTCAACTGGGCCTATCAAGAGCAATTAGTAATTCCCTGGAGGATGTTTTAGTCCTGTGTATTTTTTTCCCCAAGGGTAGTAAATATGGACTATCCTTGCTGGTTTATACTCATGTCACACAGTTGCTTGTAAATCCATGTTAACTGCAGAGTGAAAAGGTTTTTAAATGTCACTGTCTTAACTTTTTCTGTGTCTTGCATTGACTGTTGAATTTTAAAAGGAATTTATAGTGCTGTACTAGGAACACAAAAGCTCTAACTCACCCTTGCATATACATAACAACTTGCACAATAAGCAAATGTCTTCTAAAAGTGTTTGATTTGTGTGATCTTATATTTACTGACATGAGTGAGGATCTGAACTGTGATTTGTGTTGGCACAATCTGCAGGTGTGAAGGAATTAGAGATTTGTTTGTTCTTTTACAGTTCAAGAGAGTCCCAGTCCTACCTTCTGTCATTTTTGTGAAAGAAAATAATGAAATACTGGAACTTTCTGGAGATGTGACACACAATGTTTTGTGGCTTGGTGTCTGTTTATTTTAAACATGTTGAATTCCACTGCTTTTAATAGAGCTTGGAGACACAGGGATGTGTGAACTGGAAAACTCTCAATATTAAAGAAATTGAAATTAACTTTAAATACAACTATGAAACTTGGAACTTGAAAGGGACCAGTAAAAAGCGTTAAATGTTGGGAATATTTGGAACACACAAAGGAATCCTGGAATTAGGAGCAGCAGAAAATGCCCCTGTGGCCTGTAAGAGCCTTTTGAATGGACAGAGGAATGTTGATTAGGGGACTACTGGATATCATGAGTGATGGGAGAAGGGAAAATACTGCATCTCGTGTGTTTTGTTTTAATAGTAATGAGAACTACCAATACTAAGCAAATTTTTAAGTTGGAATAGCTGTTCCCCCACCCTTCAGTGGAATTAGGTCTAACTTCAAAGGAAGCTACAGCTGAAAGTAAAAATCAAAGTAAAAAAAAAATGGAGTAGTACCAGAAGCAAATAGTTAAAGCAGATATTTTTTAACCTTTAAATTCCCATATCATTGTATGATACCTCTTTAGATGGAAATGTTTTAAAATTGCTGTTAAGTACACGAAAGTAACAAAACCTCCTCAAACCAGCAAACTCCATGTACTTCTACAAAAAATAACATGTAAATAGAAGCCTCCTATCAAAGGGACAGGGAAGTTAGTATAAAGAAACTAATTTCCCCCAGGTAGAATAGCATCTCAAGCAATAAGAACTAATTGCTTAGAGCACCAAACAAATAATTAGTTTATAGATGGAATCCAGAAATGCAGATAATTATGTGATGTGTCTTTGAAGTAGAATGGTATTTTCTTCTGATCATTAAAAGCAGGCACACAAGCTACTTCCAGAGATGGTACTAATGAGTTAACCTACACTTGTAATCAGTCAGACTATCTTTGGAGATGTATCCAGGGTAAGGATAAATGAGGATAGTGAGGATAGGTGGCATCAGAGCCGAAGCAGCAGAACATTAGTGAGTGTTTAGCTGTTCTTGATTGAGCCAAGACCAAAAGATCCCTATGACTAATTACACAAATACTGTTTCATGCTGCTTTCATATAAACCCCCAGAATAAATTGTAATTCTGACTGGTAGACTGTGCTTAACTGTTTATGGCCACTTCAATTGGTTTTATTGTCAGTGATTGTGTTGTCTTAAAATATAACCCACAAGCTTTATAAGGCCTTTGTAAAACTCTATAAAACTTCTTTTGTTGATTGTGAGCTCTGTAAGCCTTGCCTTTGGGGTCCATTTCTGAGACAGGCCTTCTTAAGATGATGATAAGTTTGCCCTCATTATATGAAGGATGACATTAGACAATAAATTCACATAAATTTTTTGCAGTGGATCTTGAATATTTTGGTAATGTGTACAAAACCACATGAAGTTTGTGTGGCATTTCTTTATAGTTATGGCAATGAAGTGTGCATTTGGTCAGAGTGCAGTTTATCTGGAGAACGAGGTCTCTTGGTTACTGATGGACCTGATGTTTCATTAACGCTTTCAGAACAAGTTTTTCTGCAGCCTCTGTAGTTGAAACAACAGTATTTCCAGATAACAGGAGAGACTGTTATGCCACTATCTGTCCTAAACCCGGCTCATTAGTGGTATTGGAAAATGAGGAGAGTAATGTTTGAGCTTGAAAGCTAATAAATATTTAGAAAGGACAGTGTCATGTGTAAACAATGACTCTGCACCCCAACAGCCACTGCTTACACTGGGAGGGAGAATCACTGTTTACTGGAGTTGGTGATGGTGTCCAAGTGGCACTCAACAGACTCTGGACTCTCATCAGAGCAATACAGTGATTTTTGGCACCTTCCCTGCCTCTTAGTGATTTCAGCTGCAGACTGTGACTCCAGCAGCAGAGTTAAATATTTCCATGATGTGTCTTTTCTGTGCTGCTCCTCCCTGTCCGTGTGCTCTGGGTCAAGTCCTGTGTGCATTTGTTGCATCACTTTTCTGTAATGTAAGAAGTGTTAAGTTCTACAAGGATATTAAATATTTTGGGCAGCCTATCTTCCCTTCTAAGCACTGATTTTGTATTTTTAAGTTTCCAGACCCCTGATATGTCTCATCCTTGAGAACATTCCATCTCCACCCTAGGTTCAGCAACAAATCAAAACATGCTAAATGTCAGAGGTTGAAAAGCAAAGTGTAACAATGCTCCTGGGCACATTTAACTCGGGCAACAGAAGAGAATGGTTTAGTTGCTGTTTGGTTTTGAATGAGAGGAGAAATGAGATGGATAGAAATTCCCCACATTCCAAAATAATGGCTTAGTGCACTAATGATGGCACAAATTTTGGGGCATAAAAAGGGTTTGAGTACTGGAGTTATTCTTCCTGAATTTTATCCCTCTGAATCTTTCTGTATCTGGAAACAGGAACGGGTGCTATTTTTGCCAAATTACTTTCTTCGGTTTCCTTTGGCCTCTTCAACAAGCAAAACAAAAACCAGTCCCCCAACACAACTTAAGGAACTACGAGTTAAATCAATATGTTTATTGGGTGAAGAAACTCTGCCTCTGCTAAACTGTAGGAGGAATACTGAACTATCTGACCTTGCTGTCTATCTGAGGATGGTTTATATTTTGTAGTTGTTTTAAAGGAGAAAAATGTACCTTTTAAATAGTCTAGACAGTGTCTGAGTAGACTAGAGCCTCACATAATCCATGAACTCTATGGTGATTGACAACAAGAGTGACAATGAATTCCAAATGTGTCTGTGCTTTTGTGGAATTGATACCATCTTGCTAAAGACTGGAATGAGATCATCAGCTTTTATTTTCTTAGGCTTCCTAATAGTAACTGCTAAAGGTCAGCACTGTGCTGGATTGTGTTTGAATCATTGATGATCTAATGCTTTGCATCCAATTACCAACCTCCTGAACAATCTTTTCCATGCAGTCCTGTATTACTCTATTTTTAGAAGTGCTGCTGTTAAATGCTTAGGCTGCTCGGAAAAAAAAAATGCTGTTGTGAAAAGATTAATTTTCCTTCTCTGGATCCTGGTTCTTGTAGTTCTGTTCAAAGTCCTGAAAGATGTGGCTTTTGCCTAATCAGCAGTCACTTGCAAATTTCTAAGTGCCTAAGAAACTACCAGCATCCACTGTGACTTCTGCATGAACTCTTGGAGGGAGTTAGAACACAGTCAGAAATGCTTCTAGGGTTCCTTAGTGATGAGAAATGGGGGGGGGAAAACCCACCCCAAAATCAGCAAACAATACTTTCAGAGTAATAGTTACTTTTTTTTTGTTTTTTAAAGGAATCAAAAGTTATTCCTCACTTAACTGCTCTGTAGCTAGAGTTCTCTAAAGGATTGGACAGTGATCATTTAGAGTAGCAAGAGAAATTAAGCCAAAGGGAAATTCAGAAGTTGAGGAAAGGAGTGATTTAGAATGATCATAAGGATCATTCTATAAGCACAGTTCTCCTTTGTGCTCTGGGTTGTAGGAGTTTTTCCAGAGGATATTAAAAAAAAATGTAGGCTTTGAGGATAGTGGCAACTCAATTTTGAAACAGCAGGGATGGATGTGGGGAATACAATGAATGTTGGTGGAAAACTCTTCTGTTTCCACGTGCATGTAAATGGGAAAAATGGTCAGTTGGCACTAGCAGGAGCTGAACTGGAGGATGTAAGAACTTCCTTCTCTGGATTTTGGAGACTTTTTTTTTTTCCGTATTGTAAAGACATCTGCTTGTACCTGGTGTCCAGCCTCTGTTAGAGTCTTTTACTTTGATACAACTGGTTTAAATATGCTCCTGGCAAGACCAGTGATTAAAGATCAAGGTACAGCCAAGTGCTTTTACCTTTAGCTGCCCCTTATTATGCTGTTAATGTTCTTGAAAGACAGGAATTTGCTTTTATGAACTGCTTCATGTTCCTCTGTGTCTGTTACCAACTGGATTTGGTTTGCTGCTTGAAGTTTGTATGTAAAAAAGTTGCTAATAAGTTGTGGGGTTTTTATGTTGTGCAGATTTCTTTATTATGTTCTGCATACCTGCTTGCTGTTAATGGTTCCAAATTTCACACTGTTTGAGTGTTGATGGAAATCTCTTCCTTTTTTGACTGAACAATCAGCCCTGAGCTGATGCCAAGTGTTTGTTCTGCTGCATTTCTAGCTCAGAAATGGGACGATGGTGGTTGGAATGTAAATGGAGTTTGACTGTGGGGAAAAAAGCTCGTGGGTTGACAACTACCATTCATTAAGGCTATAGTTTAAATAGCAGAGTTTTCAGAAAGATTTTTTTTTTTATCACTTTCTGAAGTTGGCCTTGGGATATTATGCTGCCATACTCATTTAGACACTGACTGAAGAGTTTGGGACAGCTTTTCATAGTGCTTGGCTACCACAAAAGCCACGCTGATACCTCTGTGAGAGAGGTGATTTTGGAGCACAGAAGGGAAAAGCTTCAACTTGCTTCTCACTTCTGAGATAATTTGCTCTTTATCTTTGATATAATTGTAAAAAAGGATGCAATACCTGTGATAAAAACAAATATTGAGGGAGTAGTGACACATGACTTTACACAGGTGACTTATGCCTTGATCCAGAGGGAGGTTTTTGCCCTGCTTTACTTGGTCTTTGGGCCAGGTGGTTATTGAGAAAGAATTACCTGCATTGCAATGGCAAACCTGGGAAAAACCAGATACCACATGTCTGTCCTGTGTATTTTTCCACTATTCCAGCATGTTTTAAATCCCAGTGGCAGCTCTCATTTCATGCATGTGCCTCCAGAGAAGATCTGCTATTGTGCATGGAGGTTTTGATTCAGATTAGCTTTTTTTAAGATGACCAGCCTTTTGCCTAAGATTACTCTTCCATCACATTTATTCTGAGACCTTTTTTTCACTCCAAACTTCATTTTAGTCAAATCATTCCATTGCTCTGTGAGGGTCAAAACAGGAGTGAAACTCTTACATCCTTTTGCACTGATGCTACTTGCAGTTGAACTTCAGTAACACGTGTATAACTTAAGGTAGAAAATTATCAATTCAAACTTCAAAAGTGTAAACTGCACAGGAAGTTCTAATTGAGTATTTGAAGAAAAGGAATTTGCACGTACCGACTAGGCAATATTCACCAGTTTTGGTTGGGTTGGGGTATTGTTCTTAAGCATATACCTGCGGTCTGCTTTTTATCTGAGCAGGAGTTTGTGCAGTGTGATCTGCAGAGCTTCCTTCCCACCTCAGCTGTTCTGTGATTCTGTGGCTGCCAAGTACTGAGATTGTCTCCTCATCCTTCCATTTGGATCTTGTTCACAGTTCAATAAGCAAATGAATGGGTTTCCTGGAGATCCCAAGCCTGTGATATGAATGTCAGGGAAAACTTTAATACCTGGTAGGACTCTGTAGGAATAAAGCTGGCTTTTGTGCCAGTCTCCTTGCCAGCAAGCTATTCCTCAATTCTGCTTGATGAAATACTCTGTAAACCCCATATTTCAGAGGTCTCAAACCTAAATGACTAGTAGGAGGGGACAAGCAGGTGTTTAGAAGGGAGTCTGCTTCACCTCGTGCTGTTCATCACTTGAAATTTAACCTGTTGCAAAATCTTTGGTCATCTTATTCCAGCAGCTGTCACCTTTGGGTTTCTGTTGGGTGTCTGTAGTCTGGGTGTGTCTGTGCTGGGATACTGGTACTTTGCTACTTTTTTCCAGCCCCAAAGCCCATCGGCAGCATCAAAGCAGTCACACCGCAGCTTGCCAGAAGATGTCAGCCTTGTGCAAGCAATGTATGAGAGAAACACAACGACAGCATCCCTCCCACACGTTTTTTGCCTCTCTCCTAGTCCCGCTGAATTTCTTGCGGTGCTCCACGAGCGGCAGCGCTTTGAAGCTTTGTCTTTAGGCTGCCAAGCGCCGGGAAATGACTCCAGGTTCTGGCCTGGCTGTCGCTCACAGCGCTGCCTCTGTGCTGCTTCAAACAGAAATGCGAGCTCTCTGACAAACTGCCTGGATATAAGTGGTCTCATACGGTCCTACCAGCGGGCTAATCACCTGATATCAAGTCTGTTTTATGTGTACCGATCTCTTGTGTGCCACCACCAACCTTTTAATAGTGGTAATTTAAGGGAAACGAAACCATTCCTCCTGGGCACCTGGAGCCGAGTAATAATTTCTCATAAAGCAAAGACAGAAAGATGCAGCAAATGACTTAGTGTTTCAAGATGGAAATTGTTGCTTACAGTAAAATCCCCCTCCAAAAGGAGGGTAAAATGTTCTTCAGAGTCCTCCTCAGGTTGGGTGAGAAAGCAGCTGGCATTTGTGTTGGGAGGGTGATCCCTAAAAAGTCACAGATGTTGTGCCTGGTAGAGTTTGATCACTCCAATGCTATTATTTTACAATACTGTGTCTGAAAGTGTTAATTTTTTGTTTATCCAATGAATGTAGGATGGCTTAATAATAACCTTGATATAGGGGATAAGACAACCTCTCTTGCCCTTGAAAAAATACTCCTGCCCATGCACACTGCCCTCTCTGCCTCTAATGGTAGATTGAAGGTCATTTTCCAGCAGCTTCGTTCATCTCTTGGGTCTTCACACTTTGTGGTAATGACAGATTCAGAGGGGTGGCTGTCACTTCATGGCAGGGTGAACACAAGGGGTATGTACCATGTGATGTGGCAAAAATGTGGCTACAAAAGCATCTATTGACCTGCAGGTTGAGTAGGTTCTGTATTTTATGACCTATGCAATCATTAACTTCAGAAATGCATCATGGTGTGAGGAGGCACTTCAGAATATTAACCACCAGGGCTGAGGATGTCATGTGTTGTCCTATAGCTCTCTTGATGTACATGAGTGACTTTGAACATTAGTGTTTGGAAGAGAAGGACAAAATAGCACGTTGAGGAAAATCAAGCATCTAAAAGAAGTTCATGTGCTATTGGCTGTTTTATTTTCTTCCTTAAAAGCTGTCTGGTCAAAATCACCCAAAATGCAGATTTATTTTCTTTGCCTGCTGATGTAATGAACTGATAAATGAACTGTAATGGCTGATAAATGTTTCAATGACTTTAGATGACTTTGGGGGGAGGGAAGGGGGAGAGAGAGAGAGAGGGAAGAGAGTAAGACCTCTTGTTGCTGGTTTGTTTTCTGTTTGCTAGTGTTTTGTGTCTCTCTGCTTGCACTGAGGGACACAAAGGGGTCTACACACTAATTAAGAGGAAGTAAGACACAACCAAAGATCCCTACAGGGAAGTGCAAGCCCCTTATTTGAGATTTGTTGTTGGTGTATTCATTTAAAAGCAGGGAACTGTAATAAGGAGAGAGTGCAGGTAGATTCCATGGCTGCTGTGCTCTGCAGTTCAAATTCGAAGCTCTTGTAATTCATTTTAAGAACTTGAGAACTATGATTTTGAAGTAACAAGGCAGGGGAGAAGAGAAAGACATCAATTGTTCTGTTTCCTTTTTTTCCTCTCATTTCTATAATTCTCTGGTGGATACAAGACAATAGGTCAAAGTTGCCAGCTGGGAAATGCAGGCTGAGCTTGCATTACAGGAGTTTTGCTGTTGGGCATGTGCTCTCAGAACCTTCTCAGAGCATCTCTACTTGTGTGACAGGGATAACAACACTTGTGTTGGGCACCCTGATGACAAAGGTACCAAAGAAAAGAACCAAACCAGATACTGTCACGTTAAAAGGGGTACAAAAGAAGAATTTTTTTTTTTGTGCAACTTGTGTTAACTTAATGTTTGTCTATCAGTGTTCCCCACAAGGAGATCAAAGCCTTTTAATGGCCATGACAGTCTGTTAATGTCTCAATAAGAGGAGCCCCTTTGCTTAACAGGTTCAGGAGATGAACAGGACATTCGATACCTTTATGTAGCAATAGGGAAACCCCTCAAAAAGTTTCTTTTAGGAGTTATTTTGCCATTGACGAAACTGTCAGCACCTAAAAACAGACTCACTCTAACAGTTCACAAAATAACACATTTATTAATAGTAATTTGTGACAATTTATGGGGTTCGTTGTGCTTGGTGTGAGGTCTAACTGCAAAAAACCCCCACAAACTAATTAGTAATAAGGCAAAGCATAGCCACACATGCTACAGCAAAAGTGACTTAGAGAATAAATAAAAACTTTAAAGTACTAGGAAGCAAAAGTTAAATTTGTGTGTGTACATATTTTCATATATATATATATAAAGTGATTGCTCAGCCCAAGGTGTCTCAAGGAGGTATCTCATCAGTGACCTCCACAGAGCTGATGGAACTTCTCCCCAATTTTTGCTCAGCTCCAATCTCTTTTTATATCTTTTTTCATGGGCGGTTTGAGTGGCTATAGTCAATAAACTAATTTTGGGGTGATAGACAGCTGGCAGAGGCCCAAGGGTTATTTTTCTGTGTTCCCATCTGGCAGGATGTTTGTGAAAAAGGCCGTGTTATCTCTGTATCACTCCTTTCTTCCTTTAAATCTCTTATTAGTTTCTGGGAATATCTTCCCAGGTGCTCCTGGTCATCCAGAAAACCATCAGGTGTTTGTTTTTTTTTTTTTTTCCCTCCTGTTATGGAGCCTTTCTATCACCTCACCCTAAGAAGGGGGATGTGGCTCTGGGCACTCTGAGCATGGCAGTGTAATTCTGGCCTTTTCATGTCACTGGAGGATGGCAATCTGAGCTAAAGCTTCTTAGCAACTTCAACACAAGCTTTCAAACAAGGGCAGAGAAACTTTGGAGAGGCAGGAAACTCATCACTCCTGATTTTTATCCTTTTCTCTGCTAGCAACCTTTCCTTCCCAACATGGGTGTATCCAACCTGGATTGCTGTTAGTCACTGCCTCCACATGAGGGTTTTGTATCGTATCCTATTTTCTGAGAAGTACTTTCCTCTTCTTTGTCATGTGTCAATGATTACATTTTGCCTCTAGTTTCCTGTATTACCATTTTGTTTCTTGTCAAAGGAACCCGAGGACTACAAAGTGGGTCTGTGTAACTCAAGGTCAACAGTTGTTGTAGTTGTTGTTTTAAAGGTTAAGTGAAGCAATGACTGTGTAGGTCCTGTTAATATTCTACCAGTTGAAACATGAAATTATGTTTTGAATGCTTCCATATAACGTCTGTCAGAGATTACATTGCATTTCTGGGGCTGTATTGATACTTCTGCAAAACAAGTGCTTTTTTTTTTCTCCAGAACACACCATTTGTGCTGAGGCTCCTGGCTGGGTGTTGCCTGTAAAAAGAGGCACAGGGGACACTGTGTGGCTTTGTAGCTCTTGTGTTACTTGAGAAACAGATGAGTGAGAGATCCTTGTGTTTGCGGTTAAAAAAAAAAAGCGTTTTTGAAATAGTATCAGATTTGCTGGAATAAAACTTGAGTTATCAGAGCCTACATAGAGCTATAATAGAAATATTTGTCATTTCTGGCAACTTTGCAAACACCTCTAACTTTTGAATTCTGGCATATGTTTTTGTTATGCCACTAATGCAGCTGGACTTTACTCAAGTCTTAATTTAGTGAATTATTCTGGGTATTATTCTGCACTGGGAAGTTGGCACTTTCCACAGTAAACTTGTCTAATTGGTCTTAATTGCATTGTCTATTGAATTTTTTTTTTGTTCTGTTGGGGTTTTTTTGTTTGTTTGGTTTGATTTTTTTTTTTTTTTTGGGGGGGGGTTTTCTTGGGGGGGAGGTTTTCTTGGGGGGGAGGTTTTCTTGGGGGGGAGGTTTTCTTGGGGGGGAGGTTTTCTTGGGGGGGAGGTTTTCTTGGGGGGGAGGTTTTCTTGGGGGGGAGGTTTTCTTGGGGGGGGGTTTTTTGTTTTTTTTTTTTTTTTTTGGGGTTTTTTGGGGGGTTGTTTTTTGGGGGGTTGTTTTTGGGGGGGTTTTTTGGGGGGGGTTTTTTGGGGGGGTTTTTTGGGGGGTTTTTTGGGGGGTTTTTTGGGGGGGTTTTTTGGGGGGGTTTTTTGGGGGGGTTTTTTGGGGGGGTTTTTTGGGGGGGTTTTTTGGGGGGTTTTTTGGGGGGGTTTTTTGGGGGGGTTTTTTGGGGGGGTTTTTTTGGGGGGGTTTTTTGGGGGGGTTTTTTGGGGGGGTTTTTTGGGGGGGTTTTTTGGGGGGGTTTTTTGGGGGGGTTTTTTGGGGGGGTTTTTTGGGGGGGTTTTTTGGGGGGGTTTTCCTTGGGGCCTTTTTTTTTTTCCTTGGGGCCTTTTTTTTTTTCCTTGGGGGGTTATTTTGGTTTTTGTTAGAGGAACAGGAGAAAATAATGCTGATTACAAAAGATATTGCTCAGATTTATACACAGGATTTTTCAGTGCAGTTTTCAAAAATAGGTTTTTTTGAAATGGTTTATGTACAGTAACCAATCTGTTTGGATAGATTTGCTCTGTCATGGCTAGACTACTTCTGTGTTCTTAGTTTTGGATTGCAGGAAATGTGTCCGTGAAAATACACTTATATCATGTATTTACTGGAAGGTTACATGTTTCTGTGGGAGATGATGGTTACACCCAGACATTGACACTATTTGATTTGTCCTGGGAACATAAGCATCATTTTAGAGCAAGATAAATGTAGATTAGTGGATTTTACCTTTTTGTTTACTTATGTGGTAATTGGATATATTGCACTTCCATGGAATGAATGCAATTATTCGGTGTAAGCTGGGATCTATCCAAGTATAATTACTTGAACAAATAACTATTTCAGGCAGTTTTAAGCAGTTTGTTACATAGATATAGCTCATATAAACCCAGAGTTAGAGAAGTACAATTATCCCTGTTGTTCTTTTCCATTAGAACTGAAACACTTTCCATGGGGTAGACATCAATGGCTGTGATGTTTGGGGGTGAGCAATGATGTGAATTGAGGAAATCACAGAAGTACTGTGGCATTAATGTAACAGCAGGAAGCACTTGGAAGAAGAATTGGGATTTATTTTTTTTTTGCAAATAAACTTGCAGAAAAGTGTGATTTCCCTTAGAGAGACTATTTGGGAGAATTCAGCTGCATTTTGGGTGGCTGGTGGTAACTTTTATTTCCATTTGGATCCTGTGGTCTTCCTTAGCAAACATGCTTCATAAGCTGGCTGGGCAGCAAGCCACTGCTTCAGAAATTGCATTGTACTGGGAAAATGAGGAAGGAAAATACCATTGGAAGTGATGCTACTGGAACAGGTGGTTCAGCTCTCCCTGTTTGCAGCAAAATTCCAGCACATTTTACTTCAAGGAGTGAAACAAAAGAGGTCAATTTGCTGCCACTGAAATCAAGATGCCAGTTCCCATTCAGTCAATAATACTCATCCTATTTGGTTTCCTTTTGCTTTGTCCTTCATGGTTCCCTTGCTGTCACCAAGAATGAAAGGCCCAGGGAAAAATGCACCAAACTCATCTTTAGACTTTTATGCTTTCTGTAGGTTGTTCTGAGCAGCAAACATTAAGCAAAAAATAAAAATCACCGTGTAAAGTACGAAACAAGACTTGAATAATAATAAAGGAGGATCAGACAGTTGGTGAAATTCATAATAGCTCTGCTGAAGTCAGAGAGAATAAGCTGCTTAACATAAGCTGGGAAGCTGGGCCAAGGAATGCACAGTAAACTGGTTGTGTTTTCTCTGGATGTGTATAACTAAAAATATGGTGAACCATAATAGAAAGACTAGATAAATAATCACTACTCAGTACATCTCATATTTACTGTTTGACTTGTTCAATCATGGTGATTTTTTTTTTTTTCCTTGGGTTTGTTTATTACCTTGAAATTGTTGACTAAGCTTCTGTGAATTTCTTGCAACCTGGAGTTTACTGTGAGCAGTTGGCTGGGAGTGTTCCTTGTGTGACACCTAGGCTGTTTTGATTTAAAGTGTCACATGGTCCAACTATTGTCGATTGTGTAACTCTCCCCAGACATCTGATTGCAGGGCCTGCTGTCTGCAGAGCCAGGGGACTCCCAGTAGTAAAAAAAGGTGCTTTAATCGAGTCACCCAAGGGACAGCATATCAAATGTGCCTTGTTATGATGCTAAGACAAATAGGCCTCAGGATATTAGTTTGTAGGGTTGCCTGCTGTTCTACTGGAGCTGAATGGACCATGCTGCTTCCCACCTCACTGTGGAAAATACACACCTTCAGCCAAGAAAGCAGTTCCAGCACTTTAATTCATAAATGCTGATCCAGTGCAACGTGGGCTGTGGGGCAGCAACTTGTCACTCTGTACTGCCTTGCTCCTCTGTGAGATGGGGTGCAAACATTGTGATCCATCCTTGTGGGGGTTTCTGACCATGATGTAACAGGAAAAACTATCCCTCCTTCCTCCTCGTTCCCCCCTAGTTATTAGAACTTGCCCTGTCTTGCATAATCTCAGAGAGAGTGGCATGAATTACCTGGCCTAAAAATTTAGTTTGAGTGTAATCTCTTGTTTGGGCTGTCTGTGCTTGGACAGTTTCTTACTCTATTTTTCTTGACTTTTTGACCAAAAACCTCCTAATTTTTGCGTGAAAACAGAGAAGACAAACTTAAAACTGGCCAATAAGTCTTAATCCTGTCTTGCTTTCGTTTTGATCATCAGTGTAACCACTAAGCACAATCATCCAGCTACTAAGGAGATTTATGAGAACATCCTTAGAAAGAAAATCCTTGTGAGGTGAAAATCTTCCTGGGATAAATTATGTCACAGCTAATAGAACAGACAGCCGAGAAAAGTCAGTAATTCTCTAACAAAATGCCACAGATCTGCAGCTCTGAAATAGTCTGGAGAGACTTGAACCACAAGCTGGTGGGAGACAGGGAGTTGTGGGAACTGTTCTGAAAACTTCTTTTGCTTTCCTTTTCTTATCACTTTTTCTCATTTCTGTAACTCTGAAATTGTGCAAGACAAAATAGAAGGGCAAAATAGTTCCTTTCAGTTACCTTAAGGAGCTGTTACACTTAACAGCTATATACTGTTGATCTGTGTTTAAAGTCTCTGCTGAATGGATTTTTGGTAAGCACCGTTCTGTGTCAGACCTTAACTAGGGTGTACTTTCAAGTTTGCTTGTTATTCTTTGTGCTGTAGAATAATTAACTCCAAGTAAGAACCGGTGATGGGGAGGAATTGTTCAGTTATGGGAACCCACTGCCTCTCCTTGTCAGCAGCTTTTGTCTTTGTTGCAGTGATCCTCGGTGTTGCTGCCAATAATCCTCTTCCCAAAGGAAGAGAATTACTTTCAGTCTGAGGACAATTATAGGGGCCTGTTGTTTTCCATGACTGACCACAGTCTGCTCGTACTGACAGTGTGCACTTTGTGTTTGGGATTGAAAAAAACCCACCCAAACATTCTTTAAACCCTGTGCTTGATGGGAACAAGTTGCACTTGAAAGTTGTAATGCAATGACCAAGCAATTTGTGGGTAAAGATACTTGGGGTTGAGGTGGTTATTCCATGAAATGAAGAAAATGTGACATTTTCTTATGTCTAATGTGTTGAAAGCTCGGGAGCTTCTTTTGAGCAGGGATCTAATTAAATTGGTGAAGCCCTGCTGGCTACAGCAATAAGTTCAGCAATGTCAAAACTCTGGGTCGTCACCACTTGTGTCCGTTTACATACAATAAATGTAAAAATAAGGTGGTTGCTGTCATTCTGAATGCTGTGAAGAGAAATGTGGCAGGTCTAAGAATTTATTGTCCTAAAATAGCGAAATAGGTTTAATTACCAGATAAACATTAAGTGAAACTTAAAAAGTTGTCATAACTTGTTTTTTTGCTTGTTTCAGAAAAATTGTTGACCAAAGTAAACTTGCTGTCACCAGTGAGACAGCAGAGACAATGATGTGCTTACAAAAGAAAACAGTGCTCAAATTTTGGACTTTTCTGTGGGTACTTTCTGTAATTCCTTTCCTTTTGCAAGTGGCCAAGGATCAGAAGAGGGTTCATGACCTTCTGCAGTTTTGCAATTCATAGGTGTCCAGCATGATTTAGGATTTTAGAATTAAATGGTTTGAGTTTGCTAAGCTGTAATTGAACTGTTGGATTTCATTCACTAAACATAGTCTGGCCAAACAAATGACCCATATTTTGGTTGGTTATTTGATGTTCTGAAAAATAACCTGCCTTGTGAAATGGAAAATTGAGGTCAAGCCTTTTATGTGCTTCATTCAAAGGAGTTTTTCACTCAAAATCACTTGAATTGAGCCCTGTCTTGGTACCCTGGGCAATTTGTCTAGAGCTAAAGGTTGTGCTTAATAGTATTTCAAATATATTTTTCTGTTAAATTGTCTCTGTGAATGCCCTAATCTGAAAGTGTGTGTAGTGGTGATATTTTTTTATTCAAAAGGTCTGCCTGAACATCTCCACCCAGTATTCACAAAGTTTGCCTTCTCTGACTGAAAAGATCATATAACACTTTGTTCATGACATTTGGTTTCATATCATATTTCTGTCCTCTTCTAACAAGGGGTTGCAAAAAAAAAAAAAGTGGCTCTTTGATCTCTCAGAGCTGGTGCGGAAAAGTTTTTTAGGGGTCTGTACTGGTTTCTTCTCCCTTCCTGCACATTGAGAACAGTTTTGCACCTTTTCCCTCATTATGAGAGGTACTTCTTTGGGGAGATAAGAGAATATTTCTGCTGTGTAAAAGCTATCTCAGTTCCATGTATAACTGTGGGAAGGAAAGAACAGTGCCAAGTAATCCTGAGAACTTCATGTTTTGGAGTATCAGTGGGCACTGACTGACAGTAACATTTAGTGAAGAGAAATATTTCAACTGTGTTTGAAGTAAGAGTCACTGAAGGCAGATGCCCAAGGTATCAGTGGTAGTTTATGCTCTAAAACTATGCATAAAATTAATCCCATTGCCTGTTTCTACAAATTATTTGGATTTCTGCACAAAGAAATAGCTTCTATGAAAGTTGATTCAGTTGTTTTAGAAAAGTTGCTTTGCTTCCTTTTGGATTCACTGGGATGTTCCAAAAACTCTTATAAAGGGCAATAGTACAAACTGATCACACCCATCTACAAACTGTCAATGTATATCAGGTATAGAATTTGGGGAATGGGTTCTCTCTTTGGAGAATTCCTCTGGCTTTGTATCAGGAGGTAAAATGTTCTGATGAATGTGTTGTTTGTACTAAAATGAAGTGCGCAGCCCTGCAATGGAAAGATTCCTGTTAAAATGTCTGAAGACTGGCCTTCCATTTTTCTGGAAAATAAGATTAAGAGATTTTAGTGATTTGTGCACCTTGAGGAAAAGCAGAAGTTGATAAGGTACCATTAATATTATGATACCTAGGAATCAGAAATAGTGAGGTAGAAAACCAATTTGTGACTTGTTTTGTGGTCAAAACTTTTGCAAATGAGCCTCCTGGAGCAGAACTAGATAAACCATTTCTGCCAGTGTCTTGAACTTGAGATTTGTAAAGTTTTATCCTTGATGAGTTGATGTTTTCTTACTGCCTCTGGCAACCTTTGTTGTGATCCTATGACAGTTTAAATGCAAGCACACTTATCACTGTGCTTTCAAATGAACCAAGGGGCTTTTAGTTCACCTTTGAAGAATGACAGTAAAATGAGTTTAATCAAACCTTTCAGCTTTTGTTTGCATGTACACCATTGACTAGAAAAAGTCTTGGTAATTAAGTGCTTTTTCTGATCTACAGGCTGTTACTCTCAAGGCAGACTGTGGATCAATATATACTTTAGATGTTTACAGATCAGTATATTAATGACACTCAAGTGTGTGTTTGTTCTCACCAGATCAGTGACTGTTGGTACAGAAATGCCCATGAGAAATATGCAGCACTGAGCAAGAAAGACCAAATATCACTGGTCAGAAACTGCTTCAAGTGTTGTCTCTATTGCCCTTTGTGTCCTTTCCTGAATTCCTTGTTTCAGGTGGTTATTTAAATCACTGCTTTGAGATTCTGTGGTGAGTGATGGATTTAAATATCCTGCAAACTGAAACCAATGCCAGTTCCTCAGATAATGCAAAGAACAAAGCAAGTGAATTGTTGGAACAGCCTCAGCTCTCTGATGTCCACAAACGGAGCTGCTCGGAGGCAAAACTTTTAATTAATAAGGAATAAATCGTTCTTAGAGCTTAAAGGGGAAGACATTTTCAGATAAAGCCAGTCTCTGGGATAGGGCAATTGCTGGGATGCTCAATAGAGCCAGCATTTAAAATAATTTTCTGCTATAGCAATGGCACTTCGAGAAGAAACTGCTTTCTACCCTTTCTGGCAATAAACTGAATATAGGAGGAACAGGGGAATGAAATGTGAAAATTTACAAATTAGTCAACTTATCAAAGACAAAATAATCTACAACCAAATAGAGGGATTTGCAATTCCACATGAAATCCATGAGGAATCCATGGCTCCCAATGCTTCCCCTTCTTAAAATGGACGTAGATATCAAGCACTCTGGGCATTTAAAATACTTCCTGGATAAATCAAGTTCCATCCCACACAGAGCAGTTACTGGGCATTGGTTCCCTCATGGAAGGGTCAATGAGAAGATGTTGCCTTTTGGTTACTCACAGTCCCTGTGCTGTGCAGCTGCTCTTCTCTGAAATGCTTTGGATTTTACAAAACTGGATCTAGTGACTAGTTGGATTGCAAAAATGTCTTATTCCTTAAAACCATGACACAGTTGGCTTTAAATTTCACTACTGTCCTACATTAACACTTTGTAAGGAAGTTGTACAGAGAACACTGAGCAGCCAGAAATTGCCCTTTTTATGCCCAGTGTCACACATGTTCACGTGCATAAATATAGACAATACAGCAGTTAATTTTATGTCTTGATTTTCTATGATATGGAAAATATTAGTTCCCAGATGTGACTGACAGACTTTGCAGCACAGGTGTCATTATTGGAAGTGAACAGCAGCTTTGATTGAGGAGGGGGGTCCCAAAACTTATGAGAGGAGGGGGGGTCCCAAAACTTATGAGAGGAGGGGGGGTCCCAAAACTTATGAGAGGAGGGGGGGTCCCAAAACTTATGAGAGGAGGGGGGGTCCCAAAACTTATGAGAGGAGGGGGGGTCCCAAAACTTATGAGAGGAGGGGGGGTCCCAAAACTTATGAGAGGAGGGGGGGTCCCAAAACTTATGAGAGGAGGGGGGGTCCCAAAACTAAAAATGAATTATCCTGTCTTTTTTTCTAAGCTGAGTAAGTATTTTAATGGGAGTTCAGAAATCAGGCACAGTAAGCATAAGATGGGGAAGTTTTGACAACTGTGCAATGAAAAACTACAAGTTTGAAAGAGGTTGGCAGGGTGTTGGGAAGTTTTAATAGGAAATGATAGCAAACACTTGTAGAACTTGTGTTTAAGACCTGACACTTCAACTGAGCGATTAAACCCTCCTGATCATTTCAAAAGGACCAAAATGTTACCTCTAATCCAAGTAGAACAACGAGCCCTCGTGGCATATGCTTGGTTTGTTTTGAAGCTCTGTTGGACCAGTTGGAAAAAATGTTAATCACACCTCAACTGATGCTGGAATGGAGGAACTCACTGGCCCACCTTTGTTTTTAAAAATAAGTTATAAGACTTGAAAATTCAAGTCAAAACTTTGAATTTCTTAAAGTTTGATTAGGAGGAATTTACAAACTTTTAAAAGGGGTTAAGTTAGCTAAAATGCAGTTGTTTAGTTTTGAAGTCAAATAATTTTGGGCTAATAAAGAACTTCGGTGAGGAACTCGAGAGATGTGCTTACTAATAATGACTAATCAATGTATTGTATTGCTAATAATGTATGTTAGTCCACAGTACTGTGTAAAGCTTGCAGATGCAGTGTCTCCTCATCAAATGCCTTCTACAAACATCAAAACAGTTAAAGTCAGCAGTGCTTGTTTGGGTGTGGGACAGCTTAGTCCCCAGGTTCTCATATTGCAGTAATATTGTTGAATTTTGGAATTCAAAACACAAATCAGCTTTGCTATGTCAGAGTAAGGAATTTTTTTTTTTTTTCCTTTGCACAGAATAACATTTCAGCTGGAGTATGAAACAACTCAGTCACAGTTCTGTGCTAGTAAATGAATGTCTCATCTTCTGAAAGGGGCAGGTGGTTTTTGTCACTAAATAATCAGTAATACTTGAGCTCTGTGTCATCCTGAAGTTGTGACACTGTTTAGACAGTGATTATTAGTGGGCAAAGAGGCAGGACAGGCTGCAGGAGTTGTAGGACATGGCTGCCACTTAACTGAGGGTGAGCAGTTTTTAGTGCAGCACAAAAATCTACTCAATACCTGCAGTTCTTTGGGTTTAGTAAAAATACATGGCTATAAATTTAACT
The DNA here is from genome assembly GCF_009829145.1 of Chiroxiphia lanceolata. Lineage (NCBI taxonomy): Eukaryota > Metazoa > Chordata > Aves > Passeriformes > Pipridae > Chiroxiphia > Chiroxiphia lanceolata. Next base: position 2,871,043 of record NC_045643.1, on the reverse strand, counting down.
ACAAATTTCACTGCAGAAGTTGCTCTGTATCTCTGAGTCTGCTATATTACCCCACCACCTGTAATGAAATGTTATGGTTTGTTTTTGAAATAACAAATATTTGTGAGATGAGTATAGAAAAGGTCCTTTACCACTAAATTCATATTTTTCTCTTAAAACCTTCGACCTTCAGCGCTGCTCTTTTACAGGGCAAGGTGCTTTTCCAGTAGACATGATGTTAATGGGAGCACAGTATTTGTATGGCTGTGATGATTAATCCAGTGAAGACTCTTTCCCCCCATTTTTTTTGTAAGCTGGTGGTTTATTTTACAAGAATTAGTTGAATTACTCCTCCATAAGGCTACTAAAGTAATGGGTTTATGGCTTTTAGGGTCTTTCTGTTACGTAGACAAGCAGGCAAAGAGTATTGAAAATGTGGTTTCTAATGTAAAAATGGCATCAAAACTAGGTTTCCTGAATACCACATTGAAGTTCTGTGGCCTTGTTGAAAAACAAATGAACAATTAGAAACCAGAGCAAAATCCCTCAAATGAGTTACAAGTAGATGTACAAGGTAGATGTGAAGGAAATGAATATTTAGGAAACCCAGTGACTGCAATACAAGGATTATGATAAAGTCTCTTGGGCAATCAGATGGATGTGAGAACCAGATCTGTGCCTTTGATTTATAGTCTAAGGTTTTTGGATGAACTTTGCACAAAAGCCTGAGTTATGGTTGGAAAATGTAGATTGTTCTATTTCATTCCCCACCAAGGGAAAACTTGTCTCCTCAGAAATTTTCCATTCACAAGATATATGACTGATTCTATCACTCCTGAGTAAAGTTACTGTCCAAATTGTTTTCTTATTAAATCATCTTTCTAAAAAAAGCAGCCTGTTTTCTCTAGTAATTTGAAATGTAGTACTCTTTTGTCTGGTCAGTTATGGGGAGTTATGTTTGTACTAGAAATGGCTTGTTTCACTTCCAAGAAAAACTTGTTACAGGAGAATTTGTGAGTAAAATAACTATTTAAAACTACCTGCCACAAGAGGATTTAGTTACAGATGAACCTGAACCTGGTAGAGAAAGGCCTTTTTTTTTTTTTCTTTTAACTGCCATTTAGACCTCAATTTTATTATTCCAGTTTTTTGACATCTATTCTGGAGAATTCTTTCTTTGTGTGTTTGCAGATGGTAGTGAGTTCAGAATTCTCTTTAAAACACTTAACCTATGTTGTCAAGGTGTTAGAAGGAAAGACAAAGCTCTCCTGTCCCATGAAGTATTATGTGGCTGATGAAGAAAGAACAGTGAATAGTTTATACTGGGGGGTTGTATTGGTATTATGTTGTTTTGGTGTTTGATATTCACTGATAGAAGGCAGACTAGAGAGTTTGGACTGAATCTTCTGGGAAATGTATGCACATAAGGAAATTAAATTAGGCAAATAAATATTGTGCTTTCTTTTTGTCTCTAATAGCAACCTATAAACACACCAGGGTAGTGACAGGAAGAAAGTACACTACTAAAACTCTTTTTAAACATGATTTAATTATATAATTCACTCTTTTTGCTGGTTAGCTATTATGGGGAATACATTTAAATTGACTTCTGAGGAGGCAATCCAAAACCTTAGTAGTTTTAGAACAGCTTTACCTGTTAATCTTTTCAAGCCTTGTCAAGTTCAGTATTTTTGACTCAGAAGTATCACATGCAAAGCTTGGGAAACAAATATTTCCAAAGCAGAGCCTCCTTTATAAAACCTATTTCCAAAACACGTGATTTAGAGTGAGCATCAGTTTGTATCTGAATAAATCAACAATTGCTGATCTGAGGGTGGTGCTTTACACAAATGGTGTTGCCTCACACTCCCAATTGGCCAAGCCTAATAAAAGGTCACAGGACCTAAAAATGAAGACCAAGTTCCTTCAGAAGTAGAGTTCTTTTATGTGGTAACAAAACTAATGTTTATGTGCTTAGAAATATTCCTCTTCTTGATTTAATTTTCTGTGTTTAGAAGCTGTCCTCATTTTGCCACCCAAGTCCATACAGCAGTGTTTTGTGGGTGATGTGTTTTGCTATTAGGCTCTGATCTTGTTGTCTTTAATGAAATAAAGTACCTGGCTTTCAGCAGTAATTCTGAGAACTAACAGTACGAAGAGTACTTTTAAATGTCTCTCTGAAAATAGATGTTGATCAATATTTTGGGGGACCTTACATTCTTTGTAACTAAGTAGTTTTTGAACTGCTTCAAAAACTAACTTGTTCAGATGCTGCTGTAATTAGTGATTATTAGGGAGCTAAATCCAACTAATTCCCCACCTAAAAGTGCCAATCCTGCTTGGTTTGGAGTGTTTTCCTTTCCTGGTAATGCTTATTGCATTAATGTTGAAACTCAAGGTAAATAATTTACAGATAAAGCAGTCTCTTCTCTGAAATTGCTGCACTGGGGAGATTTCAGGATAGATCCAGTTTGGAAAAAGCACTTTGGCTGTTAACAAGCCCAAACAAAGCATGTGACTCATGAAATACAACTGGTGGTGGGGCTGGGGAATCACAGGAAAATCAAGTTTTCCCAACCGTGAGAACCCTGGCAGCACATTTATGGGCTTGATTTCCTACAGGGCCATGTTTATGTTGGAGGCTGTGCACAAGCTGCTGTGTGGACATCAAATTATTCCATTGGTTTGAGGATTAATGAGGTTAAATTAGCTCAGTCATTTACTGCACATTTTATTGAGGTTCAAGCTGTTCAGGCTGTTGCAGTTCATATAAGCAGCCCAGAATGTTGCCAGTTAAATGTAAGTTACTCACCAGGGATCCAGAGTTCATTATAGGAAGGAATAGGACAACTTTTACTTGTGATGAAGTCGAACTTGTTGGGACTACTCTTCCCTGTGTTATTTGAGGCAAAACTGGAGAAAGATTCATTGAACAGCAGCACAGCAGGATATCTCGATACACTTAGGGGATGTATTGCTCTCTTTGTACCTGTTGTACAAATGGAAGTGTTGGAAATTTAAATACTCCTTTGGATCTTTGATTTGCATAAAAATGATCTCCCATTCCTAATGGAAAAATAAAAGAATCTGAAGAGGAAATTGAAGAGCTAGGGGTGAATATCTCTGCTTAAAAACTAAACCCACTGGGCAGGAGGGTTACTGGGAGGACTCTGGCTCTCAGCTTTTGATTTAAGAGGGAACATTTGCACACAGATTGGTCCATGATATGGGTTTTCTCAGAGGATCTCATAAGTCTTTGATCTTTGATGTAGACACTGCACTTAAAATGGGCTTCACAAATGGCAGGGAAAATTTTGGAAACACCCACCGAAGCTCCAGTTTAGGAGATGTTAGGGAAGAAATCAATGAGTAACATTTTTGATCTGGAATTGACTCTTGGTTTTTATTTTGGATTGCAAAAACTCCATCTAAATTACAAAGGAATTTTGCACCTTGTCATGTAAAAAGGGGTGACACTGTGGGTACGACAGTCTGTCTGGAATGCCACTGAAAGGAACAGGGACATCAGCTTGGCTCATGGTTTTCATGCTCTGAAGGGAGCCTGCTTTTTACCTGGCTGCTTTTCAGTACTCTTCAGGGTCAAGGAGTATTTCCTCATCACCTTAAACATCTCCCTTACCTCCTATGAGTATCCTTGGAGGGGCAAAATCTTCTCATTGAGGAAAACTCCTTGTTGGGCTGTGGATCTTTGAGCACTACTAAGGGGGTGTATCCCTTGGGAATCATGGGGAAAAAATCAGGTCTAACTCTCAGTTAACAAGTAGTTACTAAACAGTACTCTAACTCAAGTAATCTATTTATTCTCAAGTCTTTTAAATCATCTTGATGAATTAAACAAAACACTTCTGAGAAACTGAAGTACCATCTTGCTCCCAGAGGCTGAATAAGTGTGGCTTGTAAGGAATCAAATTGGATATGTCAACAGGTTGGTTTTTTTTTTTTTTTCTGGGAGAAGGGGATGAAGGGTTTGGTGGTACCAAAGCAGAGTAGGAAGCCAAGCAGTGAGTTTGTGTATCTTGGCAGCAGGTTAAGGGAGGTATTTCTGTGGTTATAGCTGTAACAGGGTATCTCCAGGTGACTGGCTAATGGAAATTACCAGGAAATTCTAATCATGAGAAAATATCTGAAGGAATTATTTTGAATTGAGCTGGTCTGTAAAGGTACTTTATCCAGCGCCATGAAATATTTTCATCAGGCTAACAAACTAAACAAACTTCTGATAACTAGGAATAACAAACCTGTTGGGGCTGTTGTATGCAGCCAAATCTGGTTAATTTTACTACTGTCTGTAATTCTATACCCTCCAGTGGGGCAAATAATTTCAAGTGAGAAAGATCTGGCTCGTTTATGCACGGTAAACCCCTGAAATATATGAAGTGTGACCTCGTAACAATCAAGATTTTACTACAGAATGAGTTTGAAGAGGCAAAGGATGTGTTTTAAGATATTTTGATGTACTTGATAGGGGCTGAAAATTTAGGATACTCTTTCTTTGTCTTTTCTGGGCATGGTGTGGAATTTTCACTCTATTCCCATTACTTAGGATAGCTTGAGGAATTTCTTTTTCATTGTGTGGTATAAGCTGAAAAATACTTTGCCCTCAGGTCTCGTGGGGAAGCTTTTGGTTGTTTAGCACTTGCTATCTTAGTCCTGAGAGCTTCAGGATCTCTTCCCCCTGCACGTTTTTGTGCTCAAGGCAACCAACTGAAGTGTCTGTCAGAGTCTGTCCCTGCTTGGGAGCACCTGAGACAGGCTTTGTTCTTGTGTTTTCCTCCCTTTTCTTGTCAGAAATACTACTTTTAGAGCTCTCTCGGTGATCCATTGGAAGCAAAGTGCTCTATGGAATACACAGCACAAAAACCAGAAACATAGACTGTGGAACTGGTCAAATGAGGAGAGATTCCTGAACATCTCACATCAGGAAATTGTTTCCATTTCTGGATCCTTGGCTGCTGAAAAATGGCTATAATTCAGTACTATAATTATGTTGGATAGGTCAAATGGACTCTTTGACTCTTTTTAAGTCTGTCTTTAGCTCTAAAGCAGGAGAGCAGAATAATGCTCTATTTAGGACTTTGTAAACCTGCCTAAGCATTTTTTTTTTGGTAGGTATTGAGTGCTTGCCACGTTTTTTTGCAACAATTTGTCATCTTTTGGAAAGCTCAAAGAAAATCTGTTATATGCTATTTGGGGGTTTTTATTATTATTTTTAATACAGCATATTTGCTTTTCCACTGAGATGCATGTAAAAAACCACTCAGAAATCTTGATTTCTTGGATGTCAGACCTCCAGTTAATACTCTGGCTCAGTAAACCAGCCTCATGTGCTTTTATGCCTGGATATCCATGAGGAGCAACTCAGCCTTTAAACTCTTGACTATTTTATAGTGGGACTTCTTCTGACTTCTCTTGAAGCTCATCTGTTCTTTCCCATATAAGTCAGGAAAAGATTAAATCTTGGTGAAAAAAATTATGCAATGATAGAACAGCTCTGTCAAAAGCTCAGGGACACTTGACAACTTTTGCTACAGGTTTCCAAAGTTGTTTAACATTTTAATTTATGATGACTTTAAAGGAAACCTTTGATATTTTCTGAATAAAACTCAGCACGTTCTTTGTTTTTGCAAAATATGTTGCACAATTTTTTTTTCCCCCTCAAAAATCCTAGTAATTCTTTGTTTTAACTTGAAGGGAGATGGGTGTTTGTTTATCTGTTTATGAAAGGAACAACCAGGGCTTGTGTTCTCCTTGTCTGCCTGCTGGAGTTAAAACTGAGCTTGCTTTAGAGCCTGTACAGCTCTAATTATGGAGTCACCATCCATCTGGAATGCCTGACTGGTTACATCAGTAGCTTGAAGGGCATTTCAGAACTAATTGTAGCTTGCTGGGAAAGGGCCCAGAGTAAAGAAAAAGATGTACTAGACTTTATAAATCCTCTACCATGTGCTGTTTGTCCTCTCTAAGCTTGTTTGACTTGGAATGGCAGAGGGTGCCATACCTGGTTTCTCAGTTGTTCACTTTGGGCAGTGGCCTGGAGCAAACACACAGAATAAGTTGGTCATTTTGTAGCATTTTGCCTCTGGAAATGGCCATAACTGGTCAGAGTGATCCACCTGTCACCGTCACACTGAAATTAGGCATGTCCACTGCAAGAGAATAATTGTGTTTGTCCACGTCAAAATGAATTTAGAAAAATATGCAATGAAATCTGAGGAAGAAACTCTTAGTACTTGACTTGGAAAACCTTGTTTGAAGATGGTAATTGATATTCCTAGCAGAGGTTGCCATTTCTTGTACTCGCTAAATTTCTGCAGTGGGTTCCTTCTGGATCTTTTCCAAAGGCAGAGAAAACCAGGTTCTAAATAAGCTGGAACCTGTAGTACTGTCTTCTTTCTGTAATACAGGAAAGCAGTGAGATGTGATTTGTGACCATCATTCTCAGCACATAGAAATCATCCAGCTTCACTCATGTGCTGCACAAACTTTTATTCCTGCCTGCTGGGAAAGACCAGCTGGGAGATTTTGATTGAAATGTATTGGCATTTTTACAGTTGATGCCCTGTGTAAAGTGTCAATCATATGGCCAGGATGTAGAATCAGGTTTGGAAGTGCCCACAGCTTTGATGCTGTAGTTCCTGCAATATGTTTTTGCTGATGGTCAGTGATGTGATTAGTGGTGGGGAAGACTCTACACATTTTTTTTTTTTAAACTAAATATACCATTGAAATGATGGACTGTGCCTGCAGTAGGCTCACACTCTTCTGAACAGAGAAGAATGTTCAGTCCTTCATAATCAGGTTCCCCTCTGGAGAAGGACGAGGTAGAAAAATCATCAAATCTGTCACATGTATATTTAGAAATCATAAAGTAACTCTGCATTCCTTCATGTTTTGCTGGTGGAATAAGTCATCTACACTGATAATAGGTGGCTTTTCTGGTGACGTGCTGACATGTGACAGGAAGGTCGAGTGGCACCTTAGGTAGAGGAATCCTCCTGGAGTCCAGACATGGGGGGAGAGAAAGCAGCAAGTGCGAGAGCCTGAGAGCGTGGTGGGAAAAGGAGTGAGCAAAATAAGTAACAAAAACCAAACAAGAAAGGTTTAGCAGTGAATGCTAAGTAGGAGCAGATGGTGAAAGATGGACAGTAATTGGGGAACCAGACAAGTGATGGTTTCCTACAGTGAGGTGGGAGGTGAACTGAGAGCAGGGAGTTGGGACATGAGAGAATGGAGCTGCAAAGGACCTGTGGGGAAGTTATAGGTGTGGGATTAAGGAAGGATTTTGTTGAATGGAATTTTTTTTTTTTCCAGAGGAAAATAAATAATTAATTGAATAAATTTATTAAAAGGAGAGCAGACAAGTCCTGCTTTTACTTTTAGCCTAATGAAGTAGTACTGTGACATCAAACATACTTAAAGATATAAAAATAATTTTAGCCAGTAGCGGAATAGAAAAAGTTTTCAGATAGCAGTAAAGGAGAAGATCTACAAATGAGCCAATCCGTGTACACAGGATGGTGTGAATACGCTGTTTAGGTAAAAGTTCCTTTTTTTAACTCAAAGATCACTCAGTGACTGACTTGGCAAGTGAATCTTAGTCTAGTTTGAGGGTACTACTATTTTCTTTTTGCATTTTATTTTTTCATTAGATAAAGAAGTGATTTGTTGCCAAGTCATAACAGTAAAAATTAGCCTATTCTCAATATTTGTGTCCTGGAGGCCAATTTGTTTTTTTAAATGCTCTTGTGCCATTTTCATACCTTGACACACTAAATGGGAACAGACAGGTGTTAGTGCACACAGTATTCTTTGTATTAGAGCTGAATTTGAAACCTTTGCCACTTGGGAAAGGAGAAAGTGAAGAAAACTGGCTGTAGATTTCGGGGTGATTTACAAGCTTTACCTTGGCATTAAAAACAGAGAATGGCACATCTGCTAAATCAGCAGAAAAAACTTGGTATTTTGTAACACTGAACAAAATCCTGTATCTTCTGCAAGTAGAGGTTCTTCACTGGGTTGACAAAATACAGCTCTCTTTGGTGTTGTGCTTTTGAGTATTGTCAGCTGACTGTGTCTGTTTCCTTTTCCACTCCAGACTGAACTGGATTGACTTTATTCCGTGTTTACCTACAATTGTTTGTGTGTAAAATGTGTAGACACTCATCTGCAAAAAGAGACTTTGATGTAGAGTGGTGGATGGTTGTGATGGGATTGTCTTCCATAACACAAGCCTGTCTTCATCTGGAAATGTGAAACTTAAGTAAAATAGCTTCCACATAAAATGGAAAGCTGAAGCTGCTTAGGGAGGGTTTTATTTGCAGCTTCTATTGGCTGAGAATTTTCCCTTTTCTCTCCCTCTGTATTGATCTCCTCTGAAACTCAGACGTGATCCTTCAGATACACTGTAACAGGATATTTTAATGCCCTCTGGATTAGGCACTTGGGCTGTGGTATCGATCACTGCAGCTTTGAATAATCATTGCAGACCTCATGTCAACCCAAGTTCGATGCTGGATGATAACTCCTCTCTTTGAGATTATATCCATCTCTTTGGGTTTCACTAGGAAATTGGGAAAAGGTGAAGACTGGTAATGAATAATGTGGATTGTTTTGCTTAGTCATGGAAATAATTAAATCACTTTCTACTGGGTTTTCAAAAAAGAGTGGTTGTTTGACTTTTCTCAGGTGGTTTGGTTTGTCCTTTGGGGAATTCAGGCACGAAGCGAGACACTCTCATAGAAGTGAAAAACTTCATGCTAGAACTAAAATTAGAACTAAAATAATTTATAGGGACCTATTGCTTTCCAGTCCTTGCAGTGTTCTCTGAATCTTGTTTCCTTTCCCCCTGTTAATGTGCAGGGGTGTGTTTGTAGAGGGTACACTCCCTACAGTGTAGGAGTTTTCCCCATTGTTTGGTTTAGGGGGATTCAAAACTGCTGGCTCTAGGCTTTGCCTGAAAAAGCACTATTTTCCCCACCTGTGCTAAACTGCAGCTAAACAGGGTTGAAGGCCTGTTGATTTGTGGGCTGAGGGCACTGCAGTGATGCAGCAGAGCTGCTGAGAACTTGTGACAACTTTGAGGCTGTGCAAATTCCTCTGGTGACAATTTGCAGTTCCACTCTTTTCCTTAAAGAGAAGGGCTGAAGATTGTATGGACTTCTGTTTTCAGAATTGTCCTAATACTCTTCAAATCATTGTGTTTACCTGTTAATTAAAGAGACAACATGCACTTATTGTTTTGTCCAAACTATGGACAAATCTACTGAAGGAATTTATTTAAAAACATTAGATTTTCCAGACCTGGAAAGACTTAGCTATCAGATATCCCTTAAATGTCCAGTAGAAAATCATACCTTTTGTTACAGACTTGAACTTCTTACAAGGTTTAATATCGATGCTTTCAACAGATTCAAGATAACTTTCTGGATCTGGTAATATATTCTGTTTCATGGGGTTTGTCTCATTGTTCAGTTTAATGATATTCTGAAGAAATGAGTTGTCAATAGGAACTGAGAGATTTTGGACTCTTATTTCAAGGAGGCATCTCCAGGGATAAAGGAGCAGACTAAAAGGATTTGAAGTGTTGTGCTTTGGTTTGTTTCCATATTTGGATTAGTAACTGGACAAATATTTAGACAATTGGAAACATAGAAATAGGTTTTTGTATTGAAACAAATTTAATTATTTAAGCAAACAGATTTTGCTGTAAGTTCCCTTTTTTCCTGACTCCTGTCTATCCTTTCTAATAGGTGTTTTTCACTTTATTTTTTATGTGCAAGTGGTTCTTAATGTTTATTTGTAGTATGTCCCTTACTTCACAATATTTTGCTCAGGGGTTACTTTGCAGGCTGAAGTAACTTGTTCATGAAAGTTGCATGACTTCTTCAAAAAGAAATAACAAACATCACTCTCTAAAATGCTTGTGAGCGAGCAGAGTTATTTCTGCATGTTCAAATGCCATCTGTGATATATTTCTGATGGAAAGCCTGTCCTTTATGTAGCACACTCAACAGGTCAGAGCTGTGGTGAATTATTTCTCATGTATATATCATGAGAAGATTGAATTTGGTTCGAAAAGTCTTTTTTTAAAAAACCTTACAAGAAGTATAAATTATCTGCCTTCAATTTCTGGGGGGGGAAGTGTTTCAAACACCCAGTTTAGGATGGCCTTTGTTAAACTGAACAGAACTTGAAATATTAGAATTCACAATTCCAATGCTTGTCACATTATATCTCAAAAAAAGAGGTGTTGGGATTCCACTCTGCACACAGACTAAAGGATGTTTTTGAACTCCAGGAGCACCAAGTTCAGAGAACTGTTATTCTTCTTAGGAATAAGAATTCTTCTTATTCCTTCTAGGAAAGGAATCCTTTTTCTGTAGCAGTGGGGTTTTGTGGAAATCCGAAACACCGAATGTCAAAACCACTGCAGTGTTCTCATGTATTTTCATTTGGAAGGATCAAATTTCAGACTGCAAGGACCTGTTTTACTCCAGGATATTTTAATTTTTAATCTGGTGTGTACAGCAGTGTGCTTGTGTGTATGGGGGGTGAAAGAGGGCAGAGAAAGGGGAGAAGGAAAGGAAGGAAAGGAGTACGTGAGTCTCCATAAATGTGCAGGAGGTCACCCGAAGTGCAGAGAGCTCAAACTAACCAAATGAGGGATGTGCCTGAACCAGGGAATTAAACATATGAGAAATGTTTACATCTGCCTCTGTGTCTGTTTACTCATGAACCAAACATTTAGGGACTGGTGAAATCTGTTGGCAAATATCATGACTGTCTTTTAAGAGGAAAAAAATGGCATGTAACAGAAAGGTGTGGGGGGGGAAAAGGCAAGAGAATTAGTCTGAGCTTAAGAGGATGGATGACTTTCTAGAGCATATTTTGAAGGAAAAAGTATTGACAGATTCAGCAGCAAATAGTTAAATGGATGGGAGGTGTTTTTCCAAAGTATCTTGTGCTAGATCTATCTTGTCTTTTTACTTGATATAATAACTTTAAGGCTCTGGAAAAGTTTGGGTTTCAGTGCAAAAGAAAGACAGGGTGTTTTAGGATGGAGAGCTGGCAACACTGCAGTCCACATGTGGGATTGGCAGGTAAATGCCAGGCTTGCCCAGGTTACTGTAGTTGGCTTTCTCCCTAACTGAAGTATATTATTGATCTAAATTTTACAGCTGCTGGAAGGTTCAGGAAAAAATTTCCAGTACTGCTGTGTTTAAAGACTCGGTGGTTTTAGTTCAAGCAAAGCATATTTGTAGTAGTTCTGGAAAGATGTATTTTTCTTTCATTCTGGATCATCAATTTTAGTGTCACAAATGTGACACGTACAAGAAAATTGATCAAAATGGATAAATTAGGAAATTAGGCTGTCTTTCTTCTTTTTTTTTTTTTGTTTACTTCTGTCCAGTGCTTCCATTTGGGGGTGGGGAGAACCTTACTGTGGCAACAGGATCCCCTCTTGTCACAACTATTGTAGGAGGGACAAGAACCTGAATTTTATTCTGGTCCTGATATGTATAAAATGGGTTAGGAGGCTGTATTTTTCTTTTATAGCTGCATTCCTCTTCCTGCAACCCTTTAATTTTCAAACCTGAATAGTTCAAACTTGTTTTCTCCTGTTTCATCGCATTTGCTTCATTGACCTGTATTAGGGAGGATATTAACAGAAGTGAATTTTGATAAAGAACAAAGTTAGAAAAAAGTATTGTCCCTGTAAAATCAAAATGTAAAAGGAAGGATTATTCCCTTCCTTTGAGTATATCTGTCATTGCTTTGGGCAAAGGATTGAAAGTATAAGAAGGGAGAGGAGTTTTAACTTCAAGATATGTCCTGTTTATCTCCATGACAGGCTGATTGAAGTAAGGCAGGTTTTCTAGAGAAACCCCAGTTAATCTAGTATCAGATCACTGGTTAAAATCTCCAAACTGAATAATAAAATAGGCAACAGCTTTAAAATCCTTATCAGAGCATGTGTGCACAGGGGAGGATTGGCATCCTTCTTATAAACAGAGTTTAGGAATCAGTAGAACATATTGGGCTCAAGGATGTATCACGTAGAAGAAATATTAGGATGTATTGAAGAGTGAGGATACTTTAAAGAAATCTATGTATCTTTCATGTGAAATATAATCCTGAAGGAATTTATTTTCTTTTCTGCTTTGATTTAAATTTCACTTATCTGTTTCTCTCCAACAAAACATGGATGAGAACACTGTAGGGGTTTTGATATTCGGTGTTCCAGATTTTCCACAAAACCTCACTGCTACAGAAAAAGGATTCCTTTCCTAGAAGGAATAACAAGATGAATTGTTATTCCTAAGAAGAATAACAATTCTCTGAACTTGGTGCTCCTGGACTTGAAAGACATCCTTTAGTCTGTGTGCAGAGTGGAATCCCAACACCTCTTTCTTTGAGATATACTGTGATAACCATTAGAATTGTGAATTCTAGCATTTTGATGGCTTTAACAAAGGCAATTGGGTAACAGTTCTTGGATTCTGTGGGTAATGTCATTTTTCATTCCTTGAGGGAGAGAGAAGAGGCAAGGCATAAGGTTATAAAGCAGAATGAACTCGTCCTTATATAGACCTTCCTAAAATACTAAAAAAAAATCAAACCCAAGCCTGTTGTGTTTCCAGTAACCGTATTTTCCCCTGATATCTCTAACTTTCTCTGATTCAGTGCTGTCTGATCGTATAAGCCAAAATCACTCTGCATCTTAACGTGTGATGCTGCTCTGGTGACACAAATGCACAGTGGGGTAATTCTCAAAGGGACCATGTCCCAGAGGTGAGCTCACAGCCCTTGACACAGCCAATGGATCCTGGCCTGGATCAGGAACAGTGTGGCCAACAGGTCCAGGGCAGTGATTCTTCCCCTGGACTCAGCACTGGTGAGGCCACCCCTGGAGTGCTGTGTCCAGTTCTGGGCCCTCAGCTCAGGAAGGACATGGAGGGGCTGGAGCAGGTCCAGAGAAGAGCAACAAAGCTGGTGAAGGGTCTGGAGCACAAGTGCTGTGAGGAGAGGCTGAGGGAACTGGGACTGTTCAACCTGAAGAGGAGGCTCAGGGGAGACCTCCTCACTCTCTACAACTCCCTGACAGGAGGGAGTAGCCAGATGGGGGTTGGTCTCTTTTCCCAGGTAACCATCAGCAAGACAAGAGGGCTCGGTCTTAAGCTGTGCCAGGGGAGGTTTAGGTTGGATATTAGAATTTCTTTCCAGAGAGGGTGATCAGCCATTGGAATGGGCTGCCCAGGGAAGTGGTGGATTCTCCATCCCTGGAGGTTTTTAAGATGAGACTGGATGTGGTATCAGTGCCATGGTCTAGCGACTGCAGCGGTGTTGGAACAAAGGTTGGACTTGATGATCTCAGAGGTCCCTTCTAACCCAGCTGATTCCATGATTCTGTGACACGGATCTGATGATCCCAGTGTTGGGTAGCCGAGGCACTGCAGGATCCCATGTTCTCCTTCCTCTCTCCGGAATGATCCCTCTGCTTCCCTCCCGTGCCTTTTCCCCCCCACTCCCTGTGACAGGCGTCAGGGAATCACGGAGGCAGCAGATGGTCTGTGCACGGTTCCCTCGAGCACAAAACAGCATTTCTGTGCTCGCTGTCAGGCCCTTAAATCGCACACTGTTCTCTCGGATTATTTTCAAACCCTGCACTGGCCGTGGGGGCTCAGATGAGAGATATTTGCATATCACAGAGCGAGAGCAAGGGTTGAATTAAAGTGGCAAGCAACCGGATTGAAACTAAATTCTAAGTGGAAGTCATCTACACTCCTCTTTAATAAGGATTGATTTTAGTATTTTTAGTGAAAGCAGTGACCTCTGCTAGAATTGAACCAGGCAGAGGTTGGGTACAGGATGTTTGTGGGGTTTTTGCTGTTTTCCCCTCACTCACCAAATTGACTGGCGTAGTTTATTTATTCACAAAAGCTAGACTTAAAAAAATCTGTAACACTGTAACATAGAATACATTAGTTCCTTATTGAATGCACTACTACTTCTAAAAATTCAGTTTACTGTGCAGGATTTTTCCCAAGATACGTTAGATAATGTCAAGTTTAAATCTGTATGTGAGTCTACAGAGATCACCATGCAGATGGAGCTGTGGAAAGCCAAAGGAAAGATTTTCAGAAGCACACTGGGTTTAAACAAATTAGTTCAATTGTTTTCCTCCTGACTCCAGTGTTCAACAACTTTAACTCCTCAGATATTCAAAGTTACTTTGGAAGTGTTTATTATACAGAAAGTGGAAATGCTGCCTGAACAAAAGGATTGTTATTTCAAGGGAGGAAGAAGGTGATGGAAGGGACAAATTGTGGGAACAAAGGAAAGTACAAGTTCGTTATCACATGAATTCAGTCTCACCCTGAATGGTTTTCCTCTGAGCATGAATCCACCCTATGACAAAGAGTTTGCTTTTCTCAATTTGTCCTCCCCTTGCTGCATGAGGAAATTACAGCAACACAATACAGGGTCTTGTGCATCTTCATTGGTTTTGGTACATAACAGCAGTTTAAAGGCTTTGCTTTTTATAATTTTGTCAGCAGATGAGATGGGGAGTGTAAAAATCTTGATTTCAGTGATCCCTTGATTATTTTTTTAAGTGGTCATAGCTGTCTGAACACTCACTCTGGCAAGTGCTAACTGGTGTTAGAGGAAATTTGCCATGTTTTGGGAATTCTCTCTAGATCAGTGTCCTGAGAGTATTTAGGAAATGCTGGAGCTGAGATTTGCCAGGGTCCCGTGGTTAGCCAGTAGCCAAGGGCTGAGGGCTGCTCCAAAGGTATCCTGTGGCTTCCTGTGCCATTGTCCTGTTGCCACAATGCAAGGAATGAGAGAATAACCATTTCAGGAGAAATAAACTTTGCAGAGACTTGCAATGCTTTGGTTGATGTGTAAGGACAGAGGGTGCATTTGAGTCTGTCCAAGCACCAATGAAATGCAGAACCTGAGTTCATATCTTGAAAGGGTAAAGTAATTCCTGTGTTTGGAAAAGGTATTTTGTTAAGGTATTAAAAGAAGTTCAAACGGGTCTTTTCAAAGGGGTTTAGGCATCAAGATGGTACTAAGTGCACCAACAAATATTTGCACTGATTATTTTAGGTATTTGTTATATATTTTTGAAATAGTATTTACAAATCATTCTGAATGTTTTTAATTCTTTGGAGCCTTCCTTAATTATTTAGC
The DNA here is from genome assembly GCF_009829145.1 of Chiroxiphia lanceolata. Taxonomy (NCBI): domain Eukaryota; kingdom Metazoa; phylum Chordata; class Aves; order Passeriformes; family Pipridae; genus Chiroxiphia; species Chiroxiphia lanceolata. The sequence goes on along the minus strand of NC_045643.1, from coordinate 2,855,845 downwards.
ATTTTGCTGTTCAGGCTGTAAAGTATGTGAACAGTCACAACATTACTGCAGTCAGTTTGGCAAATGTATGAATAAACTGGCTTATGGAAGAGTCACACCCCACTTGCATTTCAACCTGAGGGTGTTACAGTGAATGAGAACAAGCTGGAACACTTGTAGAAACAGCAAATTTCAAACAAACCATGAGAGAGAATAATTTTCCTGCTAAATATGATTTTTATGGTCAATGCAGTGCTTAAGAGCCAGGACATATAGCATGTTGCTGTCTACTTTTTTTTTAATATTAACTTAAAATGGCTCAGATTTTGAACAACCTATCTCTTAGTTACTGGAGATGCTTCACTGTCTCCTAATGAACACACTCCTGGAGTTGAAAACGTTGCTTTACATAAGTATTTATATATTCTGAAACTCAGCCATGAATGCTTTTATTCCCAGCACTGAAAGACAGCAACCACAACTGACTTGAAATGGGTTGGTTAAAGTGACCTGATACAATTTTGGCTGTTTACTCAGCTGTAACTCCCAGCAAGAAGTCAGCATGGACTCTGGACTGAGGGATGTTCCACTAATACATTTGAAAATGTGTATTTGACTGTTGAAATTATGTATCAGGAGAGGACAACACAAACAGAGATGAAAATCAACACATAAATTACCAGCTATGTTTTATTTTGTGGGCTTTTGTTTAACTGTTTTGCAGATATAACTAGTAAATCCTTGTATGTGCATAGATTAGCATTAGGAATAAGTGGCAAAGTCCATGCTGTCACTGTGAATTTGGATGCAAAATGCACATTTTCCTCCTACTACTGTGTTTTCCTATTGTTTGTTTGTTTGTTTGGGTTTTTTTAATTATTGAAGATTGAGGAAATTGCAGTAAACTCCAAACAGTGAGTTTTGTGGTTGTAGTGCAGCCACACTTGTTATTTTCTCTGCGTGTATGTGTACGTAAATATGTATTAAAATGGTACTAAAAGAGCTTAAGAGAGATCTTGGCTTGTGTGGTTTCCCCTGGGTGGGTAGGAACATCAGGTGCAGCCTGATGTTGGGATCCTGGATCATGGGAATCAGTGAATGACCTCAGTTACAAAACACCATTCTGGGTGCATTTAGTCTACTCTGGTCTCCTCTGAAATCTCTGCTGTGAAACATAGTTTATAAATTCACTTAAAGTATTTTAAATCCAGTGCTGATGTGAGACTGCTCCTCCAAGGAAAGATTTATTAAACAAACAAAATGTTAAATGAGAAGACTGCAGAGAAGAGATGTATTTTGTCATACTTGCATGACAGAACATGTGAGAATGATGGAAATATTGAATTTTTGTTCTTCCAACCTCTGTGTTGAAGGGATGGCAAGGCTTTAATCCTGCAGTCTTCTGAAGGAATGTGTCTTGGAAGAGAGAGCACTGAGTTGCCAGACTTGATTCTTCCTTTGGAAGAGGAACCCCAGGTCTTGCGGTGGGTGGCTGGAATGGGTTTTAGTAATGTTGCTAAATGGAATATATCTATTTTAAAACATGGTTGTATTTTGCTGGATTTCCTGTATAGTACTTCCCAGGTGTTAATGGTAGGGCTCATAACATGAACATGTGCAGCTGCAGTTGCTTTTCTTGAGCCATTTTGACTTCCAGTTCTGCATTACTGGCTTTTACAGCAACTGAAGAGAGCCAATTGGCAGAGCAGTTTTCTACGGATGGATGCTGAAAATGTCTGAGAACAGTGTGCTTAGTCACTGGTCTTTGTGAATTATATTTTTTTTGATTCTGTAGCAACAGTGTCCTTGGAAAAAAAATGCAGCTGGATGTGTGGCAGCTGCTCCAGAGTGAGCTGGATGGGGCTTAGGCTGTGGGTCATTGCTTATACCTGCTTCTCCCATCCTGAGAGTGCAGGATACCTCCAAAAGTTGGAGTATTGTGCAACATCAAGTTATACTTTTTTTTTTTTCCCCCCTCTATGCATAAATACACTTCAAAACAGTATAATCAAACCTTTCTAGGCTGGGACTCTTGTAGGATCAGTGCATGTGTCCTTGGCATGAAATAAGAATGCCTTTGGGACACTGCTTGCCAGTCAGGCAATTCTTGCTAGTCTACTCTCAAATAGGCAAAAATAAACCACCTGCCTTTGGATAGGGTAACTGATTATTAAATTATTCTTAGGGTAATTGAGGGTTTAGGTTGGCAACACGTAGATCCTGCAGGGAGGAGTGGAACAAACTTACTTGTATATTGTGATCCTCTGTTTACTGAGTTTTTAGGCCTCTCCTGATCTGAAGATGAACTTGAGTATAGGAATGTAAGCAGGGCACTTTGCCCCATTACCAGCACACTTGTCTGCTACTCCACTTTATTGCAGTGAGCAAACAAAGCTGTGCTTTGCAGGTATCTTTGCTACTACACTTTGTGTTAGGCCACAATCTGTTCGTTCATTGAGATTGGTAGAGGTTTGTTTGCCTGTGGGTTTTTTTTTTTTGAGAAGAATCGTTACCCTTAATTACAGATGAAAGACAAAATATAAAACCTGTCACTACCTCTTCATAGGCAATAAGATGACATACAGCTCTAACATAACTATAAAATATGGAGATTACTGCTAGTGCTACTTGCTCAGTGACCTGTGTGAAAGCTTATTTGGAGTGTGTTGGGAGTCATGGCAAAGTTCTAGAGGGTTAAAGGGATGGTTTTAGTTTTGGTTTGGTTTTTTTTTTTCTCTAGTAATGTTGATTTTAGTCTTTGGAGAATCTTGGAAGCTTATGTTGTCAGATGCATTTAACTGTGTTGGAACAATTAGGCTCTGAGAATCTCAAATGGTGAATGATGTTTTTTACTGTGCTTCTGAAGTGCTCAAAGCACTGTCTGATTCAGGGCAGAGTCAAGAATTACAGGAACTGGGAAGATGGTTTTTGTTCCTCTTTCTGTGCTTGCTCATGTTTTGGCAGATTGGACAGTATTTTGAAAGTCTAGAAAGGTGAATATCCACACCCTGCCTGTCACTATTTGCATTACTAATTGTTTAGCCAGGAAGAGAAACCTTTAAATATATGAATTCCATTGTTCACAGAAATGTTCTTCCCAAGACAGTTGCTTGTCAAATTATCTTTGTATTTTATTCCAATTAAGAGGAGATGATGGAATTGAATTTAGAAGGAGGAAGATGATTTGCTCAATGCAGTCTCCCTTCCTTCTTAAACTGGTTCTTGGACATACTTACTGTGGCATTTTTCAAATATTTCTGGGGTAAAACGTGGTACTAGGGAGGCAGCGTGGCACAGCATGTAGCAGTGCCACAAACTCACAAAAAAAAAATCTACAGTTGAGGGATGGAGACTGGAAACAATAGGCAGGCTGAGAGATCAAAGCTTGTTACTGATTCCTTCGATTGCACCAAAATCAGGGAGGGTTTTGCGTTGTAGGAGTTTACTTTAGCTAAAAAAAATTAGCTGTTCTTCAAACAGTTGGCAATGGTGACAACTGGTCAAGTGAAGTAAAAAATGGTAAATGGCTCTGGCTCAAGATGGGGGGCAGTGGTGGGAGGGGGGCAACAAAATAACCTTCACTTGTTCCTTCTGGAAAGTGCCTTTTCCATGGGTAGTGCAAATGCTTTACCTTGAGATACGACCTCTGCTGTGAGCACTTCTGTGATATGTTTTTCATAGGATGTGCCCAGTGATGCTGTCCAATGGAAACACAATGTATTTTTAGATACCATTAAAATAGAAATTGCTGCGATACTTCTTTGAAAACAACTTCAGTTCAAGCATGAATTTCCAATTTTAATAGTCAACTGTCCTGTATTTCTGTTTCTCCTTAGTATTTTTATTTCTTAAAACTGGAAATCCATTGGAAAAGATTGTGTTGTTCTGTAATTGTTCCTATTCCTTCAGTGTCATAGTCTCTGTGTAGGAAGCAAGAATGGCTTGACTGTGGATAACTTGTTTAATTCACAACAACAGATTTACCTCCCCAACTCAGTATGTGCCCCTCATGTAGTTGGCTCATTTTTGTTGCTGGTGTTGCTGCTGCACTGGGTCGTGTCAGGCTGCTGTGGGCAAGCTCTCCTTTTTTGTCTAGAGGTAACCTGGTTGTCTGACATCAAAGCAGTTTTATTGTGGAGTGTTGGTGGGTGTTTTTTTAAATCTCTGGAATACCAAGCTGCAGGAAAGGGAACTACTTTGCAGCAGAGCATTTAATCCCAATCATGTAGACATACACATGCACACACAATTTCAGCTCCTTCTGTGCAGAAACATTGATTCTGTGTGAGGTTTTGGCTAATATTCTGCCTTAGAGTAAAATTGTTTGCTAAAGTTAAGGACTTCTTATATAGAGATATTGTTCTAAAATTAGGTTCAAGCGAATGCCACCTAGAGATACCAATAGAGATGAGAGCAATCAAAGCTTATTTTCACGATGAAGTACTTATTTTCTTAAAAACTACTTCATAAAGGGAGCGAAATAATTGGTATCATATTTAGCTGTCTGGTCCCAGACCTTTAGTTTGTAGTCTCTAAATGACATCAAAATCAATGTATCAAAAGAGAACTGTGAAATGAACTTGAAACTAAAAAGGCGTAAAAATAAACTCAATAAAAGTATCTCCAACCCACAAATAATCAATGCACACACAGAAGTTCTGCAGCACCTCAGATATTTGTTCCCAGGGTAGGCAATTAGTGTCTAGATCATTTGAGTTCAGTGAAGGCACTTCTGTGGTCTGGAGAGTGTATCTGACATGCAGTAAAATAAAAGGTGATATGAGACATGTATATGTTTGGGTTTACCCTTTGAAAATATAAGCCCAGGATTTGGTGGAAGAGATGGGGAGGTTTCAATTCTTTTTAACTAAAATGATTGTCAATCTGGAACTGCTTTTCCACCTTTTTCTCATGTCTACCTGTTGCAAAGCAAACTCTAAAGGCTGAATGTTGGACTGTGTTTCCTTCGTCTCCCATTCCTCAGGTCCTCTTGTTAAAAGCCAAGGGAAGTAGAAGAACAGGCCAGGTCTGGGTTACAAACAGCCCCCTCAAGACTGCTCAGGGGATGTCAAAAGAAGAGCAATTTTGGAAGGGAATACACTGTTTCTCAGTAACACCACAGCAATACCTGGGAGTTGTCAAAGAATTCACTGGAGAAAAGCTCTGTGAGCCCTTCCCAGGAACGAGATGGGGATGAGAGCTGGGTACTTAGGGCAGGGTTGTGCATCACCAACCTTTTTTCCCTGTTCAGTGATTGTTCTCCTCTGTCTCTCTCCCAAGTCTGCTCTAACTTTACTGGTGCTAAGCTAGTGTGGTTCTAGGAGTCAGTGGATATAAAACTATTTTCATCTGTTTATATTTCTGCTTTTACTTAGTATGATAAGACCAAGTTGGAAGGGGTTTTTTGTATCTGAGTTGAAGAAATGTAAGTCTTCCATAATTGGGAATTACTCACATCTCCTTATAGAAAGAAGCTTCACAATCTAGTTTCCTGCTCTTCAGTGTAAGCTTCATACTTCCTGGAATTATAGACTGTAATGGAAGTTGTAACTGTATATGGACGTTTCTGGGCATATTTGTTATGGTTGTTTGCCCCAGTTTGGTTGGCAGTAACCATTGTAGCTGCACACAGCTGTGGAGCTCTGCTTCAACCCTTGAGTACTTGCTCATGTTTCTTAGTGAACCTGTTGCTGTAACTGGATTTGTTACCTCAGGTCCTGGTAAAGCTGCTGTAAAGTTATTTTGAATGTTTTCTGTAAGCTGTACCCACCCCTTGACTTGTGCCTCTAAGTGTTGCTTAGGAAAGCTGTCCAAAGTCTGATCTTTGCAGCTTTGAAAATTAAGACACTATTAAGATCAATCCTTGTTGTGGCTGCCATATTCAATTTTAACAGGTTTCCTGGTGTCATTGAGACAGAGGTTCCCAAACTATAGCACCATTTAAAAAAATAGACACCATAAAACCCCTTTCTTCAACCTAAATGTACCATTCCTGGCTCCCTGTGCAGGTGCTTAGCTCAGTCTCACGGTGGATGTGGTTGCTGATGATTTTTTGATACCTTGACCATGTTCAGGGTTGAACAAGGCACAGACACGAGTACAGCAAGGTCTAGGGGATTGTTGATGGCTGTTAATTTGCTGTACATGGCTCTAATTCCTGAGAGCTTCTGTGTCCTTGGCATGGTGCTGGCTGCAGCAGAAGGAACGCTTCCAAAACTTGTACCTACTGTACAAGCAGTCCCAGAGTAGGCAGGTAACAAAAGGTACAGTCAGGGTAGTACTGATGCCTCCTGAGCAAAGTCAGTAACAACACCTGGATTTCCAACTGAACAGTTTTCCAGCAATTGCTGAGTATTTTCTGAGATCTGGTTAAAAACACAGTAATTCTCAAAATACCTTAGATATCCATGCAGTTTCTCGGAGCAGCAAACACAAGCTCTTGCTTTTTCACACGAAGCAAAATGTTTTTTTGAGTGAAAGACACAGAAACTGAAATTAGGTGTTCTGAAATTATCAAGGCATTTGCCTATTCAGTTATACAATTTTCCTAAGAAAGCTTTTCACAAGTATTCTTTCTCTCAATTGTTTTCTTTAAGAAGCTGTAGGAAAAGAATTATATCTTCAAAATTCATCCAACTTTCCCTAGTGCAAGTGCAGCTGCAAACAAGTGCAGTTGATAAAAGAGAGCATCCTTGGTTCTCTAAGCTCTGAAACTCCATTGTTGATAGAATGGAGATTGCTGGAAGGTGGCTGGGCTGTGATATCCAACTGTTTGGTTTAAGATGCCATGTAATTAAAACCTTGATTCCATATAGAAAGACTAAAAGAATTAGTGTTGGCAAGGTAGGGATAAAGGTCAATGGGGGGTGGAGGGGGGGCTTTTCTAGATCCAAGCTTTAATGTTTCCAGTATTGTTAACCCATGTTCAGGTAAATGATTGAAGGACAAGAACAATGAAGTAGAGAGACAAGACCTGGGTTTTATTATATTTGTTGTGCTTCCCTGGAGCCAGCTGGTTGCAATGGCAGAGACAGATTCCTCATAATAGCATTGTGGATAATGGTCCAGCTCAAGTACTGCCAGTCGTAAGGATTTTGTTTTATTATCTTGTCAGGAGCAGTGATCTCAAGGCTTTGAGGCTGTCAGCTTTGGTTTCATTGGTGAAAATCTGTTTGCATTCCAGCTGAATTGGTTGATACTAAATATTACTTGAGGACCAACATTGTAGAATAAATACTCTACAACCCATGTGGGCAACTCTAAGAAGCCCTAGTCCTGGAATGGGTTATCCAGTTTTGCTTTAGGTGTTGCCAAACTGCTACTTTGAAGAAGTGGCAGTGTTAAAAATGCCTGTCCATAACAGTACACAAGTGATGCACAGCACAGATGATACTGCACCCTCTGATGCTGTGGGATAAAGGAAAATACAGTATTAACTGTGCTCAAGATCATTGGATGGTAGAGTTTAGCAGAGCTCTGCCATCCCCAGGGCTGATTTGTAGTCATCTTCTGTGGAGAAATGGGAAGTCATCACAGACGTTGAGTGCAGCATATGGTTCTGTATAATAAAATTCATCTTGTGCTCTACCCTTTAACCTCTACCATATGGGTTTGATTTAATTCATAGCCATTTGTTATGCCAGATAAGTTTGAAAAAAAAAAAAGGTGATTTATATAGTGATTTACTATTGGAAAATGCAAAAACACCACTGTACTTCCTACACTGTCATTGTTGAACTTGAATCAGTTGTTTTTTATTCGGTGTAAAGAACAACTTAAGCTTTTTTTTTTTTGTGTCCAACTACTATCTATGAAATCATCCTGTTAAAGGTGACAGTGGGGAAAATAAGTATATGATTAAGCCAGTAAGAGAGAATCTGAATGTAGGAAATGTTGGATGTGATGATTTTTGTGATGGGATGAAAAGATAACTTAGAGTTTGTTTGGTGCTAAAGTACTTGATATTTTGCAAATGAACCATGTGAGGGTTGTGTGTGTACAAATCCATCTCTACTCTGAGAATTGAAGCATCAGAGCTCTTTGATGCTTTGAACACATCCCAGGTAATAGTCACACATTTTTACCCAATCTTAATTTGAATGTACAGGTCAAAGTGAATCTGTCTGTTCTATAACAAGAACACTGACATTTGAGTGTTATTTTTTTTTTTTTTGCTTTCAGACAAAAAAACCACAGTATTGTGGATATAAGTTGTCTCATCATGCAGGTCGAAATATGGTAATCCGTTGGTCCACCAAATGTCTGCATTTATGAAAAATAGGGAATTTATTTTATTTTTCTCCTCCTGTTAACGAGGGGTGCTGTTAGTGATGCCTTCCTGGCTCTTCAGGGAGTGTATGTAGTTCTGACTGCTCTGTTTTGTGACAAATTAACTTTGGTTTGCTTTTCTCTTGGTGGAAGATGATTTTGGAAGGTATCCTGGTGTTCTTTGATTTCACTTGGACACAGCATGTAGACAGTGATTTTGTAATTTGGAACAAATACTTTCCATGACTATACAGAAGTTGGGATGCTTCTTTAAGGTGTGTCTGATATCAATAAGCTGACTTGATCCAGGGACTTTTCTAAATATCTCATGTGATAATGTTTTTTGTGATTTTCATCTAATTCCTGCTGCTTTAGAAATGCTGTACCAGTTAATTCTCTTGTAGCATTAATGCTGAAAAGAGGAAATTAATAAATTCTGTGAGAAAACTGAACCTCCAAAGAGTAAGGAAAGAAATGATCCTCGAGTTATGACAGTTGTGTCCTAAACCTTGCTCCTTCAAATTATGAGAATACTGAGCTGTGGATTTACTGCTGGCTGAAAAGCTGTAAGACCTTTTCCCTCTACAGGTATCTGTTTTGCACAAATTTCATACCCCTAAAACCTCTGTCCATGTGCTGAACTTTGTAATTGGCAAACTCAGCATTGAATAGTGGGGAGAGAGGCACAGATGGCTTGAGGAAGTAGCTGGTATTTCCCTAGGAAATATGACTTTAAACCATGGCCAGCTGATAGAGCTTTTGGAGAAAGACTTGCTGAATCCCAAGGTCTGTGTTTTTACTGAGTAATCAGACTATTGCACCTCGTAAAAACCTTTAATTTGTGGAAGTAGCGTGAGACAATGAGATAATAACTATTTTTCCAACTTTCAAGCAAAGTGTTTTTATTATTCTACAAGTGGATCAAAACTACGAATAGCTTGAAATGGAAACTGAACTCTTAGATGGGTTTTAGCTTTGCTATGGCATTGAATTTGCTTAATAACCTGGAAATGAACTTCTGAAAGAGAGAGTGGAGCAAATAGTTTTCTGTAACTGTGAGTGACTGATAGTGTCACCTGATGCTTCCTGTTGCTTTAAGTATCATGCATTTAGGGTATTTTATGTTAAGTGTAAATGTTCAGAGATGCTTTCAGACCAACTGAAACTTTGTGTTTATATAACACTAAAGAGCAAAGTCTTTATCTGATGTGAATTTGATGTGTTTGGGGTGTTAGTGGCTGCTATACAGTTACACAACTAGATGCAGTGTAATGTGGACAAATCTACTTTCACAGAAGCTGGTTGGGTTCTACTTGGTTCTTTTATTCAGGGTTCAAGGTCCTCCTGATCGTGACAGGACAGGATTTATTAACTATGGCTTTTTATTATTATTATTTTTTTAGCATTTAACTATAAATTGACTGGCAGTTTTCACTAAAAAACCCAGTGTTAACTGGCCCCTTATAACTGCCTGACCATCACAAATTTGAAGAGTTGAAAGCAGTGCTTTGAACAGATGGCCAGAGCACTGAGCTTCAGGGGTTGTGCTATTGTGGGCAATGATTTCCTGCGTGCCTGAAGCCAGATTATATCCTTGTGCTGTGCACAGGGATTTATAAACTGTGATTGAGCAGTGTTTTGCTGTACTTAATGCATTTGAAGGGCAATTTTTTCTTCTGAGGGCCTCCAGGTGGATTATTTTTTGAATTTTAAAAAAGGTATCCTGGTGGGAGGTCAGTAATAAACATAATAAATAATAAGAAATAAAAAAGCCTTTCTTCAAATTAATTCATAAGCCCACTGGAAGGTCTTGAGTTTGATTGAGAAGTGACAGTAGTCAACAAAAATGACATTCCAGCCTCACAGCTCCCATTTTTCAGGCACACTGCCATGTGTATTCTACTTCCTGCAATATTGGGAACATCTGAAAATAAATTTGTGGGTAAAAGTGAGAATTAATTATGTGCCTAATCAACCTCCACATGCAACAAATATGGAAATATTCTCTCTATTAAATGCTGGGCAGGTATTTGATCAGGTAAAGACAAAATTCAAGGACATCAAATGTTTTGGTACTACCAAAGAGCCCCTGATCCCAGACTTGCCACTCCTGGGAAAGTATAAACACCTGCAGTGAGGCTACTCCAGTACATGAGAACTTTCCAGGAGGAGAAATAGTGCAAACTGTAGTTGCAATCTTTAAAGAGAATATCAAACTGGTATGAATTGTCTCCTCTGTGGTTGCAGATTAATATGCCTAAATATTCCAAGGGGTGACTAAAATTGGATTGAAGGGTGGGATTGCATGGTGTGTATGTGGGGGGGAATAACTTTCAAATCCAGTGGTTCCCTGTGTCTGTGTTTAGCCACATCTGCTTCCTTCACTGACTCGAACTATCAAATACTCCCTGTGGAATGATGAGATGTTCCAGTTCTGACCTCCCTGCATTTGCTGTTAAACAACATTATCATTCTTAACTTTTCAACAAAGAGAAGTTATGAAGGCAAAGAAAGATCTTCAAAACAAATGATCTGAGCTTTCTTTATAGTATATTCATAATGCCCAGTTTATTTTACCTTTATTTTGTATGTTCCAACCATACTGTGATATTGTACCATAGTCAAGTATCACATATGAGACTGTATAATGAGAGTGGATGAGCTCTGCTGGTACCAGATTAGGATTTTGGTGTGGGATTTTTGTTTGTATGTGTTTGGGGATTTTTTTCTTGGTGTGGGGTTTTTTTTTGATTTCCCCCCCCATTTAGTTTAGTTTGCTTGGGTTTTTGTGTTGCTTGTTTTTTTGCTTGATTGGGTGGTTGGTTTTGGGGGTTTTCTGGGTGGTTGGTTTTGGGGGGTTTTCTGGGTGGTTGGTTTTGGGGGGTTTTCTGGGTGGTTGGTTTTGGGGGGTTTTCTGGGTGGTTGGTTTTGGGGGGTTTTCTGGGTGGTTGGTTTTGGGGGGTTTTCTGGGTGGTTGGTTTTGGGGGGTTTTCTGGGTGGTTGGTTTTGGGGGGTTTTCTGGGTGGTTGGTTTTGGGGGGTTTTCTGGGTGGTTGGTTTTGGGGGTTTTCTGGGTGGTTGGTTTTGGGGGGTTTTCTGGGTGGTTGGTTTTGGGGGGTTTTCTGGGTGGTTGGTTTTGGGGGGTTTTCTGGGTGGTTGGTTTTGGGGGGTTTTCTGGGTGGTTGGTTTTGGGGGTTTTCTGGATGGTTGGTTTTGGGGGTTTTCTGGATGGTTGGTTTTGGGGGTTTTCTGGGTGGTTGGTTTTGGGGGAAATTTCAGAGAAGTTTTCAGTGACTTTTTTTGAGCTATGACTGAAGTGCAAATGTCTGGCTTTGCTTTTAAGATTTAAGCAATAAATTCTAAATGTGTACGTGTATTTTGTTGACACCACCCACAGAAATTTTCCCCAAGCAGTTGGGTGTCGATTGAACATCAGATACAGCAAATCACAGAAGTGAGAGAAAGTCTTTTAATTACTTTTATTGCTTTTGAGTAAAAGAGGGAAATAGCAAAGGTTATATTTTGTTCATTAATCATTGAGAATTATATTGGCGTGAGTAGAACCGCTTTTAATCCTTTGGCTCTGTTCCTTTATTTGAAAACAGCTGCAGTCATTTGAAGTAAATTGTCCATTAAAACGCTCTTCTGGCTGTTGACAAATTGCATCAAATTGCCTCCTCCAGGGAAACACAGCCCTGAGTAGTTGTGCAAGTTTATTCTTCCTGTCAGAGGCCTAAGTTGCCTGAATTCCAGGACTTGCGTGCAGAGCGCAGCAGAAATGAGCAAAGGAAGGTGAATGGGCTGCTCAGGTCAAAGTACTGATGTAAAAAGCCTGTCTTCTCTTTTGTGTGATGGCACAAAATTGCTTTTTTCCACCTGTGCTTGTTTCAAACACTTCTCAGTTTGTAACAATCCGAATAACTGGTGGAACTACGCAAGTACCCCGGGCTGAGTGTGAACTCTGTGCTCGTGTCCCACCCCTGGGATAGGGATGGACCCCCATACCTTGGACATGAGGGGCTTAAAAAGGAGCACGGCTGGGATGGGAATTGAGGCGGCTGAGAATTTTAGTGGTAGGACAGAGGCAACCAGCTCTTTAAGCTTAGTTATTCAAAGTCCCTGCTGACTTTAAAGTCTGCGTTTTGGACACATACCATGGAGTATGCATGAGAAATGCTCACATTGTCCAAGCAATTAATTCACTATAAAATTGATGGAGCGTATACGTTCAGAATGTAACCTTAATTAGCACATGGAATTTAGTCAGAATGTGCTATTCTCATGAAAATTTCATTGCCTAATCTCATTAGTCTGTTTTGTTTCATTTATAGGCACATTTAATGGATTAGAAGACTGTGTTTTTCCTAAATATGCTTTTAAAAAGAAGCGATATCTGTTCAACCATTGCTCTGCCTACAGTTTATTCTTGGACATAGACCAGGGCATCCCAGCTTTGCAGAATGATTAAAGTAAATATAAATTGCCTGTCCATTGGTAGATAGTCAAGGTACAAGAGGTCAGATATGATTAGGGCTATAAGGAAAAAATGGATAAGTGAGAAGAGACAACTTTCAGATGTGGCACAGATACAGTGTGAGCTGAGAACAGAATGCCAAATCAACAAGTCAAACTGTAGATTATAAAGAAGAAACAGGTTTATGTTTGTATATTCTGTGGGTGTCAGTCATTGCTGTTAGATGGGTCTTGACTGCCACATAAAGCCATGGGTGTTCTTTCAAGGAAGGTATCTTTCTGGGATATTTCCAATTATTTTTTTTGTGTGTTTGGGGAACAAGATTGCTTCACCTTTGTGCAGGTAGTATCCTGTATGCAGGGGGCTGAGTGGAGAAACAAGAACAAGCTGTGTGACCCCTTTCAGGAGGCAGAGATGCAGACAGAACTCGATGGAGGGATGTGCCTTGGGGTTCCTCAGCAAAGAAACTCCCTGAGGGCCCTCATAGAAGCAACAGAAAAGAGAGGTGTAATGGCATTCTCACCAAAAAATATTAAGAATACACTTAGCCCTGAAAAAATGGTTCAGCAGTGGAATGTTTTCCTGTTGATGTTCTCTAAAATGCACGTGAAAAAGCCTCACTGGTATGTAATATACTACTCAAATAACTGTTGGGTCGTGTTGCTGAACTTGAAGATGTGCTATATCAGACATGTGACAAATGAGCTAGTCTGGTTTTTGTTGGACTTCTGTGAAAGACAGAAAATCCATGTTTTATATCCAATTGGACTATAATGAAAAAATGTGGTAGTGCCCACACTTCTGTCCAAAAGCATAAAATGGCTGTATAATCAGAAGGGCTGTGGTTAGAAGGCACTGCAGGAGGTGGTTCAGTCCAACCACCCTGCTTGGAGCAGGTCAGCTGGAGGAGGTTGTTCAGTGCTGTGTCCAGCTGAGATTTGAATGTCTCCAGGGTTTGGGACTTTGACACTCACGTGCCTATGGAAGGGGTTGTTCTTTCTCTGGTGCAGTGCTTTGTATTTCCACATCTCCCAGTTCACAGGCTTCCTGTCTGCCCATTCCTCCAGCCTGCAAAAGTGGCTTTGAAGGGCAGCACAGCCATCAGATCTATCCACTGCTCCTTCTACTCTGGTGTTTCCAGACTGGCTAAGATATTCCTGATCCTACCATCAGACCTTTAGTAAAAATGAACCATATTGGCTGCAGTTGCCCCCTTGGCTGCTCCACTGACTGACCTTTGTGCAACCCTTTGAATCCAGAAGTTCTGCCAGTTTTCAATCCAACCTACCCACTTTGAACTTCAGCAATTTATTTGTGATCTTTACACATTTTACCTTTTTGTTGTGTAACTTCACTGTCAGCATTAGATTATAGAGGTTGAAATCCATCCTCTACTTTTAGCAAGTCAGGGGTAGGTGCCATTGTATAACAGCATTTCTTCAACCCCTCTGGAAACGAATTTTAATTAGTGCTTTAGGTGACATTTGAGGAGTGTGAACTTTGGCAACTTCTTGAGTGTTTTCAAGTGGTTTAAACACATCTCTACTGACTTGTGTTTTCAGAACTCACACTTCAAATGCACTAAAATATAACAGTCTAAGAAGCGAAAGTTGAGGATCAATAGTGATGAAATAATTTTAATAGGCAGGAGTATTTATTTAGCAGCAAACCTGGGGGCTGAGCAGTTACACTAATGTATACTGAAAAACCTCAGTTCTTAACATATCACATAATGTCCAGAAGTTGACTGTCCTGAAATCTTTCCTTAAAGGCAGAAGGGGAGATATCTAATAGACTCTTGTTTATAGAAGATACAGTCTTTAAAATTTAAATTAGTCACATGCTATAGCACTTTGTTTTGTTCATACTTTGCAACAAATAATTTATCTTGTATGGAATGGCTTTAAAATGCAACTGGAGAGGAAAACACTCTACTGAGAAATTAGAAGGCTGGGAAGGCACAAATTTTCAAGTCTTTAATTTTATTTTTTTTTTTTTTTTGTCTTGCCTTTAATCACTTTTTAAGCATTGGTCAATAGCTCCATAGCCAGTCTACACACTGAAATGGAGTCTTCCCATTGAAAGTAGCAGCAATATTTCCTAGGACGAGGGAAAAGTTAGAGAAAGATGGAGTTTTCTGCCAGAGGGCTGGAGTTGAGCCGGTGAAAGCTGTTGGAAAGAACAGGTCATTCATGTCTGAGTTGGGAATGAAAAACAGATTGAGGAAGGCTTGCAGTGTATTGAATTTCCATGGAGGAGTAAAGGCTGGAAAGGCCTATAAAACAAGGACAACCAAGCACAGAAGGGAAGGGGATAAACCAAGGAAATTAAATTACTGCTCCAGTGTTGGGTGTATTCTGTGTCTGTACCATGTTACCAGATGCACAAGTGGGTTTTCTGTTTGCCTTGCTTTGACTGTGAACCATCACACTGTGGCTCAGTGACATGGCTGATAAAAGATGTCTTTCCAAGTTCTCCTTGGAAGGAACGAGGAGTGTTGCTCTTAAGTGAATGTTGTCACTTACCTATAACTCATTTTGCATGTTTTTGCTAGCAGTGAAGAGCAAAAATGGCAAACAGAAGGCTGGTGATGTATTTTCAAGATGTTCAAGAGCTCAGTCTGACATAGACTAGCATTACTTTGGTGTCTGTCCTTTTATTTTGGGCTGTTGCTTTTGGGTTTTGTTTTACTTCTCTGATCAAGCCAAGAGATGCCATCTCTGCTGACAAACACTTTTCCATGTCTCCATTAGACATGTGGGGTGATTTCCAAAGTGCAGTGCTGGAAACTTAAAGGCTTTCTAGAAAAAAAAGAACCTATCAGAAATCTACATTCTTAATAAACTGAGGTAAATAAGAAGTGCAGCTTTTGAAGTCTTGCAAATCACAATAATTAGCCAGATAACAGAACTACTTTCTTGTGTTCTTGAATACATTCTTATACTGACTAGAATTTAAATCTCCTCCTTATTTGGGCATAGAAAGGCATGGCAGAGACAGTAAACAGCAGCTGGAATAGTGGAGAGAATACATGCAGATTTATTGTTTCTCTAATTAGAGGTTTCTTTATTAAATTATCCTGAAATATCTGCTTTCCCTTTTAAAAAATGTTGTCCGTATGGTGTTTACTTGTATTTGGTGTCTAATTGTGCTATAATTGCTGTTTTACATTAAAACTTTGGAAATGAAGGCTTAAATCTAACCAAATAAAACACTTTTAGTTCTGCTTATACAACAGTCACCTAATGATGATCTTAACTTCCAAAGATGGGATCATAAGCCTAAAGTGTTGCAGTTTGTTTCCTTAAACAGATCTTTGTCTCTTTTTTTTTTTTTTTTCTACATAACATGAGGGCACAGGAACAGTCAGAGACATGGTAATAAGTCCATGAAGTTCTGCTTTGCTGAGCACAGTGATATGCTTATTATTCATAAAGTTGGAAGGTCAGGGCAGAGGTGGATATCTTGTGTCTGGGTTATTTGTGCAATAACCAGAATGGCTTTTAGTGAAGTGCCACCATCACAGTTCTGAGAAATTTGGTTCTCCAGTGATAAGACATTTATTTGGCCTCTTAATGCCTGAGTTTAAAAAAATTCAAATATTTAATGTAAAAACTTAATCAAAGATTTATATATAGGAAGTTGAAAGCCATTTGCTGTCAGTATAGCTGGGACAAGACATTTTGATGCTTCTTAATCCCAGTATGGTCACAGTTACTTACAAACCAGGTAGAGAATGTACAGTAACCCCCTTTTTTGAAATAAGACTGCTAAATTTAGGTATTCTGGGACAGCATCAAGGAAATGATCTTTAAAAGAGCAATCACTGCCGAGCTCCAGGTGAATATTCAGAAAGTCCTATGCTCCTTTTTTTTTTTTTTTTTTTTGCTACTGCATTTAGTAGACACCATGGTCAAAATTGCTCACCTTTTTTCATCTTGTTGGGGAGATCTTCCAATTCCCTAAACTTTTGGGGGACTAAAATGTCAACTGTGATGGAAGTTACTTACTGAGAGTTGTAAAAGGTACAAGAAGCTGGATATTTTGGACCTTGAGTATGAAACTGAAAACTCTGGGCATCTACCTTCCCCTTTATTTACTGTTCTTAAAGCTTCTGTGGGATGTTAGTGTAGAAAGGCTGCAGCTGATCTGATCCACCATGAACTCAGCAAAGAGCTACAGTTCCTTCCTCAGCTGCAGCATCAGAGCAGTGTTGCACATAAACATCTCTAGGGAGTAACAGGAATAATAAGATGCATATATTTTATTGGAGAATCCAGGTTACTGTAGAGAGTGGAAGACTAACAAATTATACTAGTTTTAAATTTAAGCTTTTAGTAGACAAATTCATTCATTTATGTCCAATATGAGCTACGAGTTTACTATAAATCAGCACTGGTGGCTCTGGTCCTCAATGTTCTTGGTCTCCAGAGTCAAGGCAATGAGACTTGGGAGCTCCTTTACAAGGGAAGTTTGAGATAAAACAGTTGTTTTCAGCTTTGTGCATAAAAAGTTTGTAAAGGAGCTCCCAAGACTCATTGCCTTGACTCTGGAGACCAAGAACATTGAGGACCAGAACCACCAGTGCTGACTGTATAGAACAGTAACCTAAAAATGCAGGTAAGATCAGTCTCTTTTATACAGCTGGAAAAAAAATGGAGTTGGGTAGTTCCAGACTCAGCTCAAAGATGAATAACTCTTGTATATCTTGCTGTCAACTCATTGAAAAAGGCATTTTGTAGCTTGCAGGGAAGATGAACTTGAGGATCTCATAAGGAGCTGACAGGAAATTCATATCTATTGTTTATAGCAACTGCAGTCTCTATGCATGTGTGGCCAGGTGTACTTATTAATGTTGGGGGATGATGCCCTGTGGTTATTCCCTGGTGGATTCTTCTGCTAAGATTAAAGTTGAAAGAGAATATTCTAGCAGTTTGCAGTCCCCTGCCAGCTCGTTAATTTTGGGAGTGAGCTTCCTGAGCTCTCACTGTAGGAGAAGAGTTTGTCCTGCCCCTTCCAAAACACCCAAATACCCACCTGCCTGCTGGTCTGTTCGTACCTTTGACAGCTCAGTTTTTAAATTCCAGGCATTTGTTCAGCTCCCATTTAAGATGTTCATCAAGAGTGAGGTGATCCTGTTTAGTTTAGCCAATTTAGTCTTATAAGTGATGGCAGATGAAGACTGTCCCAGCTCGAGAACAGATGAAAGCTTCTCAGCAACAAGAAGTAATAACAAGAATCAGTGTGCTGAATTCCCTCACATCAACAGCAGCTGATAAATTATTAAACAATTTACCTTCTGTAATGTCTCTGGAGAGCTGTTTTGTGCCCTGACTGACAACTGGGAAGGCCTCTTGGTACAGCATCCAAAGAATGTGCCAGATTATGTATGACTTCTGTCTCCTGTAAAGAGAAATCTAATAAGAGTAATGATTTATTTATTTTAGTGGAAGTGTCATCTTCCCTCTGACCTCAGTTCATTTTGCATTGAACAGAATGTTTTTTTTTCAGGGAGAGCTGGAGCTGATTGCTTTGTGTGAGGTTTGGAATAAACCTTTGTCAGTACCATGTGATTGCTTGTTACAGCTACATCTGTACCCTTGGAAAGGAGGGGAAGTGGCTTTGAATGTATGAAATGCATATTTATTGTTTTTTAAGAAAGAGACCAAGTTGTTAGTGAATCCTGTTAAAGCACTTTGACACATATAATGCGTGGTTTCTCTGACATGCTGTGTTTTTTGTAGCAGAAAAACAATATTCCTAAGTATATTCAATAATACAATTACATTTACTATCAAGAAAACAATTTAAAATGTATACTATGGCCCTAGAGCTAAAAACCAGGCCTGAGCAAGGGTGTTATTCAAAAATACTGCTAAACACAAAGATGAGAATAATTAAATACTTAAGTATTAAATGCATAGATACTTAAAGAAATGCATAAGTACTTTACTTAGAAGGGGGAAAACATGTATGAAGAACTGTAAAATCGAGGTGAAGGCAACAGCTAAAGCAAAAATCCTTCAAAATTTGAAACTAAATTTAGGAAATAGTACAAGTTACGTACACTAAACCATCAGAGGAAAATTAAAAGGGTGCGTATAGCTATGGCTTCAACTTTGTTCATGGTTCAACTTTGCTAATTTTATACAGCTCATAAAAGCAGGGGTTGAATTGACAGACTGCAGAAATAGCTGGTGGGATCAGGGTAGACAACAACCAACAGCACCACAAAACACTGATACTGCTTTGCAAGAAACACCTGGATTTTCCGTTTAAATCCGTCACAAACTGTTCTGTTTTGTGTCAGTGTTGATGCAGGAGGTGAAGAATCTGGTTCTGATCCTCTGGACTGATGCTAAATGGATTTTTTGATTTGTTTTTCCTAGCTATCAGTGCAAATGTAAAGCGTTTCAATATTTATGAGCCACTTCTGAAGTCTGTGTTACAGAAGATGCTCTAGGAACTCTATTATTGTTTTATCAATTCATTAAACTGTTTGCAGGCGATGGCAAGGATTAACTAAGGATTAACATATCTCTGTCATACAGATACAGCACCTAATATTTACTTGTTTGGGTTTGTTTTTTTTTTTTAGTAATGAATTGAAATATGAGGGGAGGGAGGAGTAGAAAAGCAATCCCTGCTTGATCCTTTTGCAGTCAGTAATTACATGTTCATTTTTCAGCTCCGACTTCTTTCCCCCACCCCATTACTTGGTTCCTTGTTTCAGTGTATCCTTATTCCCTTATATTTTCTCCTCAATGCAAACTGACGTGCTGAAATAATAACTAGGCAAATAGATTACACTGAAAAAATATTCTCCTTACAAGACCTTGGTGAACTCCCAACCACAGTTCACATCATGGAAACGTTGCCAATAACAGGAACTAATTCAGTTGGGTCTCTGGAAAAGAGCATCGTACAAAAACGCCGGGGGCTTTTCTCAGCCCAGAAAGTAAAGCAGAAAGAATGCCAAGACAGAAACGAGTTGTCTGCAGTTCTCAGAGTGATAGAAAGAGTTCAGGCAGGAGAACTATCAGGTTGTGGTGGTTTTTCAACTCAATATTCACATTTTTCTCACAAAAACAACATGCGTTTTTTATTTTTGTGCACTAAAGGCAGTGCGTGGTTTGGTCTTTTGAGTGCTGGGATGCCTGTATGGACTAAAACTAAGTATTGTGCTGCCAGGCTGCCTTCACTCTGCTTGGGCTTCATCTGGGGGAGAGTTATATTGCCTTTTCAACCAAATTCTGTCTTTGCAGTCCTATCACTTACTGATGGTTTGTTAGTAAGTGACCATAAGTATTTGACCATGCAAGTGGCCCTATCAAAGCTGGCGAAAGTAAGTTGGATTTGGACACAAATAACCTGAGTTTCATTTGGATACTGTCAGTGTGGACATATTTCCCTTGTCCACTCTCTTCCCCTTTATGTGTTGTGTTCAAAACCCTTTATATGTCCATAGACATCAAGGGTTTGTACAGCACCTTCCATCCCACTGTCATTGTGCTTCAACTCCTGTGCCAGCACAAATGTCTAGATTAGTGTGGAACACGTATAAATAAATGTATTTTGGTAAGGGTGGGGAGAGAGGCAAGGGAGGGGAAAGAAAAGCTGGAATTCTCCTGGTTATTTGTCCTTGGTTTGAGGAGGAAATTGGGGAATAACACAATATAGAGCTTTGGACACAGTGTTTTGCAGCTCACACGAGAATGACCTCAGGCATTCCAAGTTTTTCACTTTTTCCTGTGGCTGTTTCTGAGCTTGGCCTAGCTAAACTGAATTCAGGGCTGAAAAAAAAAAACAAAACCACAAACCCCCCTCAACCCCTCCCCAAAAAAAGCATCTTTTCTCAACTGAGACCTGGACTGTAAAAATTCCCTGTGAGAATAGCAGGATTTCATTTGTTGTCATGCAAACATGTCAACATTTACAATCCTGTCTCCTGCTATGAGGGTAAAGGATGATTCACTTCAACTTTAAAAGATACACTGCTGTGTGTGGGGGTAGGAAAATAACGTGGACACTTCAGAGGGAAACTTCTCTGAAAACTTGAACCTCTAAGCTTAGAGAATTTTAAGACTTTTTTTTGGTTTTAATGTCAATTCAGTGGAAACATTGAGTTTTGTGGGCTTTGGGGCTTGGAGAGCTGCCTAGTTCACTTTATTTTTTAAGCTGTATTCTATATTTGTGTAAGGAACTACACTTGTGATGTTAGGAATAAGACATAATTTTTCATTATGCATTGGAAACGTTCTTTGAAATATAAATATCGGTAGTGAAAATTGTTGCTGAAATCAAGAATGAATAAGCAACTTATCGCATCTGTTTGAAATTAATTCTTGCCAGTTGTGATTATGCAGATTAATAGATATGTTTGAGAGCATTATGAGAACATAATGAACCTAAGATCCCAGTAGTAATAAAACAGTAGCTCTGTTTAAGGAATGATTTTATAGTTTATAGAGATGGCCTGTTAATTTGAAAGATTGCATTTAACTGTGTTCATTTCCCTGCTGGCTGAATCCAAACTGTGAGTATTAATTAGTCACCAATATTTTGAAAGGGAAGAGTAATACTTAGTTTATTACTAAATGCTTTTGAATATGGAATTAAATCCTCAAGCACAGTGCCAAATTTTCAGTCTAATGTGAAATTAGTACTTTGAAAGCCATACTAATAAAGAAGTTTGAGGAGCTTCATTAACTGTCATAGGCTTCACCTGAGCCCCAGGTTTTCCCAACTGTACTTTACTGCAGGACTGAGGACTAAATCTCTGGGATTTAGAGATCTGATCAATTTTTTTCATGCCCATCCTTGAATGGAGTGTCTGTGAACCAGCCTGTTATTGCACTGTTTTGGAAAATTGGAAAACACACATACTAGTAGGGGAAGTATCAGAGAGGAGTGAAATTGAATTTAAATGGCTGCACTAAACTCCCCCAAAAAATCCTTTCCCATTAGTAGCCATTTTAATGTTTTTCTTCTAGCTTTGCGCAATGATAAAACATTTTTCATCTTTTTTGCTCATAGATTTTTTTTCATATCCCTAAGTACCCTGCCCACAAGCATTTAGACTAATATTCAATTATTGCTTCACTTATCTGGTGTTAGAACATTCAGCGTTCTGTAGCCTACAGGAAAATCTCCTGGAGAACTGGAAAAACACAGAATTAACTTGAAAAATAACACAATGATGACTCATTAAATAGATTAGAGCTGTTTATATTCACAATTATGGAGCGAAATAAAGTAGGAATGGTTGAGATAAAACAAAACAGTGCAAAAGGGCCAAATCAAGATGCAATAACTGTTTTCTGTTGATTCAGAAGAGTTTTGTAACTGAGAAAATTTGAAGCACTTTAAAAAGCTGTGGTTTCAGCACGCTGAGCAATAGTTTACACTCAAAAGTTATTTCCAAAGATTTTGCAGTATATCTTATTCCTGCTTAGAGCATTGAGGAAAACTTCTGTAGTTTCAGGATAGGTCTCAGTCTCCTGTGTCCGTGTCAGCAAATGTTTTCAGACTCACATAACATGCCACAGTTTCAGTTGCCTTTAAAACAGGCTGGTACCCACCCTGGTGTGCCAGACTGCATTTTAGTCCTTCCTGTTACAGTGGCAGCTTTTCCTCTGCAGCTTAGGAGAAAATGTTGTTGAATGAAAGATATGTTGGTTCTTTCTTTACTTATTAACACCGAAAGGCACGAGTGCAAAAGTGTGTGTTGATGAAATGAACCATAATGTGGATGTTGATACACTGGATACATGGAATTTTAGTTCAGTTGTTTATCTGTTTCTCCCTTAAAGTCTGTGAAATGACTGTCCTGTGATAGAACTTTATTTTCCAGAGTATAATAACCTTGTATATAACCTTACCAGAACAAAATTCAACAGATCTGGGCTTTTTTTTTTCCATCCAAAAGCAGTAGAAGGAGACTTTGAGGGTCTCTGTTGGTCCTGCTGTGCTGTTGTGTTTCAACTGGAAGTGATGATTAACTGGACACACACTCCCTGCTGCTGTGCCAGCCACTGGGATCTGCTTCCTGCCTCACACCGAGGGGGACAGAATTAGTTGGGTGTCAGAAGTTTAGTTTGCATTTCTGCTAACAGGTTTGGGGTGGGTTTTTTTCTGAAATTTGGTGAAGTCACCTGGACTTGAATTGTACCACTGATTTTTAGATTTAAGTAGAGATGACTTGTAGCTACTGGGACCAAGTGCAGTCCTTTTCCCGTCTGCAGCAATTTTTCTTTAATTACACTATTTCATACACTCTGTAAGTAGCACCTATCTTCATTCTAATGTGTGTTTTGTTTTAAGCTTAAATGATCAAAGTTATACACCAAAAAATACTGATGTGAAAATCATAAGGTACAATGAATGCATCCCTTTCTGTGACCAAAAAAGATAGTGTTGTAATATTAAACTCAAGAGTTGATTGGAATCCTACCTGATAATATGCTAGTTTATATTGCATTTATGTGTATTTTGTGATGACATGCTGAATATGTAACATGTGGACCTTTTCTAAATGTTTAGCCTTTGGAATGACTCTTCAAAATGTTTATTCCTATTGCAACATCTGATTATTACATATTATTGACGATGAAAAACTATAAGGATCCAAAGGAGAAAATGTGAAAGCTGCACCTGCAAAAAAAGGTTTTCTGCGTCCGACAGTTAATGTGATTACAGTGTAATACCCAGACTTGCGCTCCACTTGCCACATACAGCTGCCTGCCTTTGAAAAGGAAATGTTCTCTTAGGTTTTCCTTTTATCTCGACTTAAGCTGCTCTGTGATCTTCTGCACAGAACAATTTTCTTATGAACCTCACTGAAAAGTCCAGTAAATCAGAGAGACCTCTAACTCGATACCTTTTTGCTCTTGTTCTGTTAATCCCCCTGTGAGCCATTACAGGATTCTAAATGGCCGTGGAAAAATTCCTTATTTAATGGGAGCTATCACCCTGTAACTGGCACGCTTTTAACTTGAGCTCCCTTTGATGTTTGTGATTGTCCCAGCACAGTGCTGCAGCTCCTGGTGCTGGCAGCCTGGGACTTTCAGGTGGTGGCACAAAGGGGGTTTTCCGTAGGTGCCAGTGGGAGTGACAGCCAGGTGCTTCCATGAGGAAGAGACAGTATTCTGCATGTGTTGAAATAGCTGATTTTTTCTCTCTTGTAATGAACTGTTGATCAGTTTTGTGCAATGGAGAGAGAAAAGTAAAGTTTAGTTCCTCTCTTTCTTGATAACCCTCGTGTCACAAACCATGTCAGGCACTAGATAGAAATACAATAGAATCGTACCTTTGCTCTATTTTTAATAGATTTTAATTATTTTAATCTATGTCTTCAGCCAGTGTCGGCCAGAAATGTGTTATCTATGTGATATAAACCAGGTCAAATATTTAAAACTGTGATAGTGGCACCAGGGCTCTGAGTCCAGCTCTGATATCATGCAAAGCACGTGGGGAGGAGCTCCTCTGAATGCTGTGTCCCTTGTAATCCCATCAGCATTTTTGAGGAGTCTTTTTTTCCCCCTCTGTAATAGGAGATACTTGTGGAGAGTATTTGTAACTGTCTGGTTTTAGGTAGATAAGTGGAATGCTGGAATTTTCCAGCATTGGTGGAAATGTCTACTTCTTTCTTTAACCGTATTAGAAATTATATTGGCTTCCAACTTTGTTCAGGCTGAATGATGCCTAAATTAACAAAACAGCTTGGGAGCCTGGGAGCACTGGAATGTAACATGTTAATGGAGTTGCCAATCATTTTCCCCCCTGAAGTCCATTGAAAACATGGCAGAGTCACACTCTGCTTCTGTCAAATGTGTCAGCTCTCAGTTCTCTGGGATAATGGTTCAGAATATAACCCATGGACTAGAGGAAAAACATGGATAAGAGATGTACTATGAGGATGGGTGCAAAGATATAGGAATGAGTTCTGGCAGTTCTCTTTGTAGGGATAAAGCAGTCCAAA
This sequence comes from Chiroxiphia lanceolata, assembly GCF_009829145.1. Classification (NCBI taxonomy): domain Eukaryota; kingdom Metazoa; phylum Chordata; class Aves; order Passeriformes; family Pipridae; genus Chiroxiphia; species Chiroxiphia lanceolata. The sequence goes on along the minus strand of NC_045643.1, from coordinate 2,831,145 downwards.
GACCAGTACAGTAATTTTTGCATGATGTCATTCCCATTTGTGCATCACCTTGTAGATCTGTCTGTGCATGTTATCCCAGGGGTCTGCTGGTGTAATTTGGAAGGGTTTGTCCTGTTCCTGGAAACAGCCAACTGATAAAGTGACCAAAGAGCCACCAAGCTACAAGAACACGTTGCCTGTTGGGGAATGCTTTTTTTGTGTGTCATTTAAACTTAAATACATTCTAGAATACATTTCTAAATACTTTTAGAGTAAGTTTAGTTCTTTGTTTTAGCAACTGAGGTGCTGGAAAAGAGTTTTCAGAGTGAGGTGTTTGAAATAAAAAAAAAGTGATTTGTTTTGTTTTGTACAATCCTAATGAATTCAGTGCAGAAGGTGCCTGTGAACAGAAGGCTGTTATGTCACATGCTCTCATCACTCTGTGCCTTTTGCACAGGGGAAGTTGCTCACAGGGCCTCTAATCAGACAGCAGGGTGGCTTTTCAAGCTAACTCTGTGAAATCAGTCCTGGTCTACAAACCTGCTGGATCATGTAGCCTCAGTTACTACTTTTTCCATGGCAATTTAAGTTCTCTGATGGGTTTGGCTCGTACCTCACCACTCATGTCACTCTAACTGTACAAATCCAGTGTCAAAATGCTGCTGATCTTCTTTCCAATGTGGTGCCACGGTTCCATCTCCAAACTGTGTGGAGATGATGGATCCAGCTGGCAGAGCTGCCTGTCAGCTGTAGTCAGTAGAAGCGTGGGTTAGTTATTCCTGATTAAATTGTATGGAATGCCTCTGCCGGAGTCAGGTGTCAGAGGCAATAACAGTCCTGTGCTGCTGATGCACTGACTTCTCCAGGTTATTTAGTGCTCTGTCAAAAAAAATTATCACGTCCTCCTTTGAAAAGCTGAACAGATTGTTCAAGGTAGGGAGCTGTTGCACGTTTGGGGGAATAAATGTTCTTTCAACATCGCAGTTTCGTGGAAACTAAATATAAACACGCTTTCTTCCAGTTAGGAGGAATGTCGCTCTCCATTTTCACACAGTGGGTGATATTAGGTTGGAAAATAGTTCAGTCCTCTAATATTCAAGGAATGCTGGAAATTCAACCAGATTTTTTGATTTCTCTCATGCTCGTTTTGAGAGTAAATTGGATGTATTCTGAAATTACTTGTTGATGGTATGTCCAGGCCAGAGATGGTGTGACTGGACTGGGTATGTGGCTCTGTGTATAGGTTTTACACATCTTTATATATATACCTTTTTAAAGAAGAGGAATGTCTCTGGGAGTTGTATTTTCTGCAAATCTATGTGCAAATTCAGAAATTAGGGCTTAATTGACCGCCTGGTGAGCAAAGCTCTATGACCTTTGTGGTTTAGACTTGGTCTGCCATTAACCCCGGTGATGTCCATGTCTCAGAGCTGTGTCCTCTGCTTGCTCAAGGTTTGTCACAGCTCTTCATGTCCCTGATGGCCCTCATGAGATGAGTAATTTTATATTTTCCACGCCACGCTTATCTGTGCTCAGAGAGCTGCATAGTTTGACTGGTTCAACTGTTTTGCAAGAGTTCATTAAAAATTCTTTTCATTTCCCATCAGGGTTAAATAAAAAATATTACCTAATGGTACCTGCAAGTTCTTAATGACAACTAAACTGTTATCAATATCTAAACGTTAATATTTTTTTTGCGTATTTGATTTTGTGGGTTTTCTGTCTGTCTTTTTTTACTGACTTCCACCTTCTGACATTATCAAGACAGAATAAATTTCATTCAAAATTTCTCCTGTCCATTCCTGTCTGAATTCCTGATATATAGATATTACAAAAACATGAAATATTTCCTTAAAAACAGAGCTGGTAATTTCCAGTAGCAATATACCATCAGCAACACTTTTGAAGCCTGTTGTCTTTTAATATTTCCAGTTATCCTTTTTCTTGCTTTACTTAGATTTGTTTACTTTGTCACCCAGTTTTCAACAACATTCATACACAATGTTTTCCTTAATTTTGATGCCAGTTTTGTGTTTATTAAGTTACATAGTTAAGCTAAGGGAGACAAATAATGCATATGTTCATGGCTGGCTAAGTTTCTGTTGTACATTTGTATCAATATATTTGTCATAGTTTTTGCATTTAAAAGATTTTGTCTATGGATTTAAATATTTTTTAATGTGAGTTTAAAAGGACTAAGTAAATGGACTAAATTGAGATCACTACACAATTTTGATCTGAAAATAGTCCTTCTCAGTCTAAATAATATCAGTCTGTGACGTAAACTAGATGGCTTTAGGAAGCTGTGGAAAATAGCAGATAAATAATTCCCTTTAATGATGGAATTCTTAAAAGCAGAATCTCAAATACTACTGAGTGTGTTCTTTCCTGCAGAGTTCTTCACATGAGATAACAGAAACAGACACTAAGAATCCAAGCTTCTGGAATGCAATTTTATTCAGTGTGCATTGAAATATTTCCTCAAGTGAATTTCTGTCACCTTGTACGTAATTGGGGACATATAAAAAACATTTACACTCGCTAATGGAAGGTTAAAAAATACAATGTGAATTTTTTTAGTTAGCCATCTCCACATTTGCCTGAGGTGCAGCAATCTGCAAGAGGACAAAGGAAGGGCAGTATTTGTTTGGCACGGGTTTCATCCAACCTTGGGAGATGAATATATAGATATATATAAAAAATTTGTTGTACTTAATTTGTTTTGTCAAAGACAGGAGTATCTTCAGTTGAAAAGTTTCAGATCTGAATACCAGTAGCTTTGCAGCTGATCTGATCTCTGGAGAGAAACACAAGCATTCAAAAGCATTTCTGTGTTTGATTTGGATAGATTGGACACTTGATATAGCAAACAAATGAAGAAACTCAAAGTCTGCACTGCACAAGCAATTGTCTGTTGAAATGTCAGTTCAGTGGTGAAATGATGACTGAACACAAATGAACAACACTTCAGTCGTACTGAAGGAGCTGACTGACAAGTGTTTTGAGCAATCTGTGAATATTAGTGGCTTATATCCATTATATTAGTGGCTGATCCGTTTTCCAGATCAGCCACTGGAAGGTGTGAAAATTGCAAGTTGATGAATGCAGGAAGGGTGTGACACATGCAGGAGCCAGTGACACATCCGTCCTCTAGAGGCAGATCTGTCCTCTGGAGATGCATCCTCAAGCAAATATTGCATAATCCATAGAATTCACTAGTGCACTGTACCTTGAGCTCCAGGATTTCACAGGAGTTCAGAGGACTAACACGTCTCTTCAGTGTTTGTGTGCAGTGTCTGATCCTCAGGAACCACATCTGTGCTTTCCCAGTTTCCTCCTTCCCTGAAGGCAAAGGGGAGAGCTCTGAACCCTTTGCCTGTAGGATGCAGCTGAAGGAATTTGCTGTGTGTTTGATTTATGGTGGAAGCCACACTTAAAAATGGAGGGGGGGGGGGCTAAGGGAATTGTGATAAGGAATGTTACCTGCCCCTGGGCAAAATTAATGATGTCTAATTCTTGTTAATATTCAGTTACAGTGTTCACCAGTCAAACTTAAACGAGTTGATGATTGCTTAACATACTTTGTGTTGAAAAGCTGTCAGTGGCCACTCCAGGAGATGGAAATTACATGGTCAAGGACTAATAGAGTTGCAAAAAAGCAGGCTTTTCAATTCTTAAATCCTTCAGAGTAAGAGGAGTGAGGATGTACTGTGATTAAATTGTGGAGGTGAATTCCTATTCTAATTATCTGATGTTTTCTGATTCTACTGACTGTCAGGAACACCTTTTCAAGGGTTTACAGAGGAAGTTTCTTCTAAGGATATCATACTCTTCCAGTGTGATGGGTAGATGTATCACTAGACATGTGACATAGGCATAGATACTATTAATGACAATTGCTAAAAAATTGAACACAGAATATCATATATGATAGAGTAATTCTGCCAACACAGAGGGAACCAGTGACTTTGCCAGAGAACAAATGTCAGTGGCATTTTCACTTAGATGACAAGGGAAGGGGTGAAAGAAATGGGCATGACCCAGAGTGCCCAGAGCCAAGAGAATGTGTAAGCACCAGTCTGGCTCAAATGACTGCTGGCTGACATTCCCCAGGGAGAGTTTTGAGAAGTCATTGCTGGCTTTTTTAGTATATGAATATTTGTGTGTATGTGTCAGATGTAAGCATGTATTTTCACATACACACATAAATTAAATTTTAACATTTTTTTACTTCTTAACTCTTCCATACCTTACAGCTATATATAAAGTTCCTAATGTTACAGTTTTTGCTATTCCCATTGTACAGCAAGTTTTCTCAGAGCAGAGGCTGCCATGCTGAAGCATCTTTTTTAAGAGATGTTTGTTTGTCAGATGATATGCTGAGCATCGTGGAAGTTTATTCAAAGCCCTCTCAGTCCTACTTCTTGTAGCTGCTGAGCACTTAGAGGTCCTGGAAGGCCTCACTGAAGATGACAGAAGTAATTTTCATTGTCTTGAGTGGATTTTAAATCAGACTGAAAATGCTGGTTGGTCTCAAAAGGGATTGGTACTTTCAGGGAGCTTCTCTGTGATGACTGGTGACCAGTGATAAATCAAAAAGGAACAAAGAGATTCATGGGCAAAATGCAGTAATGTTTCATTTGCTTTTCAAATTCCAACTCCTTTAAATTTTCCATCAGAAGTTTTGAGGTATAAATCCCTACTATCACCTTAAGACTTATTTGCATCGTCATTGCTTAAGACACTGGCTGAATCCACATAGTTTAATTTGAAGTTGACTGCATTTAACAATAGAATTTTTAAAAGCCTTTAGTAATGTCATAATGATAGATAGCATTTAATTCAGTCAAGAATGACCCAATGCAGTTATCTGTAATTTACATTAGCAATGTTCGACTGACAGTAAATTCAATTAATTCTTCAATTTTATGCTCTTAACATTTAAAAAGCTAACCTCACTTTAAAATCAGTATCTGTTCTTTTGAAGACTGGATCTTTAATGTTAAACCCCTATTAAGCCCTCATTTTCTCTCCTGTCAAGTTTCTTTAGGGTTTTTTTTTTTTTTGCAATGTGTTTGTGCAATGTTAATCAATAAGCAGTTTTTGTGGGTGTGTCTGTGACTTAAGGAACTCTCTGTTGAATATTGATCCATGTGTTGAATACAACAGTGGAAAAATGTGATTTATAACAAGCAGTCTCATAGTATAGACCAGGAGGCTGGGTTGATATTTCCTCTTCCATGTTCAGTAATACCAAAGATGACCCATAACTGTAGGCATTGATTCATAACAATGGTATTGTATTGTCCAGTTAAATTACCCTGGGTTTTGGGTCTGTTTTTTTTTAAGGGAATTCTGAGTACAGATTTATCCCATCTTAAAAGAATCGTATATCACAAATGGTTATTTGGATTGGTTAGTGTGGCTCTCTATCTCGGTTGGTGATGGAAAGCTGGGAGAAGAGGCCAAGAATGAAGGTTAAGGGAGGAAAACCAAACAACTAAAGATGGTGACTAAGATGAAAGCCCCCTCTGAGTTCTGAGTGCTCCACCACAGGTTTGCTGCAATTCGTTTGATATATATGTATATATATATATTCCAATGTATTTAAACAAACTTGGACCCTGGGGGGAACACTTCTGGTGAGTAATTTCGGGTCTGACCACTCCAAACAGACTGCTGAGAAGGCTAGCCCCAGCTTTTCATTTGGAGTGCCTGATGGTTCAGTTGGAAAGTTCTTTCAGTCAGGCTGATCAGTGCTGCAGCTGCATTTATTTAGTGATGCTGCAGTACCTGCCACTTGGCAACCCAATTGGAAAAGGAAGAAATTGATGATACAAACAGAAGGTCAGTTCCCAAAGCTGGATGGAGCTCTGGTGGCTTGAATTTTAGACACTATGCTGCTAAATCTTTCATGGCATCTGTGTCAGTAGAGTGTATGAACCAGCTGGGACAGTCCAACCGGGCTCCGTTGATCCAAACGTGTTTCTCCTTGGTGTTGTTCCCTACGGTTTTGAGGGATATCTGAAAATATGGTGTAGGTAGATATTAAAAGTTTTATTTTTTTTTTGCCTGTATTTACCCTGCTTGTCCTCCATTTTCCATTTAAAGTCGGATGTCAGATGGAATCTAACTGCAATAGTGTAAAAACCGTGCCTTCAGACCTGAACTTGTGATCTTACCAAGGAAATAGTAAGATTTGGATTGTATTTACTCTTTTCTATGTTGGTAATGCTGCATTTTCATGCTCTTGTCCCTCCATTGCACTCCTGAGGCCGAATGTCAGTTCTGTTGGATCGGTGCTGGAATGCTTTTCTACTTCAGCAGGATTAGGTTGTTTAATACAAGGCCACACCTCTGTAGTTACACTGCCCTGCAAGGTCCATAGTAAGAATCCCTAAATATACGTATCATTTTCCAAATTCCTTATCTTCTAAAAGCAGCCAAACAGAAAATGAAACCTAGGTTGGGTTCTAGTCCTCCTGAAGTAAGTGTCAAACCCACTGCAGTGAGCTCGACCCAGCTTTTTACCTATTTACATATCAATTAAATTAACTTGACTTGTTAGTGAGTTCAAATACAGTATTTTAAAAACCTAATCACAAGTAAGGAAGGGAAAAAAGCAGTAAATACTGGGCAATTCAGAGATTCTTGGCTGCTGTAACTGTAGCTTCATGGAACTGAGAGGGGCACTTCACAACACTGAAGAATTAAGCCATGGAAATGGCATGAAAGTGAAAGGATTTTAGAATTATCATCTGAGGAAACAGCAAAGAAAAATATCCAAAGCTGGGAACTGCTTCTGTGAAAGGAGAAGTTAAATTGTACATTCATGTACACAGGGCTGTGTTTAAGAAAAGCATCAATATTCAAGTGGAATGATGTCATAGGAAAGTGAGTTTATTTTTGAAGCATGCAACACTTCTGCCAATTGAAAGGAGATACAAACAGAAAATTCCCATATCTCCCTTCTTACCTGCTGCTTTATGAAAAGGTTAACATGACTCCTGGCATGGCCCATCTGGAATTCTTGTGGTTGTGATGGTAGAAGGGCCACAGTGACCTCATCCAAATGCATCAGCTGGAGCAGCATTTAGCTCTGAACCTGCTGAGGGCTTCAGACTGTTGCCTTTATCATCTAATAGTTTGTGTAACTCCATGTACAGTGTAATTTACCCAACATAATTACTTTATTAGATGTTTAGACCAATTAATTTGAAGTAGGCTCCACTCCTCTGCTAGGGCAGACTGTAATCATCTTGCAAACCATCAGCCTTTGGAGTATTTAAACTACACTGAGCTACAAACTGCTTTGCGTTTACCCTTAGAAAAGGGAGGCTGACTACTTTTGTCATGTTAATTTATCTTAGGAAACAGGCTTGCAAGGTTCTGAATTATAGTCATTATGTAAGAAGGTAAAATATTATGGATTACAAAATTCCTCTGATAGAGTGTGGGTGGACTAATGCCTGTGCACAGACCATTGGAGAACATTGACATTTTGGATCCGCTTGGAAATAGATTGACTCTAAAGTGGCAGTGGTTTACATGTCCTAAGTGTTAAGGCTTTGGTCAAAGTAAAAGCAGCAAAATTATTCTATCTTTTTATTTTAACTTCTCATGCAGTTTGTAGCAAGGCTTTCAATAGCACTTTATTGTGACAACTCATTCTCCTTTTCACTTGACGTTCTCATATGCAGTTTATTACTCTATTAAACTAGAAAGATGCATCTGGTTTTTTTAAGGAGCTTTCAATGAAGCAGTTATAAAACCTTTTCCCAAAACAAAGGAAAATTGGAGGTTGAACATGCGAGGTCGAATTGAGTTTTGGTTTATGTTGCTTTTTTTTAGGAAATAAAAGTAGGAGAAAGCAAGAGTTTATTGCATGATAAGTATCAGCTATTATCATAAAAAAGATCACAATTATTGAGTTTTATTTTGATTTTGACCAAAACGCTTTTAGACAATAAATGTCACAATCGAATATTGTCTTTTATAGGATGCTGTTAAAACAAAGCTAAGTGCTTTCCATTTGTGGATAACAAACTGGTGCACTAAGTTTAAGAATTACTGTGCCTAAAATTTAGGATTTCTTTGATTTCTTTGTGATCTACAAATGGGCTGTTTCTGGTCGCTTCTGGAAGCTTTGCATTAAGGGGTGAAATGTCAAAAGAATATATGGGTTCTGATTACCAACAACAGTCTTTGGTCTGGGCAGGTTCTGATTCAGATAATGCCAACAGGTTCCTGCTTGGAAATCTGCCTTTTGTGGACTGCTTTAGGGATATTTTCACCTTTTCCATTGCATGTTTTTAGAGTTTTGTGGGGGTGTGTTTACGAAAAACAGCACCCAAATTTAATTGCATCTCATATGTACACGAGAACTACTTTATGGTGTTTTAAACTGCAAAAGCAGCGATGGTGTTTGTGGAAAGGGACTTTAACTCATTTGTTGGACTGAAAATATATCCCTAAGCAGTTATTTGCAATATCTTATCAAATTCACGAGCAAGAAATAAAGCTTTTTTCCAAATGGAGTTTTTATGAACTGTTTTAAGGAGTGTTTGCTGGAAAGCTGCCTAATCACTGCATTCCCTGGGTGAATGGCAGGGATGTATGTGAGCTGAATCAGTACAGGAACATGCTGAACTGCACAGTCGATGTTACTGCTCTTGCTCCTACAGGTAAATCACAAATTTGGAATATTAAGCAAACTTTAAAAAAAACCCCTGTTTATAATTGTAGCAGCCTGAATATGTATGTGGTGTATGTGATGAGGTCAAGCACCCCTATATATCAAACAGTTCCTGTGCCAGCTGTTCAGCAGAGTTGTGGGGCTGCTTGACTTTAGGAAAAAGTAAACTACTTGTGAAGAAAAGCAGAAGTCTGAGACTCTTCCTCCTAACTAATAACTCTCATAAGTTTCTACTTCAAGGAAGATCTTGCTTTAGTGATTGTTAATAAAATAGTTGAAACAATTTTATTTTTTTTTTTCTTTAACAGTGGTAGAAGTAACAATTAACCCTTTTGTTAAAAAGATTTGAGAGTACATTTAATTTCGAGGAAGATTAGGCACATCAGGAGAAAACCCCCACCATACTGGCATACTTCTGTTTGGGTCATTGCAAAGAAACTAAAATGGCTTAAAATCAAACTAGTTGCTTCATGATGTGGGGTGTGTGGCTTTCTGGTGGATTTTACCTGTATGGTGAACATGTCTCTGAACACAGTGAAGCTGCAAGGCTGTACTAAATCTAGTTAAGGATATTTACCCTTTATTCTCTTGGCTGTGGAACAGTCCATGATTATGGACCTGGAATGCAAGATCATCCACAGGTCTCCCCAGTGCACATTGTGAAGAATCTTGGTTCATTTTTCATCTTCAGTCTGCTGGTTTAGGTTGAGGTTTCCACATTTTTGTATAAAAGACAGTGAATAATTGCTTGCTGTTTCCATTCCCTGTGCAGTGCCTGCATTCACAGCTGCCTGATTTTTTACCTTTACTTCAGCCACCTCTTCTCCAAATTGAAGTGCCCTCATCTACTTAACCCTTTCTTTTATGGAAGCTACTCAATAGCTGGAATTAAACTGCTTGGCTGCCTACTCTGAATTTTATCTTGTTTTAATCCCCTGTTTGAGGATGAGCCCATCACATCTGACTTGTCAGTGTGCACTGAAGGAGAGCACTCCTGTGCTTATTTATGTAGCTCTTATCAGGTCTGTGAGGGACAGAGAAATGAAGAAGAGGTTTTGTTAATAAATATTTTTGTATTAATAATAATTAAAATTTCAATCAATGAATGTAACATGGTAGATAACAGATACTGCTTTACAGACCCCTTAGAAAAATTCACGTGGAATATTGCAGAATAATCTCTCTGGAATGGCTATTCTGTGAGAAGCAATAGTTCCATTTGAAGAGTGGCATGGTGCCAGGAGGTCCCTGAGCTTGGGCAAGAAGAGAAAAGTGAGAAATCAAAACTGCCACCTCCAAGTACTTGCATTCCACATTCAGTCTTCTTGAAAATATTTGTGTGCCTTCCTTCATTTGGGCCTTGCAAAAGCACAGTTGCTTTGGTACAGGGCCTTTCACCCTTCCCTGGTTTTGTGCCCCTCTTTCACATATAAATCCAAGCCAGTTAAAAATTTTTTGTTTCCTCTTGGGATTTAGCTGTGGTGTTACCAAGAAGTTCTGAGAAATATTCAACATAAATTCTTTTCTTCAAAGGTGTTTATCAGAGTGTGAAGCAGGTGTAGGAATCCAGGACACAGGGAAGGCAGGTGTGTCTGTGCAGTATTTCAGTGTGTGTATTAGTGTGTTCCCTGAATCTCTCGTGGAACTACAACACAAAGGCTTTGCTCCACAAAGCAAGAGACAAATTCATCTATCAGCCTTATGACAGCATGTTTTCTGTTGGGTTTTACACAATAAAAGCTTTTACCCAGTAAATAAGACTTTTTTCACTTTTGAAATGTATGGATATAGATGACTTGATCACAGCTGAAAAAGGTTTGTAGTTATACTTGTGAATTCCTTAGCAAACCTGCTGTTTTTCTGATAAAGTCTCTCAAATGTTTAGGAGAAATATTTTTCTGGAAAACATATCTTAGAGGGGATGAAAAATTCTGGCAGGTATAAAGATGGAATAAAGTCTCTAGGAACTGATACTGGAGTGATCTTGAGTCTGGAGAAAACTTGAGTGTGGAGAGGAGAGGTCTTTAAAATCTGAGAAGGTTTTGGCTCCCAGCAATTATGTTTTCATGCTGTTTACTTTGGCTAATATACAGTTCATGCTTCACTTTAAATGCCTTAAGTGTGCTGAATAAAAAGCTGTAGGTGTATAAAATGGCATTTCTTGGTCTATAGACATGCTGCTTTATCACCTGTGTACAACAACTTGCTGTTGCATGGGTTGTATCTCATGGAAACAAGAACTGAAGAGAATTCCATGGTGTTCAATGAGCTTGTTTCTAGCAGTACTCACAAGCAGATTTTTACACAGGAGCAGGATAAGCATTTTTGGTACTTTCTAAGGCTTTTCCAGACTCCAATGAGTTCCTGTGTATTTATTAACCTTCCTCAGATGCATTTATATCAACTTGTGCAGGCTGTCCTTGGGTTCATATGAAAAATCAGGTATAGATTATAAAATGTGAGGATACTTTAGCTCTGTGAATGCTTGAGAAATCTCATGCTCTTTGAACACAATTTCGTACTTCAAGCCTGAGAAGCTCTGGTCCCAGGGAAAATCGATAGAGCTTTGTCATTACAGCCCTGTCTGTCAACTAGAGTTAGATTCATATGGTCATGTAAGATTATAAATTTGTACCAACCTCTTGGTCACAGATGTTCCAGCTGTGAAGGCATTTGGTACTATTTATGCTACTCTTTTTTCATAAAGATCACAGGGGAAAAATATTGTCCATACCCAGGGACTTGTAACCCTTCCTCTGAAGCACCTTTCAATCTTTCCCTCCATGCTGAGATGATGGCATTAGGTCTTTTTAGCCCTCACAGGTTTGTTTCAAACTCCCACAGCTCTCAGAATTAATTTCTGTAGGAGGCAGTGTTGGGATTGAGGCTGGCTATTTTGACTGAGCTCTTACTTTATCCCCTGTACAAAGCACCTGGCTCACTTTCTATTAATTACTCTCAGCTATAGGGACCTCCTGATGCTTTTCCTTCAGAGCTTTCAGGCCATTAGAACTCATTCTCAGGTTTGCTGTTTGGAAAAATAGGGATGACAGGAGGGGGAAGGATGTAGAAGAAAGATGCTGGCTTGCTCTGAGGCTTTTAAAGCACATCCCAGCTGCAGGATAGGAAGGAATGGTTGTTGTGTGCACTGTATTTTACTTAAATACAGCACAATATTACTTTTCACAACCCTTTTTTTTAAAATTACTTTTTAACTAATTATAAGAAATCCAATAACACCAGTAGCTTATTCCTTTCTGAGTAAATATAATGAGATTGGAACATTGCTTCATCAGGAGAGTGACCTAATACAATAGTTTATTGAACCATGAAAGATTCATTAAAACTACCTTGTAAGGCCTTTTTTGGGGGCAGTGCTTTATGCAGTGCAAATCTGAAATCTAAAGCAGTTACTACACAGTTGTTATCCGTTTTTTAACACCAGGCAACGTAACTTGTTCTTAATTAACTGTTCTGTTATGAAGATGGTTACAGAAAAACCATCATAGCTGAGTTGCACCTCATTTGTCGGAGGCCAAGGTTTGTAGCCAGGTGACTTTGCAGAGTAACTGGGTGTTACGTTGGGGTTGTGCACAAACATTCAGGGCTTGGTGGTAATTTTCAAACTTCCAGAAAACTTCCATTCCCCACTGGGCTAAATGAAAAATCTGTCCCCTTCCCATGATGTGAGTTTTGCTTTTTTACTAAGACCCAGAGAGCAGGACTGTTTCACAATGTTTTATAAAAGGTGCTAAAAGGTCAGAGTCTGAGTTGTTTAATTTCTCTGGTGTGGGTGTAATGTTTGGGGTGTCAGAGTGAGAGAGAGGGTTCAGTTGCATTTTGTCCTCTGGTGTGTTTTGTTCAGAATGTTACTGAGCTTGGCACTTGGAGAAGGCAAATTTGAAGTGTTGGAAGTGACCTGGACATCTCAGAAGTGCCTGAGTTGTGTTGTGTTGCTGCTATATCTACTCACCTCTCCAAGGCAGAGCTGGGGGCTTCCATTCTTACACTCCTGGGAGACACATTAGAAGTTCCATCAGGTGCACAACTCCTGAGGCAAAGTGAAATCCTTCATCTTTATCTGTTGCAGAAATATTTGAATCCCTAAACTGATCTTCTTTCTCTCCCCTCAATTTTAATTTCAAATATCCAAAGGGACAGTATTTCTGTGCAGCTTTTGCCAGGCAAAGTCACTGTCTTGGATAGGGTTTCAGGCTACTAACTTGTCAGCTTCCCTCCATACACTCCCTTTTCAAGTTCCCAAAGCAAAGCTGGTTTTCTACACTTTGTGAACAATAATATTCTGTTCCCTGCAAGCCTTGGTGACAAGGCAAATACTGTTCCTTCCAACACCGTGCTTTGTCATCCTCATTGTCCAAGCAGCTTTCTTTTCCTGAACATCATAACAAAAGTCAAGGAAGAAAGCAGAAGTAAACCAGGGAGTTTAGTTCCCTTTCTCTTGAATAACTAATGTAGGAGGGGAGAAGAGAATTCTCTTGACTCAGGGGAAATTCTCCTCTTTAAGCAGCTCTTAGTATTTAAGGCACTTTTAAGCCAGCATTCAGAGCTGACACACTGACTCCTTAGCAAGGAGGATTCAAAGCAGGATGGAGTGATACCTTCACTAATGCCCGTGTAAATTCCATGTGTTTTTAGGGCAGTGGAATGTTTTCTCAGGAGGGAAGAGCATTTCCCTCTCACCTTTGAGCACAGCCTGGATTTGTGCACATTCCTAGGACTGGTCAAACGTGCACACAGGCTTTAGTGCCTGCTGCTCAAACATGTGCTCCAGATGTTTTCCAGCTGGCAGCAGGAAGGATGTCATGGACTGTTACACCAATCCAATGGAATTCCTAAATTTTGTATCTGGTTGTTCACTTGTAAGTCAATTTTCTTATGCATTTGCAAATCACAATCGTACATTGTTCAAATAACCTTTCCTTACTGTCATTGGGATATTGTATCACTGTATGTATTTTTTAGGGTAGCTCAAAAAAATGTTATCAACTTGAGATTTGCTTATGTTTTAAATACAGAGGTTACAAATTAATCCTATTTTTTTCCTGAAAAACAGATGACTTATTTATATACACCAAGCTTAGTATAATAAAATCTGACCGTTTCAGTACCCCAAAATTATGATGGATACAAAATTAAGTTTTCAAGCTTCAAGAAGAACTTTACCTATTGGTTTAGCTGCCTTTTTTTCCTGATTCAAACCAAGCAAAGAAAAAGTGCTGATTTACTTGATTTGAACAAAAATTGCTAACTAGCTACTTGTTTATGCCATAAAAGATGGAAAAGCCTGTTTCAAATTGTAAATTCATTCAATTTGAAATGTATCAATTTAGTTGAAGTCCAATGGATACAAAGCTGGTGGGTAGATGGACATTATGTACCCTTCAGGATCATAATTGCTTTTGAAAGGAAATTTATTTAGAATTGTTTAAAAAACAAACAGAAAAAGTTCTAGTGTAATAGTAAACATAGTCATATTATTTACACTATTAGAAAATGACCTGGTTTTGTTGAGCCAGCAGCATCTCTTTGCTGATAATCCTTGGCAGGGGTACAGGCTTGATTTAATGTAGTACTTTTACTATACAAATTCTATATAATATGGTGCTTAGATAGATGTGATGTCCCATGTTTTTATGTTGAGATGTTTAATAAACATTTTCATTGGAAGATCTCTCCAGCTCCCTCAGCTAGACTGACAGCAGTAATGGAAAAGCTGAATGTCTGAACATGTTAGATTAAAAAAAAAGAAATAAAACTTAGTTTATTTACTCTGCTGTTTCCATTTGTTGCCAGTGACTAACCTCCAGTGGAGATTGGATAATCATAAGGGAACAAACACTGCCCAAACAAGTATTTCACCAAAATTAAAAGCCATTCCTCTTTCTTTTTTATTTAGAGCAGTGACTTTCTGTGTCAGTAAAAAGGGGCTGTGGGCTGGAAGCAGTGCCCTTATCTGCTCTTGGAATACATCCATCCATGACCACGTCAGTTTGCCTGGATTCACTGCTTTTCCCAATTTACTTGCATCCCTTGTGCAGCCTCTACAAGTATTAGGAGGAAAATATCTGATTTGGGTAAGCAATTATTCTGCAGCCACAGATAAGACGCTTTGGTACAGTGCTTTATTTTAATAATCACTTCAGCCAGTATTGTGTTTTGCAGCTCAGTCCTGCTAGCTGATTTTTTTTTTTGGTTTGCAAATGCTCTTTAAGCCAGAGGTTTAATTTAAAATGCTTTCAGCTGAGATAGTCATAATAAAAAAAACCCCTTTTGTTGTTTCTGACACCGTTTTGCTGTTTCCATGATCAAAATTATTAGAAACAGTCCCCAGAAGGTAAAGCTTAGTTGAATGGCATTTCAAGATGAGGTTGAAAACAGTTTTGTTGTGGCCAGTACTTGGGTGTGATCTCTGTCTTCTGAACTGACTTCATTGAAAAAAGCTTAGAAAAACTCCAAATAAACACCCTGTCCCCAAACAAAAAAACCCACCCAACAGGAAAACCTCTCCTTGGAATCTGCTGAAATTCTGTTGGGTTTGTTCTTAGTCTTCTCTGAAGCCTGAACATCTTTCAGAATAATTAAGTTTTCAAACTTCAAGAAGAACTTTACCTATTAGTTTAGCTGCTTTTTTTTTTCTGATTCAAACCAAGCAAAGAAAAAATGTTGATTTACTTGATTTGAACAAAAATTGCTAAGTAGCTACTTGTTTATGCCATCAAAGATGGAAACACCTGTTTTAAATTGTAAATTCATTCAATTCTTACAGTCTTTATGCATTTCACATTCCACTGCTGATTACTTTGCCTGACAAATAGAATTCTAAACCTGCTTTCTTTGTTACTTGAAGCACAGAGACATTATTTAATTTTCTTTCAATTTTATGGCACTCTGAGTTGTGGTACATAGGAATTCTTTGTTAAATATCCTGGCCAGCCTAGTGTAAAATAGATTGGGTTTCTTTGTGTGTTATTATTTTATTTTTAATTGTTCCAAATTGTATTGCAGCACTTACTGTTATATCTGTCTTATAACGGTGTGACATTTGTCCAAAATTTTAACATTTCTGTAAGAAAAGCTCAGTAACTTTGGCAAAATGACCATGGGGTGGGAGGATTTTTTTCTTAAGCTTGAGATCTCCTTGAGTTGCCTGTCCAACTAGGTCAGATTAATCTAACAACAATGTCAGCAATGCTCTACCTTCCAAGTAATCCTGGTGAAAAGACAGTTGGAACCATGAGAAACACTCAAAAGGCAAACCCCAGGCTGATTTAGGGAAGTACAAACCTTTCTGAAATAACTGTGCTGTCTTTATCAACAGGAATGTGTCCATTTTTCTACCATTTCTGTTTCTCCTCTGATGATTAGAGGCTTTTTGCTCCATCTGTATTCAGGATTATGAATTATACTTTGTGCATGGCACTAACATGAAGTTCCAAACAGCAACTTCTGCTTCTACCTGGAACTATCCACTAGATTCTGAAAATAACTATTTAGAACTGAAAGACAGTAGGGGAGTTTTTCACACCAATAATTTCACAAAATCCAGAAGAAAACCCAGAATCACCATGTCCCTAAAATACAGAGCTGACATATATGTATATCTCTCTGTAAAATACATGTGTGACCAGTGATAAAGAAATATATATATAATGTGGTGACAAGAGATAAAGAAATGTATTTTATATTTCATATATATATATATAAGTTTAGTGATGAGTGATAAAGAAAAACCTTGACAGTTAGAGAACTTGAAATGCTTTTTCATTGATTTGGAAATGACATTGAATTGTGTGCTCCTTTTGACTTCTGACATCGCTGGCAATTTATTTCCATCCGTGCCAAAAATCTGACCACGTCCATGACATCGTATTAAAAAGAAATTTCATCACCTCTTTAAAAAAAATCCCGATGAATATAAGCACACACACAGGTCTTGCAGTGTTTTACAGGGGCCTGCTGTGCAATGGTCCAGATTCAATCTCTTTTGTTTGCTGCCTGAGCAGGCAAAAGCAGAAAGTCAGGATTGTGATAATCACAACTCGGTTGTTGCCAGATGTACTTCCTGCAACTACCCCACTAACCCTTGGTGGATTAAATAAATGAGCAAAATCCATCAAAAGAAAATCTAATAGCTGTCTTACCTGGCTTAGGGAAGAAAAGTGTTTCTCCTGCATAGATTGGAAAAAGGGTATTTTCTTCCAACAGTTATGGAAACAATCCCCAATATAAATGGGATGGGGTGGAATTAAATATAAAAGTGTGGTGGTTTTCCTCTCATGGCATTTTTCATCATCAGAGATGTCTACCTTGTAAAAGAGTAAAGTAATTAAAACCCTTTCTTCCACCTTGGTTTTTCTGCTTATAAGAGACTCTCTTTGCTTCTGACATTGCTTTTGAGCTTTCTCTGTTGAAGTCTCATTAGACAGTCACTCTCACTGCCAGGCAGTTATTTTCACAAATTTAGTGTTGCTTGCATAGATTTATTATGAAGTTATTGCTAATTAATTAGAACAAATCAGAAAGCTGGTATTCTCTTGCTCAGAACTGGAATCTCAATGCAGGCTCCAGTGACCTCTCGTTGTGAATTCTTCAGTGCTTAAATTTAGTAGTTGTGTCCTTAAGTTAATAAAACAGCCTGGAAAAGTTGAATTGCTGTTTAATATGAAATTACATGAAATCAGTTGAAAGTCTAATACAGTATTTTATGGGAACTGTTTGAATTCTCTGGGTTTTCACAGGGTGTATGGGTGAAACAACAGCTTGATTCAAGCAACTATTCAGTGTAGGAATCATGGCCCTTTGACAGGGGCTTGCCTGGCATGTCACCTACAGGGCCATCTGTAGGCCTCTCACATTCTTTCTGCATAACCACCTCCAGGCCCTACCCTGACCCCTCAACTCATACAATTGATGCTCTTGGCCAGAATCCCATCATTTCATAACTCCATCGTTCTTCCTGTGAAAAATTCATGCTTTCCTGCCCATTTCTGGCAGGGTTGCTGCTGCAAGGGTGATTTTCCAAACTAGTCATTTTATCTACATCATCTGCTATTCAGCCTCCCAGTTTTCAGCTCCCAAACCTTCCTGGCTTTCAGCTCCCAAACCTTCCTGCTTTCTATTATACAAGCCCTTAATTGCTGTTATAAGGTGTCTTTGCATACCTCAGAGGTCGTTGTTTCTCTCAAATTTACCAGTGATATCACCTCCCTGTCTCAGAAGGTGGAGGACCTTTGAATAATATCTTCAGAGCTACTCTTTTATTTCTTTTAAAAATTACTCTTGACTTGTGAGCGCTTGGACATTTACCTGGTGTGCTGATGCTGTCAAGTAGGCCAAGTGATCTTTGCTTTTTTCTGTTCCTCTGTTGGTCTGGTTCTGATGTCTGAAGTGTTTGGTCTTCCATAAAATATTATGTGGTCACAGGTAGGGACTTGCATGTGCCACAACAACTCTCCTTTTATTTTGCTTTTCTGCAGTTCCCCCTTAGTGGGGGTCAAACTCTTTAGCAGTGACCAAAATTCAACACCTGTGCATTTGCAAAAGCATCTTGAGATGCTTATGGGTGAAAGACAGTCCTGATACTGAAGATCTGCCTGTGGCTGAACCCCTGAGTTTTGTTCACAGCATTGTGTGAAAAAAAAAATTCTTTTTATGATTATTTTCTAAATGTTCCTTATGATTTCCCAATAACAGGCTGAACTCTCTATGCTATTAAATATTACTATTGGATCCTTTAGGAGGCAGCCAGTTTTCTTAGGTTTCTTCAGCCAGCTATTTTGTGACTGACCCACAAGCTCAATCTTCTAAGGAGGGCTTTTGTGGCCAAGTATAATTCCTTTTTTTGATTATATACAGTCTTGAAGAGCAGTGAATGAACACTGGTGACTTAGAGGAATTTATTCAGAGTACAAAAAGCACTGAACTTTCTTATCCTAGTGGAGTAAACCAGGGAAACTGGGTTTACTGGGTGCAGGAAATATCATGTTTTGTTAATCACTTAAGAGCCTGGTAACTGTAGTGCTGATTTGCTGTAGCTTTGCAAATCTCTTTGCTTAAAATTTCCACTTAAGCAGTCGGGTCTTTATGAGTTTACTCAGATGACTGATGAGAAAAAATAGAGTGGTTTTTTTAAATTTGTTCTTTCAAAAGAAGAAAACCACTAGAGGATTTTACATGTGGTTTTTCTTAGCAGCTGAGAAAGGCATCAGGCACTTTTTTGATGTTAATATTATGTTGTTTTGACAGGAGAAAGACAAAAGATCTGAGAGTTTTGTCTCCTTATATCATGACACACAGCTGAGATGGGGAAACTTCATGCTTTGTTACATGGCTTCGAAGCAAATATAAAGTGTATTGCAACAGATGTTACCAACTCCCTGTAAATAGGCATAAAATTAAAACTAGACTTGCCTAGGCCTAGTGCTAATTGGGATTTACTCTTTCAAAATAAGGGGTTTAGAAATAATCACAGAGAATAATTTTTCTGAAGAGTGCTCTCATCTGGTTTACTTCAACCTTTTTCCAAAGTAGAAAATTACTGCAGTAATTAGGATTAAGTTAACATCATTAATGTGTGTCCATTATATTATTGGAAAACCAGTTTGCTTGATTTTTTTTTTCTCCCTAATTCACCACCCTTGTTTGATCTAAATTAAATTTTGTAGCCATGTGGCATCTTGATATATTTTGTAGAAATAGAAAATTCTGTAGTTGATTTATAAAGTGAAAAGACTGGCATTTCAAGGAAAATGGACTTGTACTGATGGATTTTCTACTATTAGCAGAACATGTTTAACACTGTCATTTTACTGTCCTTTTCAAGCCAGATGTCACAGACTTGATCAACACACTTTTTGCTGGAGCTCAAACACTAAAAACGTTTAACTGTACTTAAGGAAATAAGACCAAACCTTTTGTTGATATAAATTCCACCCAGTTACTGCACCGTTGTTAAGTATCAGTTTGTGACAGCTGGCACATCTTGCAGTTTCCAAGACAAAAAAGCTTAACTGCTGTTTTTAAGGGCAAACACGACGAAAGGATGATTTTCTAAGTCTGTAGGTGGTGCTCTTGTCACTAGAGAAAGAATTCAGCCACGGAAAGCTGCAACTGTAATGCCGGTTTTACACTGTTAATATTTTTGAACCAATCAGTCTCGTTGTCAAGATTAGATTATGTTGCTTCTCATCTGTTTTTTTTTCCATGTGAGGAGAACGAGACAATATATTCACTGCAGTTCTGAAATATGTTGCTTGGCTGCAGCATATTTTCCTGTATACTTCAGCAAGTCTTATTTTGGTACAGAATTTAAGTATTCAGATTTCAAGCGATATACATTGCATATAACAGACAGCCTTCTACCACATAAACATCTAGGCTGGTGCTTTTGTAAGGATTCAGGATTACCATGGCAATTTTTAGGCAGCCAGCGCTGAACTAGAGGTAAAGATTGCTCCTGTACTGCATATTTGCAGATCAGTAGGAAGTACAGGGATTCAGATGAGCACAGATAGATCCATTTCAAGTATTGCTATTTATTTTTGCTATTTTGCACACTTAATACTTCATTGGAGTACAGTGTATGGAGAAGATTTTGCAGTGATCATGGAAATGAATTGGAAATTTATATGTATATATACATAGGCAGTATGTGCATACACAAGCAAAAATGTACAAAAAACACATTAGAAAGGAAATATTTGGCTGTTATTCCTTCTATCAGTTCTTATCCCAAGGCTTTTGGAGGAGATAAGGTGGAGATGAGAAAGAGATGGTGAATATTATAAGTACAGGCTCTTTTGCTGCTTTGTGGATTTTAATCTACTAAATAGACATAGAAATTCTGTGCCCTAAGAGTCAATGTGGGGTTTGGTGTTTTTTTTTTTCCTTTTATTCTAAAAAAAATTATGGCTCTTACAATGACTATACCAAAAAAAACACCCACACATTAGAAACATCTGATTTCTAGACAAGCATTAGAAAACTGATTTCTGTGACTAAGAAATTATTTTTGTGCTTGGATTGCAGTAATTCCTGTTGCTTTATTTGGAACCACTACATGAGTGTCTGCAACTACACAGTTAATGAGCAATTACAGAAAACTGGTGGTGACCTGAAGTTGTGCTGGGTGGTGGTTTTTAGGGTATTCTGTATGTTCTCAGGGATTGCACACATGTCTGGATGTTGCCCATGAACAGAGCAATGCTGTGTGAGATCACTTGCATGGCAATTTTGTGCACTGATTCAGGATATTATTTTGGCTGTGAAACTTGCACAAGAAGGGAATGTTATACTCGTTCTGTGGGGGTAAAACAGAAATCTTCCATTCCCAAGACGGTTTTGAATCCGGTATTTCTTCAATACTAAATTCTCTGAATAGCAAATAGGGATTATTTGTCCACCATTCAGAAACTGGAGTCAACACTCTGATTTTTCTGAGGCTTCTCATTGGGTTGAAGCGTGAGGTACTGGATCATTAAATAATGCTAAAACCAGCTGTCTTTAGGAAAGGTTACCAGGTAACTACCAGCTATTGCTTTGCTGAATGAAAGCAAGTATTCAAAGTGATATCAATCTTTTTTGACAGTTCTATGACCTAAATGTGGATTACTAGATTTATTAGTGTATATCAGCTTCTACAAACATATGAGAAATCTAACCTTTGGTCCACTGATGGTTTTTAACCACTGAAAGTTTAACAGGAAAGTAGGACTTAGGATTGTTCCTACTGTTGATTTAACAGGATTTTAGACAAGACTATTTCAGAACAGAGAGAATTACAGTGAACTGTCCGATTCCTGTTTTTTAATGAGGCAATGAGCACAATTTTTTCTCCTGCCTCATTAAGGTAATTCCTGATTTGCAGAATCATTAAGCTTGGAAAGATGTTCCTGGGATAATCTAGTTCAACCCCTAGGCCCCAGCAGGGTCAGCTAGAGCTGAATTCCAGGACTGAGCCTAGCTGGGTGTTGAATACCTGCACAGATCTTACAAACATCTGTGGGCAAACCTGTCCCAGTCTTTGGCTAACACTCATTTTGTGGCTGGTGTGCACACTGTCTCATGTGTATACAAACTATAAAGCATGTAAAACTCATCTGACCACTTTTTAGGCATCTTATAAAATGGTTTTACACAGCATTCTCCCAAGGAGAAAAGCGAGGAACAGAAGTGAGGCCAAGGATCACCTCGGTCTTAACTCCTTAAACCTGGGAAAATAGGACCAAAATTTTACAATAGCATTTATGACTCCCTATTTTTCTTAATCACTAGATAATTGTAGTGAAAAAAAAAAGTTTAAATCCAACTGAGGGTTAGTTGGGAAAGATAATGAAAAATTCCATTTAAGACTAGCTTAATAGTTATAAAGGAATCTTGTTAACACTGGTAACTTGAACTGCTCCTTCAATACTCTCTTGGATACATTCTGTAATTTCACACTGGTATCTCTGAGAAATGTTGTTGGGTCTGTGCACTGAGAGGTGGTGCAGTGATACGGTTGTAAAAGGGTTTTGGAATGAAATCAATACAGATGAAAATAGTGGTATCTGCAGAAAGGCTTCTCCATCAGTGGAATGAGTCCTTGGTTCCTGTTAGGGGAGGTGATAATTTGTTTTGTGACTTCACTGATGCAAAGACAAAACGAAAATAGGAACCCAAAGATGAAAATCCTAAACAGTTCAAGCTTTTGAGATGTGAGAGTAACTGGTACTTAGTAATAAGCTGATGGTGAGCAGGAATTGGTAAAGAAAAGAGAAACACTCTACCAATATTATTTATTTGTTTTTATTCCTCAGTCAGGAGCATTCTGGAAGCACTTTGACATGTCTCTGTCTTGCAGTTGCATTTATTTTCATTTTGGTAAACCCTAAGGTCTTTTATTTTTTGCTTATCTCTAAATCCTTTATTACTACTCTCTTTGAAAAAGTGTCTGAGCAGAAGATGCTTTGAGTTACATGAGCACTAGTGACTTTGATAACAAGATTTGCAGTATTTTCAGTAATATAGGAGGTTTTCCTTAGGCTTTTTAATACTTTACTTGTTGTTTCCATTAGTTAGGTAGCAAAAAGATTTCCTCACAGAAATTTCCCAATGAAAAACGAGCCTTTTTCTCATATTTTCTGATGATTAAATTGACATAGCAAAGTACATATTTGTGTAACCTAATCACCTTTGCCTTTTCTGTACCTGTGCGCAGTCCAGCTCTGTATTGCATCCCTCTGAATTGGCACAAACTTGGTTCTTAATCTGCTTAAAAAAACTGTGTCTGCTCTTAACCCACTTATGAAATGCTTTTTCCAAACCGTTGTTTCTTTTAAATGCCAAAACCCTAGTGCCAAATTTTTGGCAATGACCAAACAACAACCACTGATCCCCACTTGGTGTTTGGTGCACCCAGGTGGAGATCACAGCTGGTGGGGCATTGCTGGAGTGCTTTCTAGGCCAGATGAAGTGTTCTTATACAGCAGTAATATCTAATTCTTATAGAACTTTTAGTGATACATTTGTAAGGTAATTTCTCCATGAGAAGTTTGTGTCGTCTACTGCATAGGTACTGAGAACCACGTGAATCTTGATCCCCAAAAAAAGCCCGGGGGGGATGTGGTGGGGGGGAGGACATACAGCTCTTCTGCCAGATTCAGAAACTACCTAAAGCTCCAAAATATCCCAGACCAAATGTCCCCAGGACTGAAACAGTCTTCTTTCTAAGCTGAGCTTTGAAATGGAAGTAAATCTCCAGTGGTGTCTCCAAAATTCATGGCTCTAAAAGGTTCAAGCCAATCAGCCTCCTCTAAGGCAGTCTCACAGCTTTTAACCCACACTGTGCTCTCTCTTCAATAATGCATTGCCCTGAGGTAAAAGGGGATTGTTTCAGATGTGGATAAGCAGCCAGAGAAGAGAAGTTAAACATCCCTGCAGAGCAGAGTTAGTTTGCTTTGGTTTTCATTTTTTCTCTGGGAATTACAAGTTTTCTGTATGAGTAACATCCATTACCTGTTTAACCCTTTTGCCAGGCAGCCACGTGGGGCTGTGCAGAGCCCAGCACACCAATCCATCACACTCGCCAGAGAAGGGGAAATTTATACAAAAGCCAGTGACTTCAGGGACTTGTAATGGGTTTCAAAGTTGGTTTGGCTGCCTGTGTGTGTCAAGCTATTTGTAATCCAACAGCCTGAACCATTAAACACACGAAGGGGGCACGTACTGAACTGACGCTTCTTTTTCCTCTTTGTATCTTTTTCTTAAACTCTTCCACCTATAGAACTCATGAAAAAATTTGTAGGGCAAGGTTTAATTCACAATGTTTAGCAGCTGGCACCTACACAGACAGAGTTTGTGTACAGCCAGAGGAGAAGAGTGCAAAGCAGAAGCTTCAAAAAAATACATCATGGGCCTGCTCACCACCCACAGTTTTACTCAGTAAAGCTCAACTGTTGCTCCCCATGACTTGTTAATGAAGACACAGCTGATAAAACATTCCACCTAAGCAGGAAATGGGAGCTCTTAAAACAAGTTAATGAGAACAATGTGAAAGACTAAGTCGCAGACTACACTGAGGGTGGAACAATTAGAAAACCAAACAATACCTGTGAAGTTTCAGGAAAGCAAGAGGATCAAAAATCGATTTTGGCAGTTCCATGCAGTGGTAACACAGTATACCTCTACTTAGCTCAAAGATTAGAATAATCCACTTAACTGGAGCAAATCCAAGAAACATCCCTCCATGAGCCACTTATTTTTATCTAGCAAAATTTGTCTTATAAAGGTTACAAAAATTATGCTCAGATACCCTAAAAATCAGTTGGGCTCTTATTCTGTTCTGTCAGGGAGGCTGGTGATTATTTGTATGCTCTTCTGACAGTGACCTCTGCGAAGAAGTTGACTGTATGACCAGAAAATCTTGGTAATTTTGGGGGAGTAAATTAGACTTCCACAGCCAAGTAACTTTAGAAGCAAAAGTCAAGGTATTTGATGTCTGGAGCTCAGCTGACCAATGGCCAGTGGTGCAACCTGCAGTGGATTTTCATCCCTTCATCATCAGCGCATCAGGGACACGTTTGTAGGGTCGGGAGTCTCTACAAAAAAATGTAGAAGAGTTCTTTGACCAACTCATAAAAGCACTTCTTTCATCCTGCTCTCTGCTAGGATTGATTTTCCTTGGCAGATGTCAGTGAAAGGAGTGGGGTAGAAGAGAGGGAGGTGCCTTAATTTATAGTTTTTGCTTTTGATTGGTGAGTTTTAAATTGGACTTAGCTCACTGTGTTACTGTCATTTTAGCTAGTGCTCAATTCCAGCTTCCATTTCAATTTTCTAAATTATCTTGGTTAAAATTCTGGTATGATTTTTTTTTTTTCCCCCCAAAGCAAAATTCCAGAAGAATAGTTCAGTAAATCATCTAAGGACCATATGTTTTATGCTTCAATCTAAACAATTATTGATTCAATGAATTAATTTCTGAAGTATCTCAATGAAACATAAATTGTATTGTTTGAACTCTTAGTCCTGGGGAAGCTATCGTGTATTTTTTTAACTTTATAACTGTTTAAAGAAGCTTAATTTAGAAGGAAAATGCAGGACTGTGTTTCCCCTCAGTGATATTTTATACAGTGTGACAAAGAGTCAGCTCAGACAGGCACAAATTTTGTATTTTCATTTTATGAAAATACCTGACCCAGAGAATGCTTAAGCAGGTGTTCTGTACCAAAAAATTACTTTACCATGTCACTATATGTTTATCTGTCTATCTATCTATTGCTAAGTTATGGAAAAAATATAGAATTACCAGTGCAGAGAAACTACACAAACTGAAAGATGTTAAGGTGTGAAGACTGAAGGAAGTAAAATATCCAGAGAAGCAAAGCATTGTGCTTAGATATTTTCACTCGGGAATGTGGAAATAGAAAACACAAAACAAACCTTTGCTTCTTCAAGGAGAAGCTGTTGTGTGTTGCCTGGAAGAAGCCACCAAGTGACTGGCTCAGTCAGCAAAAGTTTGTGGTTGTGGAGGAACTGTAGTCACCTGGAAGCAAGTGGTGTGTTCCCTAAACCTTTATTAAGAAATTGAGGAGATGAAGATCTTGGGAAGGCATCTAATTCCATTACTTGGAACACTAAGTGATAAACTTGGTAGATGTGACACCTTGCTATGTCTGTAAAAATGGCCTGAATCAGAGGGTGGTCTGTTCATACTGTTGTCAAGAATATTTTTCCCAATTTGCACTGTTTCTTGATTAAACTGTATCATAGATCGCACCAAATCACTGAAAGTTAAGAGAAAAATTATAATACCTCCAGAAGCTTTTGCCCTTGGTAACCTACTTTCTAATTAAGCTCCAAGTTGAATATAACATAATAAGTCTTTCTGTAGAAGTAGAGGTGCCTCTGATGATTAGGAAAAGAAATTGATTATTCAAAGGGTTCAGTGCTCAAAATTATTCCCTAACATCTCCTTGGGGACTTCTCATTAGTGTTCTTATTGGTAGCAATAAATTATATAAGTAGTCTCTATATATTTCCAATTCCAAAGAGAAATTTAGAAGTTCAAGAGTTTTCACATGTTTGTATTCTTAATATCAACATTGGTAAAAATAGTTCTCTTGCAGGTGAGATATGCTTCTGGGGGTAAAATTGGATAATCACATACCTCAGTTGTCATTAATTTAGGTCATGGCAATAATGAAGATCTTTTATGAAGTTGCATTAGTTTATTAGAAAAGATAAAATTGCCTGAAAGAATCTTAAATTCCTTTGTATGAGGCAGGTGGAGGAGAGTCAGTGCTGTACACCAAATTGTGTGTTTTGGTTCTGGTTTCCCTTTCCTGGTTTTGTTACTTTATGCCCTACAAGTTGGGGAAATGTATGATCCTGATGAATCATAGTCTGTTATGCCATTGATGCCTTAATAGCACATACTTATGGAAGGTTGGATTACACCTTATTCTAAAAGTGCAGCAAATTGTTCATGGACTGTATTTGTATTTATTGATACTTTTGAAAGAGAGACTGATTATACTTTACAATTCAGACAGACCCAAGTAATGGGGAATTTATGCAAGTAAGATCCAGAGGCTTATTTGGCTTAAACAGAATAAATAAACAAATGGTTCCTGGCTAATTAATTGGGATTTTCCTATTTTTTGGCATAGACCACCCAACTCTTTTTTTTTTTGGCATAGTGTATTAGCAACCCTGAGCACACTGGGAATGGAGAGTTGAGTTCTTGTACTTTGAGTTGAACCCACTGAGATGTAGAGCTGTCACCATCCTGTGTCTACAACAAACATTTGCTTTGGGAACTTCTTCAGACTTTGTGCCCTGATCCCCAGACATCTGTAGTAAATAATTTGTCACCACAGTGCTCGTGAAGTGTTCTTGAGAGAGAACGTGCAGAAGTGAATTCATGCATCTTTTACTGAGTTCTGACATACCTAATTCCAAACTTCAGCTTCACAGACTTTCATTTCATTATTGCTAATTGCTCAGAATTAATGAATATTTAGAGTCTCATAAGCAAGAGAGAACATTGCTGGTAATTAAGATGCAGCAGGTTATCTGATTTGATTTTACTTCTACATCTACTTGATAACTTGCCTAAAAAAGTAATTGGCTTGTATATTTTAGCTGTATTTACAGATTTCAACTTGAAGAGTCAGCTCTGATACACAGCTTGGAAGCAGATTTACATCCAAGCTGCCACTCTTGGTTGGTAGGAATTCACAAGTTTCAAAAATCATGTTTGAAACTGGTACTCTGACACATGCTGTTGTATAGAAAGAAATAATTATTTTTCTTTTTTTTTTTTTTAAGCAAGGGCAAAAAGAAAGAAAGAAAAAAAAACACTCTTACAAAGTAAAAACAATACAAACAAACAGTCCCCTGGAGCTTTAGTGATGTGCTGGGGCCCAGATAAAGGGCTTTAGTACAAGGCAGATATATCACAGTGAAGCCACTGAGCTTTGAGATGAGACCAAATGCAAAAGCAAACAGAATTTGATGGAGCTGTTTCTCGTCCACGGAACTGATCTGTGGGGGCTTTGTTTTCCTTTTAACATGGTGCAGATATTTTAAGGATTTCCACACAGGTGTGTTTTGAGTCTGTGTATTAGACATGTCCATGTATCAAGAAGGGTGGCCAAGAGTGTACTTTGGAGTATGTGAAGCTTTGTAGTATTTTTGAAACCTTTTTATAGCTTTCCAACTAATGTGTTGTTATTAATGGATTTTCACAGTGCCAAGTCCAGAATGATCCCTCTTTGCACTGGGTGCTTTCTGATCCTACTGGGAAAATACCTTAACAATTAGCACAAGGAGCAAGTGGGTGAGTGTGGACTCTTACATCATCCATTTATATATATATATATTTGTATACACACAAATACATATTTGTATATATACAAATATATATGTATACAAATATATTTGTATATACACACATATATTTGCATACACACATGGAAATATATATTTGGGTATATACACATATATATATTTGTATATACACACACAGATATATATTTAGGTTCAATAAAAACATAATTGATGAATTTCCAAATTGCTCCTGTGTTTTTTGCTGTACTATATAATTATCAGAAGGAATTCATGCTTGCAGTCTCTTTTTTGTACATATCATCCTCGAACATTGATGTGTTTGAGAACAGAGTTTAAATCTGGGGTCGGGGTGGGGGAACAACAACATATAACCCCCTGACCTTCAGCAAAAGGTAGTCTGTGTTCTATCAAGAAGCTTTAGTTCTTGGAAAAATTCTTTTTTTTTCTTCTTCCTCAGACAAAAAACTTCATGCTTCAGAGTAAAGATGCAGCACTTGTGCCAGCTGTGAGTGCAGTGGGTTCAGCTTGTTTGTCTGAGCCTCTGGAGGCATCTTGTCTATACCAGACACGTATAGACATTTAATATGGCTCATTTCACCTCTGAAGCATCAGATTAGAAATTACTGAAGAGAATCAATTTGGAGCAAAAAATGTGAACAGACTTTTTTTTTTCAATGTAATGATTTTCTTGGTGTTACATAATATTGGAACAGATTAGAAAATGAATAATGGAATATCAGAAGTTCTCATCAAAGCCAAACTTTTGTGTGTTTCAAAATGAATATTAAAGTGTTTCATATAACAGAGCACAGCAGGTCTTGACTTGATAGTGAGGAAGGGTGGTGGCATTAGCACTGTGGACACCACCACATCCCACTCCCCCTGGATGTTGTTACATAGAACTTCACTTTTTTCTGGTCCAGAATGGCAGCAAAGGGGACCCAGAAGCCAGATTGCATCTGTGGTTGTACTCTGAGCAATCCTAGAGAAGGGAATATGACTTGAGGGTGGTTAAATGGGAGAGAAGGATATTTTTACAGTCGTTATGACTCCCCATTTCATCAAGCTCTTCTCCCCTTTTCCAGTAGTCTGCATTAATTAACTTATTGAATGGTGTGATTCTAACAAAGCTTTCTTTGTTATAGATCCTTGCAGGGAAATACAGCAGAGACTTCATAGATTTGAGTTTCCTTCCCCTTGGTAGAACGTGGATAGCACATAGAGAAGTGACTCAGATTCATCATAGGAAAATATCACGTGTGATAAGTCTGTACTGCTTAAATGTTTTTAAAGCAACAGTTTCCCAAGAATCACTGTTGAACTGTGAAAAATGTGTTGAATTTGGGGCATGTAAAAGTAATAGATGAGAGTGGGATCATTACAATAAATAGATGATATGTGTGCTTTTCATTCCTACACAGTGATCATCTGCATTATTATGTATTAATACACATAATTAACTATACATATAATTAAAATCATTCAGCTACAGCTATTTCCTCAGTCAGTAGAGACCTGTTCCTACCTCATTTCTTCTTGTATGTTTTCAGTGGTTTTTCATGTGAATAGCATTTTATCGAAACTTGGAGAGAATCCATTAACACAAAAGGTTTCTATCAAACAGAATTATATTAACAAAGCTGCTTTTCTTCTTATATTGTCACACAGCAAATGTCCTGAAACTGTAAGATATTATTTACAAATATTTGTAGGTTTTGAATGCAGCTACTTGTGGAACACAAGTGAAACAGTGAAGTTATGTAGCCACTTAAGTTGCTGGCAAGTCCCATCAGTCATGTCACAAACCAGATTTGGGAGAGGTTATAGATTAAGATTTTTAATGGAGTAAAATATTTAATATGACTTTCCAAAGCAGTCAAATATTGCACATCAAACAAACCAGAAGTATGCAAACCCTTATTCTGCGCTGCTAAACTGTGTTGCTGCCTCACTTTGAGTAAAATCCTCTGAAATATCACTTCTTGCACCTTTTTTTCCTCTGCCTTGCATGGTTCTATGAGAAATAAAAATATGGGTTTTTATAGGCGTATGGCGAAG
Organism: Chiroxiphia lanceolata; assembly: GCF_009829145.1. Taxonomy (NCBI): domain Eukaryota; kingdom Metazoa; phylum Chordata; class Aves; order Passeriformes; family Pipridae; genus Chiroxiphia; species Chiroxiphia lanceolata. The sequence goes on along the minus strand of NC_045643.1, from coordinate 2,801,063 downwards.
TTGTAAGATATTCAAATCGTGGACTGGGACTGGGTATCAGGGACTTTTTTTGCCAGATAAGGGAAATCTAAAAGTTTCTAAAAACCAGAATTTTTTGGGACCACGTGAGAATTTTTGCACACGAGGGTTTCTTCTCTCTCTGGGCTGAGAACAAAGGAAGATCCATCATTTTTGGCAGAGGATGCCCAGAGCCCATTGAAAGAAAGAGAAAGCCCCTTTTCAGAGAAAAGAAACCTTTTTAGGCAAAAATGAATATATAAATTTATCTGAAAAGCGTGGGGGTTTTGTGAAACTATAAAATGTATGGAATTAAAGTGTGTTTTTTCTCTGGAAACTTGGTGCGAGAAAGACCCAACGCGTTGAATAAATTCTTCCTTGTTTCTTTGTTCCCCGAGTTTATGCTGCCTTTTTAAATTTAAAAAGAGGGATATTTCCCACAGTTCTTTATGCCTTTGCCAAGTTTTTATTTCCTGGTTTCACTTGTCTCTCAGCAGTCAGCATTTCCCCTGACTGCTGATGTTTCTCCCTCGTGCTGAGCCCTGGTGTTCACCACATGCCACCTCCTGACTCCTTCAGTTCTCTCTGCTTTGGACCTTTGGCTGGAGGCCCTGAGGAAACTGGGAGGGGGGTGATGAACAGCGAGAACAAGTGATGTGTGAGGAATTACCTGCACTTGCCCTTTGAGTCAGCAGCCAGTGTGAGTTGAGTACTTTGGGGGGAGCTTGGGTGACAAATGAGAAATTTTTCCTCTTCTTTGGAAAACTCAGCAAGTCCATGCTAATGTGCAGCAATATATCTTGAAGGGGAGAGCCAGCCAAGACCTAAAAGGCCTGGTGAAGTGCTTACTGTTAATTTATTTGAGGAGTAAGTAAATATACATTATGTCTTTGTATATTCAGCAAGTGCTTTTCCAATGGAAGGACACATACAAATCACAGTAATGCTTTTCTTGGTGCATTGGCCATGTCTGTGGCTTTTTTTTCCTTCCTAGAGGGTCAATCAATAATCCTAACATATCATATCATTCTGTTAATCTTAAAAAAAAAAAACAAAACATAAGATGCAAGATAAATGTATAATGTATTTATTATACTATTATGATTTTGGTCTTACAAGTGCTAGGTGACAGGTAACAGCAGACAGCTTTGAAGGGTCCAAATCCCCTCCAAAACCTCAATAAACAATTTATATTTCCTACCTGTTAGACCTTTCTCAAATTGTTCAGTGACAATTGTTTTGAAGGATTAATCAATAATAAGTCACTGTTGGCTGATGCACCTGGTCCCAAAGGGGGGGAGGAAGTGGCAGGAGCTGAGGTTTCCTTTTTGGGTGTGTTTATTAATTTCTAAGCAGGATGGAATGGATTGGATAAACTTAGCTATTGATCTTGTACATTTTAATTGTTAGTCAAAAAATTGTTGACTGTTTTTACCTTACATCAGACATGTCTAAGCAGTAGCTTTTATGGCAACATAGCAAAAAAAGGTGAAACAGCTTCGTAAACTGAGAACATGTAGCAAATGATCAGCTGGACCTTCACACCATACCTGAACTGTGTTTTTTGCCTCTCTGTGCATTTTTATTCCTAGTCATCCAGTTACTGCTCACCATTCTGGAAGTCACTTCACTGAAATGGGAAGCTTTAGGCTTCATCTGGGGACATTTGTGTTAGGATGAAATTCCTTCTATGTGGGAGTGCAAGTTCAAGCAACCTCCAGTGGTTAAACTGTCTATTAAACTGGCTTAAAACTAGCTTAAACTCAAATTTTAATGGACTAAACCCGAATTTTTTAGCTAACTTTGAGATTGTCTGTGAAAATCTTCTGGAAATTTCTGCAGGTGTTGTATTGAATCCTGTGGGCTTCTCGCTAGAAAGCTATAAAGTAATCTCAGAAATTCACAGAAAATATTGTGGACTTGACCATGATATAAGTGGACCATAAAATATATTAATCAAATGTCCTCAATTCCTGGTAATTTCCTTTTCTTCCTAATGCATTATTTATTTTTTGTTTTAATATAAAACTGTCAAGTCTGGCTTATTTTCCACAATACCATTTGTTCTCATCTGAATGATTTTGTTGCTGGTAAGACACTGGCTTATTAAAAAGCACAGGATGCTCTCAGTAAATTGGTATTGACACCACCTGCTGCTTTCCTCCTAAAATGAATTCTTAAAATATGGTATATTCTTTTATTAAGTCAGCTAAGATTCTGCCTCTGCATCACTTCTCTTGATTACACGTTTTGTTTCCCAAATTGTCAAACCTACTTTATCTCCTCTTACAGTATCATATTACATTTCTCCTTTTCATCCATCAAGTTTGGTTTTTGGAGAGAGTTTCTTTGCGTTCCTTGGAAACGATTTAATACTTGGCAGAGAATAAAGCCAAGGCAAGAACAAAACAGTGAGAGCAAAGTAAGGTAGTATCATACCGAGTTACATCAGTAAAGGAAGAAATATACCCCAGAGAGGGTGTGGGGTGGGTTGGGTTTGTACCAATATTTTACTCTTACCTGTTACCCTCATTGCTCGTTTTTCTCTTTTTTGGTCCTTTTCTGTTGTTCTGTTTCCCAGCTCTGGGCCTGATTTCCCGGTTGGTTTGAGTGTGAGGGTTGTTTGATACACAATTATCTGAGGACTCTTTATGAAAGAACTTCAAAAATGTGGGGTTTGAGATATGATTTCTATATATACAAAAGTAGACTTGCCATTAGCCCAGAAGGTTTTATAGTCAGTGTTTAAATGGTTCAGAGGGAGTCAGAGGAGTTTGTGTGTATCTTATCTATGTGTTTTGGTACAGTGCTCTTGGATTTTGTGTGTCTAAAATGATTAAATAGGAAACTATTAGCAATGTCTGATGTTAGAAAAAACTCCAAGATCTGGGGGTTCTGTCAATATAAATTGTGTTGGCAGAGATCATTTCCAGCCAGCACTTCTCATTTGCTCTGTGGGTTACTCTCAGGAAACACAGGGCTCGTCGGGCTGCTTTCTAATTTTTATTTTTTTTTTACCTATGTTATCCTCTGGACTTAGCTTGTTTATATTGTTCTAAAGGGCTTTACCTTGCTCAGCTCTGTGTAGCTGAGCTGAGTTCAGAGACAGTTCACTGCCTTGCTTTGATTTCTTCTGGGGTTTCGGCTCTCTGTTGGACTGCAAAAGTTGGAGTGAACTGGAAGAAAAAAAAGACAATCTACCAGCAATGTTGTAGTTTGCCCACTGTTCTGAATTCAGGAGGAAAGAAATTTATTTTCTTCCTGCCTAAGCTCTGTACTTGTTTGCAGAGATAACAGCAAGAACCTGACATGGAATTTTGCTCCAAATCTACCGATGTAAACAGAAAGAGCTCCATCGACTTATGTGGGATTTGGATCAGGTGCTTAATACTTGTGTTATGGGAAAAAAAAAAAGACAATCACCAGGAATATTGTGAACTTGTAGAAACAGCTGTAGCAAATTTATTTTGCACAGAATTTAGTTACCTGGAGCTGTGGAGCCAAAGATAAGATTATATTGTCCTCTTTGTTGCGCATCTGAATTATTGCAGTGACACTGGTTCAGGCAAGTTAAGTAAGAAATTAAATGTTATATGATTTCACAGGTATTGATCTTCAGAATGCTGTTAATGATCTGGGTAAATACCTGGGATATAAAAGAGCCTCTGCTTGCTCTTGGGGATGCTTCTAAGTCATGAGAGATGGAAACTGAAAATACATCCTTCCTAGTTGCTCTTGCCAATTATATTCAAGTTTATATGTGTTCACTAGTTAACACTACTTTTTTAAAAAAAAAACAAACAAACCTAAACACTACCTTGAGTTTACTACTTTTTCTTTGGCAATATTGGTTAAAAGGAGAAAAACTGAACAATCTCTAAGTGCCTACCACAGACCTGAATGCAAAGACTTTGCATCCTTGTCTTTAAGAAAGTTCCTCAAACTCTAACAAAAAATGAAGAGATAAGTTAAAAAAAAACCCAAACAAACAAAGCCCAAAGAACAAAAGCTCATGAAAAAAGTTTTGTAACCTACTGCCTATACTTTTGCTGAAATACTTTTTGTTTATATCCAGGAGCTTATTTGGATAGGGAATTTTGATATGCTGTTATGGTTCTTTTGGGTACAATTCAAGAAATATCTTCTAAATTTGGGTATATTGAGCTTCTTGGCAGAAAGAACAGACCAAGTTAGGAATTTATTTGTCTGTATTATACAGTGTGGTTATCTAATACTATTTTTATTATCGAAGCGAAAGGTGCTTCTTTCTAGGGTCTATTTTAGTTTTATTTCTTAGGTTAATCTGAGAAGTTTGAGCTTCCTGCCCTAAAGGAGCTGCTCTCCCTGGTACAGGTTATTGCCAGCTCATGGGTGGGTGGGGTTCCAGGGCAGCAGGGACAGTCTCAGGCCTCGGGGAGTGCAAGGTTTGCAAGGATGTTTCTGCAACTCACCCCAGGTTATGTGTCAGGATGCTTGGGACAGGAGTGTCTCCATTTCATTCACTGGTCAGATAAGACATGAGCTGTACCTTGGGTGCTCAAGAAGAAGAAAAAACCAAAACCTCTTGCTCCATGTATATGTACTCTGACGCATGCCAATCTTTAAAAACTCTACAGTTTGTCTCCTGCCTCCAGCAGATTTCAACAGATGTCCATGCTTGCTGTGGTTCAGAGAGTGTTTCTGTCTGCAAACTCACTCTCTGCCCCCACTGCCACCTATTATTTTATTCTGAGGTGAGAAATCTGTACCTTCAGTGGTACCACCAGGGGCTCTGGCAGGTGTTGATTTGGCACATTTCTGCCTTACCAGTGAGATGATGGAACGGTAGAAAAGGTGAAGCTGCCTTTTGAAAATAGCCTATTTACCCCATAAGAGGTTAAAAAAAGAGAACCTTTCCCTTGGAAATTCTATTTTTGTTTGGCTTTTTGGGTGACTTGACCTTTAAATCCAAAAATGAGAGGAAAAAAAAAATTACTGTTCTAAGATAAGCCCTGTCCATATCTGTGTATTTTGGGGGTTGTGCTTCCATTCAGTGCCAAGATGGGAAGGTCTTGGAAGCTCTGTACAAAAGCACAAAGTCCAAACCGCTGTCCAAGTTTTCCCCCTGCTCATATTGTCGCTGATAATGTTCAGGGAGATACATGAAGCTGAAATATTTCCCGAGCAGGATCTCCCTGGTGGCCACACTTACCCAAACCAGCAACTGTCTGGGTTTCTGTGTTATCAGTAGGTATTGGCCCTGACCCGGAGAAAGGGAGAAGCAGAATGCTGACTAGGGAAAGAAATGCAGTAATAATGAAGACTTTAATTTTATATTGGATTCATTTGCTCATCAGCCGAGAAAGAGCAAATACACACACAATCAAAATCCATCCTATAAACATGTTTGAATTCATTAATAAACCCTCAATCTTTTTAGATGATAAAATTTTAATTAAAAATATTAATTCACTTGGCACCATGCTTGGGTGATTTCTTCCCTCCTTGCCTGATAAAATGCTTGTAGAAAGTTAAGCTTTTCAGAATTAAACTCTTAGCTTAAAAAAAAATAAAAATTCAAATTCCAATGTTTCTAACAAAATAAGATTTTTTCTAGGCTTCGATGTTTTTGGAGAGAATTTGTATGGATAAGTCATTGCATAATTAAGTAGAAAGAGGAGTGGGTTTTAAATAATATATGCACAAGGAAGATTTAATGAGGAGGCTATTTTTATTAAAATGTTTGTTTGGCAAGAGGTTTAATATTTAAATAAAGCTGGACAGAAATTAAAGAACAAACCCCAGATATTTATAAACCCTGTCCTCTCCACTGTATTGTGTATTGTACTGCATTGTACTCTATATTCAGTCCAGATAATATTAATAATCAACATTATCTCCCTAGGGAATATGCACAGCTGAAGTGGGGTATGTTTCTGGCAGTTTGGTTCTCTCTAGGACTTTTTTGACCCTATTTCTAGACATTTCTGGGGTGGCTGAAGACAGGGGCCTACACCCGCCTTTGTTCATACAAAGATTTCTAATTAGCAGAACACTTACCACTAAATGTAGTAATTGCTTCCATAATTCTAGTGCTCTTGTTTGTGAGAAGAGCTTTAGTTTGACTGAAGCTCCCAGGTGTGTCCTGTCTCACTTCCCTGACATGCCTGAGTGTTGGTTAGTTAGGGGGTTTTTGGGTTGTGATGTGGATGTTTTGTTTAGGTTTGGTTTTGCTTTAGATTTGGTGTGTTTTTTTTGGTTTGTTTGATGTTTGTTGTTGTTGTTTATGATTTTTGGTTGCTGTCTTCGGGTTTTAACAATCTGTTAAGGAGCAGAGTACAAAATGAACCAGGGAAAAACAGCAATTGTCTGCAGCAGTAGGAAAAGCAAATTAGGTTCTTGGCTCTGCTTAGGAAAATAAAAGAGGAAACTTGGATTTCCCTTTCCCTTCCTCACTCCAGCCTTGCCAGTGCTCTTATAATTACCATAGACTTTGTCCAACGTATTGTAGAACTGTTTAATTGCCAAAACTCGATCATGCTCTCAGACAAACCCTTCAGGCGCTGCTGAAATACTTATCAGGATTAGGACCTTAGTGTTTTAAGGTCCATGTCCCAAAATGTTTCTCAGTTGTACATCTGTGTGCATTTCTGTGTCCCTGCAGAAGCTTTCCCCTTCAGTCTAGGTGTGGGAAATATCCCTCTCTTTAAACTTTGAAAGATGGCATGAACTCAGGGAACAAAGAAACAAGGAAGAATTTATTCAACGTGTTGGGTCTTTCTCACACTGAGTTTCCAGGGAAAAAGACACCTTCGGTTTAAATTCCATACATTTTATAGTTGCACAAAACCCCCACCCTTTTCAGATGAGTTTTAATGTATTCATTTTTACCTAAAAAGGTTTCTTTTCTCTGAAAAGGGGCTTTCCCTTTATCCCAAGTGGCTGCAAGCCATCCCCTGTCAAAGGTGATGGATCTTCCTTTATTCTTGGCCCAAAGAGAAGAAGAACCTCGTGTACAAAATGGCCCGAAAAGATTTAATTTAAGAATTTTCTCATTTCCCTTATCCCTCCGAAAGAGACCCTGACGCTCAAGTTCAGGTCTTGGAACATGGGTATCTTACAACTTCACGATACACCTATTTATATAAAAACCATATTTTTATTTCTCATGTAGGGAGAGCCGTGACTGAGCATCTCCAGGCAGAGTGCCCGTGTTCATTTATTGCTGGGGGTGACAGCCACAGAATATATGAAATGCTTCGGTTTTCTTCCATTTATAAGCATTGTGGCTTATAAGTGTGAGTCTCAGAACTGGACAAACTGCCTTTTCATCCTGCTGTTTATTAGCAGCTCAGTAAGAGCAATATATCCTTATTTAATGCCCCCACCGTTTTCTTGAGGCGCTTTGGCACTTGGATGATGGAGAAATCTGTCATGTAAACTGTGCACTATTGTCTCCCATTCACTGGGCTATTATTTTGGATTTATACAATTAGGATACACGCTGTGTACTTATTTTACAAATGTACTCTCTGCAAATGAGTTTTCCTCTACTCCCGTGGAAGCCAAATCTGTTCATCTGTGCCTGTGCTGCTTCACACCCTCACAGACAGTTTAAATTCCTTAGCCAATTAATGAGATGGAAGTTCAGAGATTTTTTTCTATCTTGACTTCTGAGTAGTGATCTTTTAGCAGATTTTTAGAATCCTGTTAAGTGATTGACTTTTACATGGCCATAAATCCGATTGCGATGAATTTCATCGCAAAAAGGGGGGATCAATGTTAGGTTGATTTAGTGGCTGTTGTTCCCAAAGTTGCTTTGTAATCTCTTTCCTTCAGCTGGCTGTGGATGCAAGTTGTTCATTAGAAGTTAGACTGTTATTTTGTAATTTTCTGCCACTTTTTAATGAGGGAAGATATGCCTGTCTTCAGAGGGTAATGAGAAAGCCACAGTGTATAGAGTGAGGAGCACAGAGAGAGTGCCCTTTGATGAATCCATGGTGTCTCACTGCATCTACCTTGAGGAGAAAATGCTCTTGTCTATATATATAAATTAATTCTAAAAGTTCCAAGTTGCTACTTTCATCAAAGTATATGTAGTAGCCCAGCAAAGAAAAGCTGAGCTGCTAATCCATGTTCTGCTTGACCAAGAGGTTATTTTTAGCCAGTGTGTCTCTCTGGGGAATCAAACTGTTTCCTAAAGAGCTTCTTATTTTGCACTGGTTGTGAGAGACCAGAGATTATATTAAGTTACAGTATTGCATGACACTAAGAGAAAAAAAAAATTCTTTAAGATGTCTTTGTTAGTTGTCCATTTATGTTTCGATGACAATTTTCGCTTTTGCTCTATTTGAAATAAATAGATGGGCTTGCCATCAAAGCTTGACTCTATAAAATGAAATTATGACCTTAGTGGCTGATGTATCATTCCCAGTAGTGAAGATATTATAGGCCAAAAAATACCAACAGCTTCACTGTTGTATTTGTTTCTAGCCCTCAGGTGGAACTTTGCTCAAGCTGAAGCACGGGATGTGCAAGGTGCCAAACTGCTTTTATTCCTTGCTTCCATGGGTTCATTAAATGCTGTTTTCACCTCCTTCTCAGCCAAATTAAAGGGTCAATGTAGAGGGATTCAACACACAGAATTGCTGAGAGTGTGTTTGACGACTAAAATGGGAGAAAATATGACCCTAAGGTTTTTTGGATATTAAACCCATCTTCTATGCTTGTTTTTCAGAGCTGAGTTGAAGGTCCTGATTGAAGCAGGATGAATTCAGGTGGCTGGCTATCTATCTGTGCACCTCCTTCCTCTCTCTGGTACTTCAGTGTTCTGTAGTTTTGTGTATGCTGATTTTTGCCTCTTGGTAAAATTATTTTTATAGTTGTGTTCAAGATGGCTTTTTAGAAACAAATCACAGAAAACTCTGTAGAATATAATCTTGACTGAAGTTTCACCATGCCACTGTTTGAATAGACTAGAAAGCCATCAGTATTCCCACTGTTCACCTCATTATCCATTAGTGTCCAGTCACTGCTTAAGCAAATTCGGCTTCTAGACGTGGATGAATAATCAGTCTGACTCATACCTGACTTTGAAATCCATTTTTGCTGGAAACATGTGCATCCCTTCGCTAAGGAACTGCCAGTGAAATTCTCTGCAGCGCTGTGAATCCAGGGTTTCAAATGCCTGAAAATCCTGGCATCAAGGATCTATCTGTTCCACGGAGCCATGGATACAGAGAGAAGTGGAATGTGCTGCTGCTCTTTATCAGAGGGTTCCCTGTGCTCTTGGTGACCGCAGACAAACAGGAAGGAAATCCCCAGGTATGAGTCTGAGAAAGCAAAATGATTACAGTGGTTTATCAATTGGGTCTTTTTGAGAGAAACACGCCCCTCATTTTTGTCAGGGAACACAAGTGTGTTGGCAGCTACAGAGAAGGGACTTTGCTAGACAACACAGCTTTAAACAGATTTAGGTGCATATTATTTCATTGATGTTTCATCCCTGCTCCATTCCTGGAAATGTTAACTACTCTGCTGTGTGCACCATTTCCAAAATGCTACATGTCCCTCTGCAGCTCAGATATTTCCAAAGGGCTTTGTTTCTCTTCCTTTCCATGTGTCAAAGTTCTCATACTCCAAACAACTAATATTTTATTTCTCTGTTGGCTGGATTAATTACTTTCAAAATGGACTGTACTCCTCTGACTGCCACAGCATCAGTGAGTTCTTGCCAAATTAATTTTCTGTTTGTAGATGGTCCATTAAGTACAATGGAAAGCCTCTGTCCCCCAGGCAGAAATGCAAGCAGCACATCAGCTCCTGTTTTGCTGTGTTGGAACAAGAAAATAGAGAATAAATACATCTGCCATCAGGTTGAATCCAGGCAGTTTTCCAGTTTGTCTTGAAATGATCAACAGACTGAAAACACTTCACTTGCTTCTGTTGGCCTTTTGAATTCACCTATTGAAAACAGATAATGGCAAATGCATTTTACATAATGTCAAACGAAACAACATTATTGATGATCCTTACCCCAAATAAAAAAAATCTTTATCCCTAAAAATAAAGGAAGCCCAGGTGAAGAGCTACAATAACTTAATAAAGCACATTCTGTGAAAAAACTGCCACTCCCTGGAGCTGAACTCTCATTATCATACAGCAGAGACAGTGGTGGGTTCTGAAATCATGTAAAGTGTTCTTAAGGCATTAAATAATTTTCCCTTTCAGTGGCAGGTAATTTACATTACTTTCTCAGCTTCTGCCTGCTTAGGGGCCAACACAATAGCTTGTGGTCTATGCTAATCTATTCAAATGCTGGAATAAATTCAGGAGTGGAAAAAGTAACGTAACCTCTTCATATTTCTAAACCTGTTTTACCATCTACTTCAGTTTCTTTTACAGTCTTTAATCTCTGCCAAGGTCAGGCATGGCAGAAGCTCATGCTAGAGCAGCTCAGCAGCTGCTGCAAGTTTTAAGCCTTGCAAGAACGTGTTTCTCAGAGAGGCCAATGCTGCTTTGTTATATATATTACTGCAGTTTATTTGGTTTGATCCTGTGAAGAAAGCTGGTCACAAGCAGCACAGAACAGTTCTTTCTTACAGCCCAAACAAAATGGTAACAGTTTCCTGGAAATATTTCTGCTTTGTGACCTGTTTGGAACTGGAGAGATGAAAACAGAGGAAACTTGTGGCTGGCAACATCTTGATGAAAACTTGGATTATACCTTCTTTCCCCCCTCCCCCCAAGACTAAAAACATGTTCACCTCTTGCAGAAAAATTCTTCTGATACTGTGTAACAGGACCACAGTAGTTGTGTGGTACCAAGCAAGAGAGGAGATGACAAAATACAACCAGAGCTGTTGCACAGACCTTTTGGAAAGTTGCCCCACTGCTGAGAAGCAGAGGTTTGCTGGGCTTTTGTTTTCCAGACATTACGTGCAAAAAATCCCAGGAAAGGGACAGTGAAATTGCAATTGAGCTTTTCAAATTTTTACACCTGCAAGATGTAATAGAAATAACACTGAAATCAAAATCTCCTGGGATCTCCTCAGAAATGTGATTTCCTGCAGGCACATGAAGTTCTGAGATCAGTGAGTGGAACACACTCACAGCCCAGCTGGTGTCAGAAGGACAGGCACTGTGGGCACAGCGTTTGCCTGTCAAGGTCCTGAACAGAATGAGATGTTCACTCCCCTTGGAGGACACGCCAGACTTGTCCATTTTCATGTTGGCTTCTCACTTGCCTGTTCCTACCTGAGCCTACAGCCGTATCCTTGGCCATCCATATGGCTTATTTCTCCTGTTAGATCCTTGCTGGAAACATCACTTTGATAATCCTGTGACTTTGCTTTTATTACTGTTCTTATATTTAAATACTAAATAAACAGAAATTGCTTTCTTGACCAGGGGGAGAAGAAATAAAAAATAATTGAGGTCTCAGTGAGGTAGAGAGGCAAACACTTTTGAGCAGTATGGGTAGTTTCTAAGTGGTTTTGATGCTGGCTCCAAATGTGCTCAATGGGGGATGAATTACCAAACCATAACTTGCTGTGTATTGGCTCCAAAGTGCCTCAGCTGGGCAGGACTGGGTTTGTGTGCACTGATCTGATGGGTTCTTTGTGCTTCAGACACATTGCATCCTTCTGGCACAGCTGAAGAACATGTGGAACACATCCTGGCCAGCTGTTCCAGCTGTACAGCTTACATGTACTATTCCAGCTGGGGTTCTGGATGTGTGGAAACTCTTTACAAGTGTCTAGAGCGCTCATTTATCCAGGACAAAGTTTTGAAGAGGAAAAGGATAACATAAGGGTATTTCTTGATATGATTCTTTCCTACCCACTGTTTCTAGCATGGATTTTGATTTAGTTGTGGAGTTGTTGCAAAGCACATACTGCCACTGCCCTGGCCTTCTTTGTGACTGGGACTGCAACAGCCTCATTAGTGTTCCTGGGATTGACAATCTGGAAAGGTGTCAAAGCTGGTGTTGGAAGTGAGCATGCCTGGCAAGTCCCCTGAGAACAATGTTCCCTTGGCAAAACGATGTTAATGCTAGAAATTTGCAAGTGGGACAAGGTGGTAATTTGTCATTTTGCCTCTTTAAGCATCTGCACTTACAGGACAAGTTGCTGAAAAAGCAGAGTTAGTGATGGAATTTGGCTGTAAGATCCCAATTCATTAGTTTTACGTTAATGGAACAATGGTCTAATTGAATTTCTGCTGAGTTGTCCCACGAGGCTCAAGGAGGTGAATTCTCTTAAAAACTCCAATATACATTTTAATTTCAACGAGATTTTGAAATAGTTATAATTATCAGTCTAAAGCTCCTATTTTGATGGTGTCTGAGCATTTGTATGGATATTATGTGTGCCTACACCTATAAACACACATGTACACTATTCCCCTTCTCAGGTGTGGTTTTCTCTATATTTAACTTACTATTGGCAGAGGTTTAACTTTAAATATTCCTCCACCTTTTTTAATTTTAATTAAGAATTTTTACTGTGTTGATATATCCCATGAATGCCATTAATCTGTTTTGGGGTTGGCAATATTTGGTATGTTGGGTAACACAGTACCTGTATCCAAACAAACCAACTGGTCACCAAGCTTTTTGAGTAAGTTACTTGCTGTTTTGTGGTTACTTGAAGAGTCTATAACATGAGAAGGAATGAGAACTTAATCCTTCCATACACCTCAGTATTTCTGATTTCTCTGATTTCTTCCAACTTTGCAAAAGTTCTTCATTGTTTAGTGAGGAGTGGAATAACCTTTAGCCTGAGTAGTTCAAATGAACAAGACAGTAGAACTGCAATACTTTGATACTTTTTAGAAATTATAAATAAGTGCTGCCTTCAGTTAAGATCAATTGTGTCCACATGCACTAAGATTTGGGAATCAATTCTATTAATAATTATTATTGGCAATGCAATTTACTCAGAAATTTAATGGCAATGCCCCAAATATCCATAATGTTACCTCTTGATGGTGTGTTCCATCAAAAAAATCAACTGTAAATCTTTACTTTCAAAACAACCTGAAAACACTTTAAGCGATTTCAAATATTTAAATTAAATCTGTAAATATTTATAACTTGCTAGTTGACATGGCACATGTTATATTTTCTGGTGGAAACATAAGGCATGAGATTCCCAGCTAGGAATGTCAGAGTATCTGATGGAAAAATAGTAATACATTCTTGCTTGACTGTGTTAAAGAATAAACGATGCCAAAAGCAGAAAAAGAAGGGACACAAGTCTGGAACAGCTGAGCTTGTTTGTGAGTCTGCTTCCAGTGCTTGATGGTGCAGTTCCTGCACACATTTGAAGAAGTTATAAATAATCCATGTTTTATGTCGAAGGAAAGGAAACTCTACAGAAAGCAGTGGAGTCATATAACTTTAGTATGAAAAAATTCTGATTTAAAAAGAAGTTTAGAATACCAAAAATGATAGATAGACATGTGTTCTTTGGATTTATCAATGACCACAGTCACCTTGAGCTTTCAGTTTTGAAATGGTCAAGTTACATCATGTTCCTGTTGGAGCTTTTCAGGAAGACTTCCATTGTCTTTTGTACGTTGTTTGGGAGAGTTTGGGATTCTTTTGCTTCTCAGTTGTTACAAACCTTTGTGTTTTTCTCATTCATGAGTATCAGTGGCACCATATTATTTAGAGCTTAAGGATATTTGCACTGGTGTAACCTATGAGAAGGTAATCAGTGATTAATGAAGTTTAGCTGTCTTGATTTTGGAGGGGTAAGTAGAATCTTCTGTATCTGTGGTGCATATGTATTTATGGATTATTGTGAAATACTGTGGACTGATAATTTCACATAATAAGAGGGAGATAGAGGGGATGGAGGGAGTATCTTAAAACCAAGTGTTCTCGAGAAAGCCATAAGGGAATCCTTTTAAGACCAACAATTACAAACATCATAGAAACCAGTAAATTTACAGGCTTTGCAGCTGCCTAAAAGTAGTTTAAAACAAAGAACAAGAAGAAATGGGACTCTTTTTCAGTATAAAAATATTTCCTTTGCCACAAAGCAAGTGAATATTTTTCTTGATTACTAAAGAAGAGCATTACTAATGGAAATATAAATGAATATAGAAAATATCACTTTCATAGTGGAAAAAAGCTCAAAGAATTTAGTGCTTCTGTTTTGTGGGAACTGGACAGATACTGTTCAGAACATACAAAGGTCAAGAAGCAAGTTGTTTTAAGTCTGACTTGGTATCCAGATGAGTGGAATATAAAAAAATTCACAGTCCATGTTCAAATTTAAATAATCCAGGCAACACAAAGCAAATATGCATAAATATATATATATATGTATGCATACACATATGTAAGATGCTACATCCCAGAGGATGCCATTGAAAAGGAAGGAGGCTGTTGTAGAGCAGTGGCAGGAAGGTGACAGATTTAAAGGCCCAGATGTCACTGTGGCTCCAAGATTTTGTCCTGCAGTGTCAACTCCAGCCTGGGTTTTGTTCTTGGTGCCTTATTATGCAGACCTCTCTCCAGATTTATGGAGCAGTTGCAAACACAGAAACCCCAGCCCCTCCACCCCTCCAAAATCCCAACCCAAACCCTTCCTGTGTTTTTTTAGTGTTTCTGACAGACCATATCCACACCATTTTTGTTTGCCATGTTCTTAAGGTTTCATAAGTAAAAATTAGGTAAATGTGCTTCTATTCTGATTTAGAAGAGCCCCTGGGAGCACTGAAAAACTACCACTTGGACAGAAATTCAGTCTTTTGGTTGGCTGCCCATGGGCTTTCAGGAGAACACTGAGTTGTTGTTCTGGAGGAAGGGTTGGTGTAGCAGTGAAGACTTGTATAGTACAAAATAATGAAGACTTGTGTAAAACAAAACAGTGAAGTGCATGAAGAGCATGTTAGAGAGTCCTGAAATAGAGCCAAAAAGGGCATTTAAGAGATGGTAAGAATGTTACTTCTGGATTGCCCCAGTGAGCTGTTTTAGAGCTAGTCTTATCTGGTTTTCATTGCTGACCTTAGACCATGAAATTAGTCTATGCTAATCAAAATGTCCTTGTAAAGTCAGGAGGGGATAATCAGTATAGAACAGGATTAGAATATTCCGTAGGGAAAACAGAAGGATTTGGAGGGGAGAAGCCATGAGGAGAAGTTCAGCCCTATAGGTGAGCTCAAAAACCCAGTTATGGGTAACACAGGGCATCTGTGAGTCACTTATTGATCAGCTGAGGTGGACTGTGTGAGGAAAACTTGTCCAGGAGCTGCAGCAAGGGAAGAAGTTATAGCTGGAGTGTGATGTACAGCTCCATATGTTTTCCAAGAAGGTAATCACAGATTGCAATGAGTACAAAGAAAAACAGATGCAGTTGCCCTGTGACTATAGTGGTCATTAAGAATTAATTTTTAAAGCACAGAAGTATTCTGTGTCACTTTGTGTTTATCAGTAGGTAACAAAGTCAGTGCATCTAATACATTTATATGGTGCTTAAGTTGTTTGCCTTCGTTATTTATTAAAACATTTGGGGGTTTCTGAATACATTTTTCCTGCAGGTGCTAAGTAACTGTAATAAATTACTGTTTGAATGAATATTTGTAATACAACACTGCTCTCAGTGCTGCAACACATTATATTAGCTATGCTGGTTCTTAAAGCTTGCATGTGTATTTTACTAATATACAGTTGTCTTACATTCAGCATCTCACGATAAATTGAAACTGTCTGTTCTCTGATTTGAAAAGACTCCTCCTCTTTGGTAATTCAGGGATATTAAGGCTACATCCTTCTAGACTGATGAATGGAAATAACCATTTTTTTTCTAGTGTTCTGACATAATAGTCAATACTTTATTTAGTTGTCCACTTTATTATCTCACGTTCTGCTTGCACTGGGATCCAGGACACAGGAAAGCAAATTCCTTGATTCTGCAGCAATATTATTTTTTGAATCAAAGACATAAATACGAAGAAGGAGAGAACTAAAAGCACAAGCTCTGCTCTGTTTACCTGTGTCATCTATAAGAGTCAAGGGACGTGAAACAGTTGTGTTCACCACCATTGGTGAATTGCAGGTAAATCATTTTGGACACCAGAGGGGTGATTTCCCAGCTGCTTCGTTGCTCACAAAAGATAAGCAGCAGAATCTCTGTATGGTCTTGGTAATGTGATGTCTGTGGGATTGAAAGCTCACAGTACCGACTAATATGATTAGTAAAGTACTGCTAGGTCTGCTCCAAAATACCTTTAATCATCAGGCAGTTGTCTACACGTGGAAACAGCAAATTTATAAATAAATAAAAATAAGCACAGCAACGCATAATGCTTAAGGCTCTTCCGTGAAATTTGAAACTAAAGATAAAACCAGAATAAATACACTGCAGGTAGCTACCTGCCTGTGTGCAAAGGTAAATTATAAGAAAAGAAAAAATACAACAGCTAAATTTATGTATGTATCCTTATGACTAGGGTACAAATGATAATCACGAGTCAGGGAAGACTCAATATTTTGCAGTATTTAGCAAGATCACCTTTATATTTGGATTCACAGCATTAAGGATACTGTGTAGTTTTGGATCAAAACCATATTCAGATCAGAAAGCTGCCCCTAAAACTTTTGG
Organism: Chiroxiphia lanceolata; assembly: GCF_009829145.1. NCBI lineage: Eukaryota > Metazoa > Chordata > Aves > Passeriformes > Pipridae > Chiroxiphia > Chiroxiphia lanceolata. The sequence goes on along the minus strand of NC_045643.1, from coordinate 2,784,471 downwards.
CTTTTGTTCAGCCCTTGTAAGCCATGAGTTCATGGATAAGAAATGCAAAGGTATCAGTGTGGGTGCCCAACTGTCTGCCTGCGTGTCAGCTCATTACTTGGTGATCCCTTGTATCTGCACTGAATGATGGCTCTAAATGTTCACAATTAGCATCACAGGTGGAAGGAAATCTGCCATAAATAATCTCCTAACAATATCAGAGACTAATTTTCCAGCTATGAGCAGAACTGCTCCCGTTTGGCATGTGCTGTGATGAAGAGGAGCAGGAGACAGGCATTTACTAGTTCAGATGTTCCCTCCCACTCTCCAAGCACAGTGGGAATGATGGATCACCTCCAGTGCCATTAGCTCTGCCTGAAGGAGCAAGCTAATGCAAGGGAAATTAGGGAGCCTGGGCTGGATCCAGGAATGGACCAAAAGGCATAAGGTAGCACTTAGGAACCTTCACAGTGGCTCTGCCAAAGATGATAACACCACAGAAGGTGGGGATAGAGCACCACATTCCCACACACACCCATCAGATGTTCAGTTCTCTTTTCTTAACAACTCAGAAATACTCTTATATAATCAACAAAGCATTCAAACGGAGGCGTAATTTCCCAGAGTAGTGAAATCTTTGTTTCTTCTTTCATTCATTGTTGCTTCCCAGTTCTCCTGGCGTTTCAGAAGCCTTTTAGTCAGCAATCAGTGTGGATTATACCTAAGTGGGATCTTCAAAGTAACCAGCTATTAAGCCTATAATACTTGCCTTTTTTCTCAGCCATTCCTATGGACTTGGCACTACAGATCCCAAATTCTTCTGAGGCATCCTGTAAAATGCCTGACTGTGCAATTGCTCCACTGAAGTTGGGAGCACTGATCACAACCGAAGCCTTTTGCAGTGCTCAGAAGCCTTTAGCATTAAATGTGTGGTGGGTAATCAAACCGTGGACTTGGATCTCCCTTAGATCCACTTCTGGTAGCCAGTTCAGAAGCACACCCTGCTCTAGATGCATTTAAAACACAAAAAGCCTTGATTCCTCATGTGAAACTTTCTTAACACAGATGTATTCGTTATGACGTCTTCTAACTTATTTTGCTCCTCTGTGGTTTTTTTGGACCGTTTTCATTTCTTTTTTGTTGTTTTGTATCTTAGATACATTTGATTAATTGTGTTTTATCCTCTTCAGCATGGCATTATCCTTCATAATGCTGCTCTAAGCATTTCTGAAAAATCAAGAAGAGTTATAAATAACAATCCATAAACCTTTCACCAGGCAGTCTTAAGCCTACATCATAAACAGTGTGGTAATTCAGCTTTCAGGAAAGACACTAAATTGTGTAATCACTATTAAAGACTGTGCACTCAATAGGTAAATGGTTTCAAGTTTATGGGAGGAAATATCTCATGGCAATGCAGATAGAGCTCACCTCTGAGTAGGGAACTCGAGCACATGAACAAAACCCATTCTATTTCCCCACCCACCCCCTATATCTTCCATAACCTCATGTCAAATCACAGAGGAATTTCTTACTCTAAGAAATTAGGATGAAAATAGGTCACAGCATGTACTTTTATATAATTATAACAAGCAGATTCAAAAACAGTTGTAAAATTAATTTTGATGCCATAGCGTTCAAGCACAGCAGGAGTTTCATGTACTCGATCATTTCAATGAGTGGATTTCACTATTTTCAGTAATAAACCTTTTAATGTGTTAGGATTTTAAAGCTGAGAAGCACATAGATGGAAAATTAATAGATATTAGTATTCCAGGCTCTTCTGAAGTCTGTTTTGGCACACCAAACAACTTCTGTTTGTCCTGTTCTAACAGTCACTCTGTGAAATGGGATTCCCAAAGTCTCCAACTGGTGAGGGGGTGACTGTGTGGATTTACATGCAGTGGGAGGCTGGTGTTCCACACTGCTGCTACCACTTGTGTAGCTGCAATTGCCTCCTTTGCCTCCCTTGGTTTTCCAGCTCTCGGGCATGTTGCTCTTGTTTTTATGCTGCTGCTTTCTGTTCTTTGTGTTGGCACACATGGGGTACGTGGGCATACCCTGAAGTCCATCGAAGCTGGTATCGAGTTCACTGATACCCACTGGAGTTGATACCCAGCTTTCTTTTCATGCTGCTCCATTCAGACTAGCAAACTCACTCTGTGGAAGGGAGAGGAAGGGAAAAATCCTGAGGAAAAGCAGAAGAGGATTAATTCTGGTGAACAAAAGTGACTGTGATATTTCTCACTTAAAAAGAGGAAGGAGACAGAAAAATTGAATGAGTGATACAGAATTTTACATCAATATATTTAGATTTTGCCATCTCTCCAGGTGCTTATTGTTCATTACTCATTCAAGTGTTTCTGTCTGTTTTGTTTGGGTTTTCTTTTCGTATGTTTGTTGTTTGGGTTTTTTTTGTTTGTTTTTTGTTTTTTTTTAGTATAGTGCTTGTAAAATATGACTTCCTGCAAAGGGAACATATGAGAAGTTAAAAGCTGTAACTTCTTTAGCTGGATGTGAGAACAAGTCTCAGAGGCCAAATTGCTTTGGGCCTTTTTCACAACCTTCCCACTTGTATAAAGGCAGGAGCAGCAGCTTGCACGATACAGCCTTTTTCTGCCTGTCTGCCATTTCAGTGACCCTCACCTCTGACTACAAACAGCCTTTCTCTTCCAGCCCTGTGCTCTCCCTGCTGACACAGCCAGCCAGTCATAATTCCTATGCCAATAATATGCACTGTGTGGTTTTTTGTGAATAAATGTGTATTAGAATTAAGGTGATAGAGTCCAACTAATTTTCTTGGTAGTGATGGGCAGGCACGTTCTTTAACATACTTGACCACTTCAGGAAACAACACTATAACTCATTTCTGGATGTTCTCAAATTTTAGCACTGCTGGACTTGAAACTACTGCCAGAGATAAGTGAAATGAGCAGGAGTGTTTTGGGTTGATAAGGACTGAGATACCTTGAAAAATCTGGTAAGAAGTCAAAAACAGTAATGGCACCACAGAACAGAATGAAAATGAACAGCAAAAGAAAAAAGCAAAAAATTTAAACATGTAGAAAATTAGGCTAAAAATGGCAGTATGGCCATAGGCATAAAGCAATCTTTGAAGATACTGGTGGTGGTGTTCATTACAAAATATAGATGAAGACTTGGTTGCTTTTCTAATAGGATGATTTAAAATTATTTCAGTGTGTTCAATATACTGGAAAAGCTCAGACGATTCACCTTCTTTAAGAATATATGAAAATCATTTGCTGTAAACAGTAGGTATTGATATTTGTTCAGTTACTAGTTTTTCTGTCACCTTGTTCAGAGCTTTCAGTGGCTTGAAAGAAATGGTGAGGGTCTGCCTGTCAGGTGTTGTTGCCAAAGAGTATTTGTGCTCCAGAAGATCCTATACCATCAGCTGTCATTCCCAAACTTACTCTAGGTACCTTTTTAAGTGCTAGTGGCTCCCCAGGGGTTAATAGGAGGAGGATGCAACTCTATATGCATGGCTGTATATGTGGATAAGCAAAATCATATGTCCCTTTTCCGATGTTCCATTTTCCCCTCCCAAATTTCACTCTGTGCATTAAAAAAAGGCAAAATAAAACTGAGTCCCTGAAAGGCCATTAGGTTTCTGAGTGTGTAAGCAACAGAGCATTTGTGTGGATGTTTCCTTCAATAATAATTTTAGAAAGCTACATGTGCCCTGGGCTGTGTTTATCGTGTCTGCCACCTGCTCACTGGCAGAGTTGGTGCCACCAGGCTGGTGTGGCTGCTGGGGCAGGGCAGCATCCGAGCTGTGCAGTCACTGTTTTAACAGGGCACATTGGGTTAAGGTAACCCTGTTAAGGAGAATAAAACATTTGCCATGAACAACCCAAAATTTAATAAAGTAACTCAAGTAAGACTCAAGTCAGACCCCTGCAGAAATAAGGAATTCTATTCGTTGGGGTTAGACTTGTTATCCTATATATTTTGGAAAATGCACTACATAAGCCTAATTTTGCAGTATTTAATCATAAACAGTCTTGGGTAACTAATTAATCTCAGCAAGGATGGCTGGGGGAGTCCTGAGAGAGAGAGGTCTTTCTACATGCTGTTGCCAGGAGATACTTTTCAGAGTCTGTCTTGCTGTACAGACACAGATGGGTATTGTGGGGCAGCATTTGGTGACTGCTTTTGAGTTTGAGGAATTATTTATCACTGTAAGTAGAACACTGGTGTGGGAGATATAGGACTGACTTTTCTGGCTCTAGTTTGTTTTTAAAGCAATAGAACCAATAACTTGAGGAATATATAAAAGCCGTGCCCTTGTTCAAAAGTTTACAGTGCAAGATAACTCTACATTTCCTGAAGCTGCAGTTGGTATGTTCTTGTTTCTTTACCAAGATGCTGTTAAATTGACACTTAATCATCTATGGATTAAAGACCTAGAGGAGTAAAAGTATATGGAGTGTACTGATTATTTACCTTTGTGATTTATTTCTGTGGTATTTCTTAAAATCTACGACATAATGGCCCATGATGTTGTCCTGACCATTGAGAAGAGAACCTTCTCTTCTCAAAGAGTCTGAACCTTTTTATTACTGTGTGACAGGATGTGTGTTCACATCACAGCTTTCAAATATCATGGTAACTGTAATTATTCTTTAGGGCTTTTTCTGTTTTGCTTTGTTTAGGGTTTTGGGGTTTTGTGTTTTTGATTTGGTTTGGGTTTTGGTTTTGGGGTTTTTTGTTTGGTTGGTTTGGTTTTTTGTTGGTGGTGGGTTTTTTTTAAATCTATTTAAGGGAGAGTTTGTTCTACTATATTGGATATATGGACTTGTAGCTGAATATTTGGGGGAAAAAATGAAAAACTAATTAAGAATCACTTATTGCTGTTTGTCATCTTCGTTATGTTTTGGTAACAGGAAGTCTCAGGTTCCAAACTCCATTAAAGTCACAGAGAAATAAAAGGTGGTAAAGGTGTTTGATCCAAAAGCCACAGAAATGGGTCAGCACTGGATCAAACACAGTATGAAAATCTTATTTTTTCCTCTCATGTGAGTAATAATCTTTGCTTGTCTGGATCATGTTTGGTGGGTGTTGGGAAAGAGTAAAACCTGGAACAGTTGTGGGGGACAGGAGAGAAACTGCCTGAGACTGAACCCCAGCAAATTCATGCTGGTGACAGAGGGCAAGTTTACAGCAAAAAAATGAATTAATAATTGTAATCAGCATGAGAAGTTGCTGTTTGCATTTTGGACTTGAAATAGTGGTTCTGTACCCAACAATCTGCTGGCTTTAGCCACTCTGCTGAGTGTAATGAGTTTTAATGCTGCTTTTAAACCTTGCATCCTAAATCCTCCCAAGTTAAGCAACTTTAATACTTCTCCATTCCAGGCAGTTTTACATAAAATATTTTGCACTTCCATAAAGCAGAATTAAGGAATGCCTTGCAACCTAAAACGTTTGAAGATATGTGGAAAAATATTTTGAAATATAATTAATGTCTCTAATTTCTTGCATTTAGTTACAGTTTGCCACGAGATTACATAGCTGAAAATGGGGGAGCAGTAGAAGGGAAAGGTCATGTTTTTTCCATCACATAAAGCTGGTGGCTGTGCCTTGAGGGACAAATGTAAAATAACAGAGCTAGATTCCACGCTTGTCACTTAATATACTATTTTTTAATTATTCAAAGATGGGGAGATGATTCAAATACTCTTTAAAAGACATTCCAAAGGTATGTGAAAGGCAAATGGTCTATGTAAATGTGAATTAATACACAGAAGAAAGACTGTGTATAAAAAGAATTCAACTACCTCTTATTCCTTGGAAATTTATTCTATAGCTTGTTTGTGGTAGAGTTCTTTTAAATCACTGAATTTTTTAATTTACAGTATAATATTTCAATATATTTTTTGCTTATTTTATTAGGTATTGATATGTCACTATTTGTCTTTAGGTATTAAAACCTTGAACAGCTTTCAGAAGAAGCCATAAATAGCTTTATATGTCTTCTCTCTGAAGGCTGACATTTATATAAGTAAGAATATAACCTGCAATTCCATAGGCATTAATAATTGTTATGTTGGAGGACATTTGCCACTCTACAACTACCCTGCCTACCAGGATTTTCTCCACTGTGAATTTACATAATTAGACACATGAAATCTACCCAGTAAGAAGAAATGTGATGAGTTATCAGTCTTATTATCATCTACCACCATTGTTATTGAAGGATATCTCTAGTGTTTTATGCACTGAATAAGATAGTTCCTAAGATAGTTCCTGGAAAAACTGTTGAAACTTAAAAAAAAAAAAAAATCAGCGAAGGTCAGTCACTGCTGTGTTATTTTTTCTCCAGACACTTCACTTAATTGACCTGAGTTTACCTCATATATTTGGGGGGTAACTGGTTGGGATGAGAGCTGACAGTCCACTCTAGAGAAATGTGGTGGGATTATGTATGGTGAGCCAAGAGGAACAGAAAGCATGAAGAGGGAAAAAAAGAAAGAAAAAGTCTTTCACAGAGGAAGGTTTTCAGCCTAAAGCTGCTAAAACAGAGTCACCCCAGGAGTATTTGAAATGGTGTTTGGGGAGCTGGGAGACAAGCCTTTGTTCTGCAGTAAGAAAAGGCTCATGGTATCCTCAATTTAAGGCAGGAGGAATGGAAGGAAAACACTCAAGTGTGCCACTTGAAATGGGAAAACAAGGATGCTGGGAAGAGTGCCAAGAGTCTGAGAGACAAAGTGCACTAAGAGGGGAACAGTATGCACTCTCTTAGAAAATATAAATACCTAAAGAGGGCAGAAACAGGGGTCAATTTTCCTTCAGGTGGGAGAATGGCTTTATTGGAGATGATCAGTGTTATTGGAGAATATTGATTAACTGATTCAGAAGAGAGTAACCAAATGAACTATTTTCTGAAAACTTGAGGAGAGGCACCATGTTTCTCTCTGGAATATAGCACAGTGTGATTAAAAAAAAGGTAATGGGCAGATTTCAGTTCCTGTGTTGCTGATAATAGTAGAAAAAAAGATACAGTTATTTATACTGGTTTGCCTTCTAAGACACAAGCAAAAATAAGGCTGTAAACAAGATGTATCAAATGTTGAAACTGTAGCCATCCCTAGAACTGCAGTATGGAAAATTCAGTGCTCAGATGAAACGGACACATAACTTTACACCCAAAACCAAAACAAAAAAAATCCTTCTGCTGTACCTGCTGATACATCAGAATCTGCTCTGGTGCATTTAGAGAAATAGAAATATTATATACTGTAGCACTTTTTTAACAAAAAAAGCATCCCTTTCTCTATCTGGTAAAGGAGAAGAAGTGCTTGGTAACTGTGCAATCTCTTGAGAGACTGCTGTCTTGCTTGTATGGGAAGCCTGCTATTATAGATAAACTTCTAAAATGGGAAAGTACCGTATAGAAAGAGAATTCAAAATGTATGAGGTTAAATTTGTTCTTGTCAAGCATCTGGCATGCGAGGAGTAACACGACAAGCAAAAGTACTGATGCATCTGACTGTCCAGGAACATCCCTTTAGGGCACAAACACAGCTCTGCATCACATCTGGAGAGAATTCCTCCCAGATCCCTGGAGGGAGAGCGATGGATGGCAGATGGTAGAACTCGACGGCGTGTTTGCTTTCAGCCCTGTGTGTGCCACGTTAAAAGCCACGGCCCAGAAGGAGGGCCAAGGGGACAACTGCTCGTCTGCCACGCTCTGGCTGTGCCACTTCTGGGCTCCACCGAGTCTTGGGCAGGGACAGGGGCAGGATGGTAACCTGGAGAGAGCCGGGCATGGCGGGAAGGAAGTCAAGGAGACTCCAGAGAGGATCGGGGGCTGTCGCTGGCAGCAATACCAGCCAGCCTCAGAAGTGAAGACACTATGTCCTGTACATCCACAGAAATGACTCTTTGGCCTTTGTTAAGCTCAAACCGTGTAAAAGTTGCTGAACTCCACGGGAAAATCAGAGCAGAAGTCTTGCCCTTTATAGACGTAGTGTGTACAAGAGCTTTGTTTTAAAACCATCTTCTGTGTTCTGCTGAGAGAGAGGAGTTTTCCCTGTGTAAGGTTACACCGCCGCAGTTGGGTATTTTCGTGTTCCTGTAGCAACTGCAAGCAGGGATTACCTCAAAGAAACAGCTGGGTGGGGGACAAGCCCTTCCACATGAAATGCATGGCTGATTAAGGGCCAGCTACAGGCCTTGAAATTTCAAATATTAGCTTTGAAATGAACAGGTTTGATTAGTTTGCTTATTGTTGCAGAGTTGCTCAAGTTTCACATTGTCTTTGGGAAGCCAAAACCTTATGAAATTGTGGCTACGGAGTCACAGCAAATGGAATATTTTAATATATGTATATTTTTCAGTTAGGATCTCAGCAAAGATTCAAAAGAAATTAAGACCTTGAGTTCACCAATAACCTTTCTAATATTTGCTGTCTAATTGACTTTGTGAACTGAGATCATCAGAGCCCTCAAAGTTGTCCAAGATGCACCTCTCTTCAGACAGATCCTGTTGCTCCTAATCATTAGCAGGCAGATGGTAGGTGATCAAGATTTCATTATCAAACAACAGTTTTCTTTTGAGGTGAATAGATGACCATCTGTTCCTAACTCTGTACCTAGGGGAGCCTACAACTCTGACTTAGTTAATCACAAAATATAGTAAGAATCTTCTCTTAATTAATTTACATATTGCATTTTATATATATTAGAATTCTACTAGCATTTCCAAAGAGTGGAGGAAAATCGAATTCTCAGGTGGATCTTATGTTAAGGGTGATCATTTTGGGATGTCTAAAGAAAATACTGTTGCCTCTGAGTTCTTCCCATTAAGCTTAGATAACGCCTCTTTTCTACGTCAGGGATAGGATACAAAAAATGAAAAGGCTGTTGATTTTTTCACTTATAAGAGTAATGGATATTTCAGTTTTGAGTTCTGAAACCTTTCCTTCCCTTGGGAGAAACTTTAATTTCACTGATGAAAAGTCTTGTCCGACAGTGAAATTAGTACATCTGATTTAAAGATTCAGAGTACAAATTTCTGCAGTTACAAGTGACTGGTAGAATGTGGTCTATGGAGGAGGGGGGAAAAGTAATGCGTTTTTTGGTTGATTTCTTTTAAAAGAGCTGAAGATTACATAATCAAATCCCCACATATTAATTAAGAATTTTAAATTAAGTGACCACTGTAACCAAAATCAAACTAGGGAGGAAAAAAAAATATATTTCTATAATACTGCATCCGACAACTTTTATAACCTTAAGCAGCTGTGCAGAGGAAATAAGCATTTCCACTGGTGACCAGACAAGCAAGTCTCAGCCATTATAAATTCTCATAAGCAGCAGGTCCGACTCCAAAAACACGATAAGAACAAAGATTCCTCCCAGACAAAAGGTGCCAGCACAGAAAGCCCTGGCTGCCCATGGAGTGCCCAGGCTGGCCCACCAACTGCACCTGAAAGCCAAAGCTCACAGGCTTTCTGTCCTGGGGCACAGGGCTGCTGTCCCCTTTGGTCAGCCCCGCGCTGCAATTGCCGGTCCCCCCTCCCCAAAACCGATACAAATGAAGATTCCTGCCAGGAAAAAGGTGCCACCACAGAGAACTCTGGTTGCCCACGGAGTGCCCAGGCTGGTCCACCAAGTGCACCAGAGAGCCAGTGGTTGCAGGCTTTCTTGGCTGGGGCGAAGGGCTGCTGTACCCTTTGTTCAGCCCTGCGCTGCAAGTGCCAGCCCAACTCCCGAAATTCCATATGGACGAAGATTCCTCCCAGACCAAAGATGCCAGCACAGAAAGCTGTCTCTGTCCATGGAGTGCCAAGTGTGGCCCACACACTTCACAGGAGAGACAGAGGCTAAGGGCTTTCTTTCCTGGGTGGATACGCAGTCGTTTGCTTGTAGCATCTCTGCTCTGGAATTGGCAGTCTGACCAGTTCTGGATTCAAAGGTCCCCTTCGAGTTCCATTGCTTTCTCATTCTTTTTTCTTGGTAGTATTTAGTTAGACACCCACTCCAGCCTTTTATTATTCAGGAGTTTTTAGGAAAGACTTTGAAGCAAATAGAAAAAACCCCTTACTATTTAAATATGCAGCCATAGGGGGAAGCAGGAGATAACTGAGAACATAGCAGGTTCTGTTATGGTGCCTTTATGGGATGACTCAGTTAAAAAAGGCAATGGCAAAGTAGCAAAGGAAAAGAAAGGAAACAGTCATTTTCCCAAGGGACATTCCTAACAGGACAATTGGTAGCAGGTCCTCTTAGCAGTGAGGATGATTCACCATAGAGCAAACTGTCAGGGGAATTAGGGGATACTCCATCCCTCGCTTCCCTCAAAGCCAGGAGGATGGCTTTGCTGGAAGACATTCAACAACACAAAAAAGCAGTTGAAATTCTTCAGCTCTGCTAAACACAGCAGATGATATGTTATAATAACCTATAGTGGCTTTACATTCTGTTCAGTGCCACTCGTCTTTTCTACTGTGAACCAGAAGCTTGTGAAAGCAGGTCTACCTGTCTATCTGTCACAGCCACCTCAGCTCCAGCTCTTTTCCACTCATTCCAATTTCTTTTCCTCACCATGAACTCTTGGTGCTGGAAGGGGAGGATGGCTTGTTCTCTGCTGAGTGTTGTGCCATGCTTTGCTCCTCATTTTCAGACATCTCTCCTTCCAGCTTCTACTCAAGTCTCTTAATTCCTGCCCTAGATCAGCTTTCCCGTGCCTTGTGATCCTCTGTGGTTTTCTCCCATGGTCTTCTTTGCCTTTCATCTGCAGCCACTGATGGATCCTGGTCCAGTCTCCAGGGTGTCGGAGTCAGGACCGTGTCAGCTCAGCTGTGTGCTGAGGCAAGACTGGACTTGTGATCCAAGAATGGATCTGCTGCATCAAACAAGTTCTTGGTTTGGCCCCAGCCCCTTGGGTTTTGCTGCTGGCAGGCTTGGCTTTGAGTGGTGAAGGAAGGTTTCCAGGGCCACAGAGAAGGGGTTTGCAGGCTCCGGAGTGTACGAGTCTGTACATGATAAAGGGATGCATCATCTGACTGAATTTAATTAAGGTCTTTTCTCCTCTATTACTTTCTTCCCCTCTAAGTGACCTTCAGCTGCAAAGCCTGCCTATCATGCCCCCCCCAGCATCTTTGCCACCTCCCTTTTTGCCATTGCAGTGGTAGGGAAAGAACTGACTCTGCCAACAAGCTGCATCAATCCTTCCTTCCAAGAGAAAAACTGAAGGGACGTGAGCAGTTCCCACAAAATTGTACTGGTGGCACTTAAAAGTCTCCAAAACCCCTGAATGGAGAGATTCCCCCTTGTTTTTTAACCTTCTGCCTTTGCTGTCCTCCAAATCTTATTTCAAGCTTTATTAGAGAAATTACAGGTGAATACAACCACGAAAAAGTCTTTTTCTTTGTTCAGGTGTGCTTGATGGGCCCTTCCTCAGTGCTATTCTAATTTGTGTGCTTTCAAATGTGTGCAGGCTCTCTTCCTGCTAAAATCCATGCTTTTGTGCAGAGGGAGCCTTCCCTCCAGTCTCTGTTAGATGGGTAGGAACAGTATGGTCTGGGTGCCCTGGGGTTGTATGGGACATGCTAGTCAAGAGGACCCAGGTGTGGCCAATGTAGACCTGAGGGCCCTAAGGCCCTCACCTGTGGTCTCCACCCACACCTCTGGGCTCAGGAGTGTATTTAAGCTCAACCTCCAGGTTGGCTGGGTTTTTCAGCCTGTGCTGTAGCTGTGGTGGCTCTTCTGTTTGCTCCATAGCTGCTGTTTCTGGATGGACTCGAAACTCCTTTGTGCCACTGCTGAGTTGGAAGGTGCTGATGGAGCAGGAAAGCCTCAAATGCTTCTGGAGAGACCATGGTGGTGAGGGCACTGCCTGTACTGGCTCACCCTGACTTGTCCCCCTGCACTGTGTGGGACCATGGATCATCCAAGGAGCTCTTATCATTCCCAAAATGTCTACCTCTTCCCCCTGCTTCCCCATGGTATGTGCCTCTGAGGTAGGTGGGATGTATTCTGTGATACTTTGCTGTGCAATAGTTTTTGTTGGGGAGGTACCTTGAGCACCTGACCTTTGACTCTGCCCCTAGAGCTCATCATATGAATGTCATGAGGTAACAGGTGTAATACTGTGCAAATATTCTATTTTTTTTCTCTCAAGCAAACAACTTAGGAGATAACACATATTCTTGCAAAGCAGCCTATCACCAGGGAAGTATATGGTGCTGCTGTTACCTGTTTAAAAAACAAAAAGTATTAAGAAAAAGGCTGAATATGCTCCATGAATATTGGCCTTTGAAAGGTTTGGATCTATTTTATTTGCGAGTCTTATTTTTTTTATACACAGGTCTGATCTTGGACCAACCCTTTTAAATATATCTCACCTAAGCTGAGTTTGGCAGCCAGAAATGCTCTCTTCCAAGCCTGTTTTTTGGGTAATTTCTTAGGAATTTGAGAACACAGAGATTGTGCTATCTATGTGGAGGAAAACAGTGCACAGCAGGGATGAGGTATGTAAAAAGAGCTACTCCCCACCAGCCCTTTGGAGAGGCTCATGAGCCCCCCATCTGCAAGATGCTGTCTGTGCCCTTTATGTTTTTTTGTGTGGAGATTGCCAGGCTGCATTTTCCAGGAGAGCAGCAAAGCCAGCCTCCTTTTTGTCTTCCTTTTTTTTTTCTCCTTCCTGCTGCTTAAAACAGGCTGTGAAATAACCCTATGGCTTGGACAAGTTGTTGGTTGCTCAGCATAGCTACATCTCGGGGGGGGTCGATGGTCGGGGGGAGAGTCTGAGCACAGCAAAGTGCTACAAGCTGGGTTTACATCTCAATCTGAGGTGTCCCAAGGCCTGATAGACTGAGGGAAAGCCTTTGCTGTGTTAAAGCACAATGACATTTTGGGCAAGTGTTGGAAAATATGGCTGGGATCGACTTGGAGAAGTTGCCTGGCCCAGTTCCCTGGGGTTGGCTTTGCTGTGATGGGTGGATGCCTGACCTCTTTGCAAGGAGTTGTTGGTAGAGATTTCTCAGTTTCTGTAGTGAATTTGTCCCAGCACTTTAGTGCTGTAAAGAAGTCTCCTCTTGCTGCAATTTCCCCCCATTACTTCTAAATCTCCCCCCAGCTGACATGGAAAGCTGTTTCTTCATGAGAGGAATTTCAAGACGCCTCCGCTGCCGCTCTATTTCCTTCTCTCACCTTCCAGGTCCTGTTTTCCAGACCCTGTTCTTCCCTATAAACCCTTGGTAACCAGTTCCCCAGTTAAGGCTTTGTCATATCCTTGTTTTTCTACCTTCTGAGTGCTGTGGATGGAGGTCTGGCTTTGGGGAGCCCACCCTGTGCTCAAGAAATCATTCTTGCAGTTCTTTTAATCTCCCTCTGCTGCTGTTGTTTTGGACTTTTACACTGCTGAGGGCTTCTTAGGCACTTGCTGTAATGAAAAATATCCAGGAAGCTTTTCCTTTTCTAAGGCTCGAATGGTTTCTGCAGGTCCTTGAGATGTGACCCTATTTGTTAAAACCCAACAAATTTCAAGTGCAGGTTTCACGCAGGTTTCCTCCCCTGAACCCTGTGCTCTGTCTGCTCTCTCCACAGTTCATTACTTTTTAATCTCAACAATTGCTAAGGAAACCTTTCTAAACTTGTCAATTGGCAATACTAAACTTGTCAATTGGCAATGCAACTGCTTTTTAATTTAGTTTTAAAATAGTTTTTGAAATCAGTCTCTGCCTGTGCTATTGATTTGAACTCTTGATTAAGTTGCTGCTTAACAAGCTCTTTGCTGCTTTAAAGCCTTTCTCCAAGGGTCAAAGAATGATATTTAAGGAAGGGAAGGAGTATTGTCCAGTAGTTGTTTTTTAAATGTAGTTTATTAAACTAAGTTTCTTTAAAAGCAATTTTGACTTTTAAAGTGAAATTAAGGCACTTGAATTATAGATATATATACATATATATAGCCTCCATTCAATTTTTGTGGCTGGTTTTCATAATTAATGTACTTTATACATGGTTGTCATCAGATGGTTTCCTGAACTGAGATCCCTTGAAGTGATCAAGCTTGCAGAAACTTAAGAGCCTTGTTCTGTCTGTGGAAAAATTGAGAGGTTTTTTGATGACAGGGTTATGTTTTAGAAAATCTTTAGAACATTGTGCACCTTTCCAACTCTGGGAGGGGATGGTCACTTCTTACTCTGATTGATGTCAGGGGAGCAGATGGCTCAAGTGGGATCTACTGGGAACTCCTCTGCTCTGTGGGTGTCTTTCTGCAAATGCTGGGAGAAGTGTTACGTAGTAACTATGAAATATATCTTCTATATATTTAATAATGTATATGTATATTTAATAATGGTTTTAAACTGATAAAGTTTAGAAGTTCTTGACTAGTGATGAGACACTAGCACAGGCTGTGACCCCAGGTTGTCCCATCCCTGAAAGTGTTCAAGGCCAGGTTGGACTTTGTAGCGGCGGGGTCCTTGTATAACAAGGAATAAGTACGCTCCTCGTGCGGTGGTGTGGACAAAAAGCGTTTATTTCAAAATTCCCGGTCCTTATATCCCTACATACCACGTGACTTTCTTAACCAATCAGTTTACTAACTCTGGGGCATGCTCTCTCGGCTCTGTACCTGGGCACATCCTCTGTGCCTTTAGCCGCGCCTCTACACATCCCCTCTTTTAATTATATTAAGAAGTCACCAAAACAGTATGAACAAGGATGCAAACAATAATGCAAACAACAATTTTAACAGTCAGGACATTATAAACTACCGAGCTTCGCAGTGATCCCGCACATTGCTTTGCTCAGTTTCTTGACTCTAATGTAAACCTTTTTTAAAACCTTCTTATATTCCTATAGGTTAGTGCAACTTGGATGGAAAACTTTATTAACTTAGGGGTCTTATCTTAACTGTGTATAAACTATAACTTTTCTTAATCTGAGGGTTTTTATAACTGGGGAATTCAACTTTATTTAAGAAACAGGGTAATCTTAGCAAACTACAATTTCTTAAAAACGACCTGTGGCTGAGGTAATGTCATTTGTGAGGTGTTTGTTTTTTATTATTTGACCAGTCAAACAACTATTTTCATTCATTCACACATCTCATTCATCGGTGGCCACCGCACACTTGAACACACACGAACACACACACACACATTTCAGAGACTGCTTTGCACCACATTGGTCATTTCCTAATGTAAACTTGAAACATAACTCTTTTCAAACTTCTGCGTTACTCTGGTTCCGGCTGCTGTGGTCACATATGTGAATAGGGTTTTACACACTCAGAAGAAATCTGCTTGAGTTCTTTTTTCTATATCTGCATAGGCATAGCTTTCTCTCCATGGCATAAAATCTAGGAATCTCGTCCGTTGTCCTGAAATCAAATCTTACTATGATTTTACAGGTTACACCAGTTCTCCCCCTTTTTGTTTAAACTTAGCATGTGTTTCAAAATGTGATTTTACTTTTGCTGTGTTATGGTTTGGTGTGAAATGTTCGTGACATGAGAATTTTCCTATCTGATAGGAAGTAGCTGCTTATTATTAATGTTAATCCATTTTAGTGTATCAATGCTGCTAAGCAACTAACTTGTGTTTTACACCTTTGTGTTTTGTCTAGTGGATGTAGTGGCAGTTATATTTTGTGGATGTATGTCTATTTGCATGTACATTTTCAATATGTCCAATTCAGATATGTATATATCTGTTTGCTAGATCTCACCTGCTATTAACCAGCTAGGGTTAGCTTTCTGACACGGCATTAGTATGATTTCCCGACAGTGGGGGTATACTTTGATGATGCAGTTTTTATTAATTGTTACTTTGAATGGTCTCTTAGAGAACCTGTATTCTGATGTAGTGAATGAGACAACTGCTTGCCTTAAAACTCTGGGTATAGTGTTAAACATTGCTACTTTAGCAACTTCTTAGTTTCTGTCAGTTATTGTCTGTGGCGTGTCAGGATGTGATTTTGTGTGCACTTGTATAGAATCATACCTTTTGTAACTCACAGGAACCAAACAGAACGCATTTCAAACAACCGGTAAGGGTTAACAATATCTCAAGGAAATTAACTTTCAAGACAGGATATCAACCTTATAGCATAATAAACACAATCATAACATCAGAGTATTGTTCACAATTTTCCAAGGTAATACGAATGACAATCAGTTCCAGAACTATACAGAAGCTTGGTTCATGGCTGTAGTTTTCTTACTGATCAGTGGTAGGATTTATTCAAGTCCCTGCAGCATTTTGTGTTTTTCTAGATGCATGTGTGAAGGCCCTGAGGCCTTTCACTGGTTCAGTTTTGCATCTGGTTCAGTTTTACCTCTAAAGGTAAATTGCTGATTTCTGCCACAATCTGTGCTTAAGGAGATGAATCAAAATATTACCACTAAAACTTGCCAGGGCATCTTAAGATCCAGAGTCCTCAGCTGTCATCCTATCCAAATTGTCTTTCAAAGCTGGAATGTTGGTAAAGGCAGGATCTCCTCCGTCTAGTTTTCTCAGTCGTGCTCTGCCCTAAATGACAAGCTTGCAAATCTCTCATTAGCAACTTACACAGATTTAGTTGGTGGTATGACAGAAAAAGTTGTTCTAGAACCAACAGTGGGCTTCTCTCAGTTTGATCCCACTGAAACAAACTGCAATGCTTCATACCTGCTGGAAACAAAAACTAGGCAGATTTGCCTTTCAGAATCTCTGTTGTTCTGTTTGCTTTTTATCACCTTGGTATAATTCTCTAATGCTTGGTTTGCCTCTGCAGCTAGCGATTTGTCAGACTTTAAGTTGGAGTTCTCCCTTAGCAACACAAAGAGAGGGTATAGGTCCCCTATGGTTATGGTTAAAACAGGTTTTGAGCAATTGGTAGTTCTCTGAGGCTTCTGCAACTCGTGTAAATATAAATGTTTTTTACCTCGAGCTGTGTCACCTGTGTAGAGTCTTTTTGCTGTGTTCTCCTGTCTCGGGCAAGTCCAGAGTTGCAGTTGTTGGATTCTTCCTGAAACAACCTGAAGATCTGTACCTTGGGCAGTTTTGGTTACAGTAGCAGGAACAAATAGCAGTTCATTTCTAGTGACCGTGGTTATTAATGTGTCCTCTGCATAATGATGTGTTATGGCTGTTTGATACTTTATCAAGGTATTTTGCATCCCCTGAGGAAGGGCAGCCCAGCAGTGACTTTGCATAGATTGTGCACTGTTTAAAATCGTGATGGAAAAGAAGGGTTTCTGGGCATCCTCAGGGTGAAGGAGTATGGTAAAGGAATGTTTTTTTGAATCAGTTACCACTCGTGACCAATTTGCTAGAAGCCTTTAGGTAGGGGCAGTCCGATCTGCAAGGCTTCTGCATGTTTTTTGACTGCGTGTTCTGCTGTTAACCTTGGCAATGTTTTCCACTTGTCACCTTTCTTTGGGGTACAGGGTGCACGGGTACTTTGGGGGCTGGTTATTGGTATATTGTGGCTTGCCTTAATTTGTTTCCTTTCTTGCACATGAAAAGTAGTACCACAAAGGATTACAGCAAGCAGGGCTCCTACAAGCAGTATAATGCTTGCAGCATATCTTTTGCCTTGCTTATGGCACCCTTGGTACAACTCAGTCATTTCTCTGCTGTTAGGGTGTTTATGGAATGTTGCTGTTAGGGGCTTCCAAGGACAACTTTCCTGAAAGTGACCTATTTCTTCACAACTAAAACAACTGGCTGTGTGTCTGACTTCCTTCTGTACTCTTATCTGTGCATCTAAAGCTGCAACTAAAGAGGCAGGTAGCTGCTTCTCAGAGCTAGCTCTTTGGTAGGGCTGTACCAGCTCAATAAAGTCACAGTTCTCCCTTGCAGGAGGGCTCTGCAAAGCTCTTTCACTGCTTGCATTTTCTCTTTCAAAAGCCAAATGCTCGTACAGCATCTCTCTGGCTTCATTGTATTCAATTTGCTTGTTTAAAGCAGACTGTAACTGGTCCAAGCATCTTAAATTTAACTCAGTATAACTTTGCAACCCTTTAATGGGGGACAGATAATTATCTTGATCTGCAGTGAAAATGCTTTCCATAGCTTTTAGGGCTCGCCTGGCTATCTCTCTATGGTACTTTGATTGTAATTTTAAATTGTCATTTGTTTCCCCGTTTAGTTGGTGTGCCATAATGCTCGCCTGGGGGTGTTTAATATGAACAGAGCAAAATTTCTGAAAATCAGTTAACCAGACTGTATATTGGGTGTCACTGAGAACTAATTTTACCAATTCTTCCCAGTCATATGTGGTGAAAGGATAGGTGTAATTCAATGCCTCCAAATATTCGAAAAATTTGGTTAAAGACAGACCAGAACCTCTTATCAATTGCCTCAGGTTCTCTGTGGCCCTACGCAGGGCTTGACTGAGGGGGCTGGCTTTGGCTAATATCGTCTGGGCATGCCTGATTAACATTCAGGCTTTCCATTCGAATTGCCTTGTCTATACATTGTTCCCACATGTTAGCTGATTGCTCTTTATCTGCCCCTTTGTTCCCTCCCGTTGGAACCATGTTTTGTTCTTTCTCTCCCTCTTTCTCCCCCTCCCCCCATCCGTCCCAGTTCTCCCTCCTTGTAGTCCCGGGGTAACCGGTTCCCTGTGGGGGGATGGTGGGTGGTACAGGGGGCGAGTAGGGGGCGGGGTTGCCTCCCTCCTCGTGTCTGTGGGTGAGACGGGGCTGCGCCTGGGCCGGAAGAGAAAGTTCGGGGCTTGGGCCGTGTGGTGGGGAACATGGCTGCGGCCACACGGGGCCACGTGGTCGCTGGTCATCCACAGCGAAATGGGGTAGGCACGCTGAATTACCCCCCCCATCGCTGTAACAGGATTGCTTGCTGCGGTTCCATGGGCCAGGAACTTCCATGGCAATTCTGTCCCTTCCCAGCGACTGTGTTCTCCCGGCTCCTGTCCCCGTCCCTCCCCGGTATGTTTCCTGAGTTTCTGTTACTATGTTGTGTTGTGCTGCTATCAGCAGTGTGTGCAGGGGGTTGGGGGTGTGGGTTTTTTGTTCTTCCCTGTGTGCCTTGCGCAGGCAGAGTGTATCACCGAGTAAACTGCTTTTATGTTGCAAAAACTGGCAAAAGTTTGTGTCTGTGTTTCGTTTCAATGTATCATGAGGTTTCTATGGAAACAAGTGTCTGTGTTTACCTTATCTACGAGCGGCTGGGAGCACACGTGTTCTGAGTCTTTTTGTGTAGCAGTTTGGGTACCCTGCAGTCTTTTCTCTGCATTTTTTTTTTTCTCGGCGTCTCTGCGGGGGTCCGGGCTTGATTCGGCTGTGGCGCGGGGGTGGCGCGGCGCTGCTCCAACGGCGTGGGGGTCGGCGGCGGTAGCGACTCGGCGTGGGGCAGGATCGGCGGGCGCAGGCGTCCGCGGCGTGGGCGCTGGCTTCTGCGATGAACGTTGGCAGGCGGGGGGTGGTTGGATCCTTGGGGTGGGCTGCAGCGGCGGCGGCGGCGGCTCTGCGCGGGACGTCCTCGGCGCGTGTGGCTCGGTGGGCGCTGCGTGGCGCGGGGCCGGCGGGCGGTCCTAGCGCCGGTCCGGCGGCAACAGGCGGCGAAAAGCGGCAAAAAGTTCTTTGGGGTTTCCGCGGTTTCTGAAAAGTTTTTCCTCTGCTTGGAGGGTCTACACTGTCGTCACAGACAGGCAGGGGTCGGCAGGAGGTAGCGGCCAGCCTCCTCCGATGCGCAGGACTCAGCAGGGGCTCCGATAGGGTCGCGGCGCAGTTCTGCTTTTTCCACGTGGCTTTTAAGCGCAGCGCAGGTTTGGCAGGGGCAGCGGCACTCTCGGCGCGGGTCCCTGCCGCGGCGCGGTGGGGTGGCCAGCACACGTGCTTGGCTCGGCCGTTTCCCCGGTACTTTCAAACTACGGCTTTTTTTGTTGCTAAAGTCTACAGGCACTAGGTGCCAGGCCAGCGGTGGAGCGGCACGGAGCTTTGCGCTTTCCGCTAAGCAGAAAGGCAATGCGGGGGTCATGCGGTGGGTTTGGGATGGTACAGGCAGTAGCGGCAGAGCCGCTTTTGCGCACGTGGTCTGGCCGTGGCTCTCGGCAGCGGCAAACCGCTTTTACCCTGTGACCGATGCACGGGGGACCAACAGGCTTTTCCCTGACGATCCTAAGGTGCTCCGCAGTTCGGGTCTCCGAGCTGCAGGCACCTGGCGCTCAGGGAGCAGTCTTAGGCGTGCGGAATGCCTTTCAGCTGGACTCACCGCTTTGGTGTTGCGTTGGACCCTCTCCGCTCTCTCCGGTTGCCTGCTCTGACCTTTTGGCTTCTTCTTCTTCAACTTCTTTCTTCTCTTCTTCTCCTGTGCACTAATTCTAATATTTTTCGAGCTCGCTAAAGTATCTTCCCGTTTCTCAGACACCACTGAGACCACAGATTATTGACGTCAAAGTTTTTTGTGGTAAAGGCTCCCGTCTCTGCAAAATCAAGACGATACCGGAACCACCAGCTAATTTCTTGATACAAGACAGATATAATTGCTTAATATAAGCTAAAATGTCCCGTTCGGGCTCCATATGTAGCGGCAGGGTCCTTGTATAACAAGGAATAAGTACGCTCCTCGTGCGGTGGTGTGGACAAAAAGCGTTTATTTCAAAATTCCCGGTCCTTATGTCCCTACATACCACGTGACTTTCTTAACCAATCAGTTTACTAACTCTGGGGCATGCTCTCTCGGCTCTGTACCTGGGCACATCCTCTGTGCCTTTAGCCACGCCTCTACAGGACTTCAGCAAAGCCTTTGACACCGTCTCCCACAGCATATTCCTGAAAAAGCTGGCAGCCCATGGCTTGGACGGGGCACTCTGTGCTGGGTTAGGAACTGGCTGGAGGGCCGGGCCCAGAGGGTGGTGGTGAATGGTGCTGCATCCAGCTGGTGGTGTCCCCCAGGGATTGATCTTCGTTCTGGCGTTTGGTATCTCTGCAAACAAATCCATTCCCCTGTGCTTGAGTTGTAATTATCTTTCATTACATAATCACAGCTGCTTTTCCCAAAGAACTCCAGCCAGTTATTTGTCGGAGTGAATGCTGGTCAATTAAGCACCTAGCAGTTATTGTTTTGTTTAATCCTTATTGTTCTTTATAAAGCACATTAAGGTGTCAAAATATTTAAACTAAGGGTTGAATAACATGTAATAAAGACTGATGAATGCTGGATGAGTGTTTCTACATGTCTCATCCTGAGGCCCTGGTTATGTCAGGAAAACAAAGTAAAAAATAATATATTATCCATGTGAGATGTTTTTTATGGAAATCTGGAAGATTTTCTTGTATTCTTTTGGCTAAATTTTCCTTTGCTCCTTCCCTGGTGACAGACAGAAAGACTGATCTCTGGTGGCAAAGCTTCTGGCTTGTTTACAATAGTCCTGCAGTTTTCTGTTCACACAAAGTGTGTTTCAACATGTGCAGTCCTGTCTTACTTTGAACCTGATCATGTCTTTATCAATTGAACTGCTAAATGATGCACTCTTGGCCAGACAGTTGCAACAGTTACTCAGTGTTGGGATCAGGAACTCAAAATGCTCTTTGTGTGAAAACACATATGCATTCAGCATGGAGAGTGGGTAGTGATCAACTGGGCAGCAAGGACATACCGTACACACTAATTCTGTTCCAATAAAACATCATCTCTTTAAGTGCACAGGTAAAAATATACCTTCAAAACCCTCCTCCTTCTCCCTCCCAGCCACTTCACTGATGGTCAAACTCAGCTCAAGCACCACTGAGTTTAGCCCTAAACAAACAAAATGTGCTGTTGGTGAACATCATGAATTAGAGACTGAAATGAGAACATAGAATTCAGTAATTTCCCCACAAAACTTCTGGTTTATCACATTTGCAGGTTCTGAAATAGATGCAATAGTCCTATAAAACATAGCTGACACCTTTCCCAGGCCTAGCTTTGGGTCCCTGACATAATGCACTTGGACCTAGAAAAGGATTGTTTAAAAGAGAATTCGATAGGAAAGTGTCACAGTGTGGCTTTCTCCTTTGGCAATCCCCAGTTTTCCATCAAGTTCTGCAGGCATCACAAGACTTCCTTCAGCACTCCTCCCTGAGGTGGTCTCTGCAAACTCAAGGTAAGAAAAATTACAATTCTTCCTGAGTCTAAGAATTTTTTGGCAACTAGAACTGTTTCACTGTTCTTCATTAATCTTTTTTTTGGTGTTTATTTCTTACTGTCATGGTTTGAGATAGCCCCAAAATCCAATTCCCTAGCTCCATTCCCCCTCCCACATCTCAACCCAATGTGAGATGGGTTTTTCCAGACAAAACACAACCAGACTCAGAATGGGGGAAAGGGAATATATTACAATGACTGTACAAATAAATATTATAACACATTATACACACGATCACAACTATCTCTACCATGACATATAGTATTTACAATGGATCAGATCTCTTCTCCCCTCCAAATAAAAGTCCAGGAGGGAAAGAAGGAGTGTTGTAGTGGTTTGGATTTTGTTTTCCCCCAGAGGCTAAGAAAAGTGGTAGACCCCAAGGGGTGGAAACCCCTGGAAGTTTTGAAGTTCTGTCCAACAGGCACTCCTGCAAGAAATGTAAACATACCACAACCAGACCGGAAGAGACAAGTTGTAGTTTGGGTTGTTAGAAGGAGTAGCCATGTTGTAGAGCCACGAGGAAGGGGCTCTGAGCTCCACAGGGGGGCTTTGGCCCCCAGCCCCGGGCTGGGGGAGCTGCAGGGACCTGGAACAGCATAAAGCTGGGCTAGGTGCCTGTAGTTATGTCGGGAGATGTTTTCTCCATCGTGGGCAGCGACCGGAGAAAAAGCAGCAGCCGGCACTGACCAGAGAAACGGTGGCAGAGAGCCAGAAGAGATAAGACGGAGCAACAGAGACATGCAGCACCAGAGAAAGAACTCCTGGAAGGAGAACCGAGGAAAAGAGAGTCAGCAGCAGAGTTACAGAGTTCTTGGGGGTAAGAACTGATTCCAGACCCCCCAAACTCCTTTGAGACCCCTCTTGGAAAGGAGGGACATGGACTCCTATTTTGGAGAGCAGTTTTGGACATGCAGCACCAGAGAGAGAGAGAGGAGCCGAGAAGCTCAGTCGTCCTGAGAGCTGAGCCAGGACGGTGTGGGAGGTTGGCCTTGGGGGCCCTCCCTTGCTGCAAGCTACAAAGAAGCTCGCAGCCTGAGACAGGGCACAGAGGCCCTGCAAGGAGCTTGAGTCTCCTGGAGATACCAGACCGTCACGAAGACCCCTTGTGTCTCGTGATACGACGTGGTGAAACGACCTTGTCTGGGGTGACGAAGCCCATGGGAGACCCCTCGGTTGGTGGTGACAGGGCCGAGGGAGCTTGGATACTTCCCTCGTGAGTGCTGGCAGAGATCCAGCAACAGCTGCATGCATGAGAGAGAGAGATAGACTGCTACTCTGAAGAAGCTGCTGCCCTGAGAGACTGGAAGGGATCTGTCCTTCTTTCCCTCCTGGACTTTTATTTGGAGGGGAGAAGAGATCTGATCCATTGTAAATACTTATGTCATGGTAGAGATAGTTGTGATCGTGTGTATAATGTGTTATAATATTTATTTGTACAGTCATTGTAATATATTCCCTTTCCCCCATTCTGAGTCTGGTTGTGTTTTGTCTGGAAAAACCCATCTCACATTGGGTTGAGATGTGGGAGGGGGAATGGAGCTAGGGAATTGGATTTTGGGGCTATCTCAAACCATGACACTTACCAGAAGGGAGACTGTCCTTTTTCTATTATTTTAAGGCTATAAATATATGGTTCATGAAATTTATGGTAATATCTTTATATCTTTTATGAAAAAACCACAAATCCAAATGGCATAGAATTGGTAATTACAGAAAGCTCTACCTTACAATAGTTATAGCATTCTGCTAGTCACCCATTTATGTAAAGCACATAAATGACCCACAAAAAGGATGTTTCTGTGCATTTAACTTGAAAAGATGTTATTCGATAAAAATGTCCTTAATTTACTGGCATTATGTCATATAACTCTTTTCATTTTGCTTTGCTCCTCATTTAAAAAAGAAGAGATGAATTCGGAGAAATCTGCTGTTCACATAAAGATGGATTCCTGCCAAAATTTGTTGTTTGGTTCACAACCTTCCTTGAGATAACTGAGCTCTTTATTTTGCTAGTCTTATGCCTTCTTTGAGATATTTTATTGAAATTTCAAAACAAGCAAAGAAACAGGGAATCCATTTCAGATGGATTGCTGTAGGGAAAGTGAGACTAATTTCCATTTCGAAGTAAAAATCGTAATCGTGTTCAAAGTTAAGGCTCATGCACGAGAAAAGACAACGAAAATTTATGAAAAGATGATGCCTGTGATTGCACTTTTCATTAAAACTTTGGATGGAAGTTGGGCTGAACATACATGGGAAGAGGACTATGAAGACTCTTCATTAATGGTACAAAATTTAGAGGCCTGGCTGAGGACATAGTGCACTAGGGTGACTCTACAGTAGAAGACAAGGGCAGATGGAGTGCCAAGAGTGGCCCACACACTGCACAGGAGAGACAGAGGGTAAGGGCTTTGTTTCCTAAGTGGAAAGGCAGTTCTTTGCTTCAAGAAGCAGTGCATAGGAGTTGGCACTCCATGGACATGGAGGAATTCTTGTGCTGTCACCTTTTCTCTGAGAGGAATCTTCGTCCCTATGCAATTTTGGCAGTCAGACTGCCAAGGGTGGCTCACGCAGTGCACAGGAGAGACAGAGGGTTAGGGTTTTCTTTCCTGGATGGAAAAGCAATCGTTCGCATGCAGGAGCCCTGAGCTGGAATTGGCAGTATGATTCCAAAAATTGCATATGGACAAAGATTCCTCCCAGAGAAAAGGTGTCAGCACAGAAAGCTCTCTGTGTCCATGGAGTGCCAAGAGTGGCCCACACACTGCACAGGAGAGACAGAGAGTAAGGCCTTTCTTTCCTTTGGTGGAAACGCAGTTGTTCCCTTGCAGGAGCCCTGAGCTGGAATTGGCAGTCTGACTACCAAAATTACATATGGACGAAGATTCCTCCCAGAGAAAAGGTGCCACCACAAGAATCTCTCTGTGTCCATTAAGTGCCAAGAGTGGCCCACACACTGTACAGGAGAGATGGAGGGTAAGGGTTTTCTTTCCTCCGTTGAAAGGCAGTTGTTCTCTTGCAGGAACCCTGAACTGGAATTGGCAGTCTGACTGCCAAAATTGTACAAGGATGAAGATTCTGCCCAGATAAAACTTGACAGCACAAGAAACTCTCTGTGTCCATTAAGTGCCAAGAGTGGCCCACACAATGCATGGGAGAGATGGAGGGTAAGGGCTTTGTTTCCCTTGTGGAAAGGCAGTTGTTCTCTTGCAGGAGCCCTGAGCTGGAATTGGCAGTCTGATTCCCAAAATTGCATACGGATGAAGATTCCTTCCAGACAAAAGGTGCCAGTACGGAAAGCTCTCTGTGTCCATGCAGTGCCAAGAGTGGCCCACACACTGCACAGGAGAGACAGAGGCTAAGGGCTTTCTTTCCTTGCTGAAAAGGCAGCTGTTCTCTTGCAGGAGCCCTGAGCTGGAATTGGCAGTCTGACTACTAAAATTGCATACAGACGAAGATTCCTCCCAGATAAAAAGTGACAGCACAAGAGTCTATCTGTGCCCATTAAATGCCAAGAGTGGCCCACACACTGCACAGGAGAGATGGAGGGTAAGGGTTTTCTTTCCTGGGAGGAAAGGCAGCGATTCGCTTGCAGGAACAATGCACTAGAATTGACCGTCTGATTCCAAAAATTGCATACGGACAAAGATTCCTCCCAGACAAAGGTACCAGCACAAAAAGCTGTCTGTGTCCATAGAGTGCCAAGAGTGGCCCACACACTGCACAGGAGAGACGGAGGGTAAGGCCTTTGTTTCCTGGGTGGAAACGCAGTCGTTCGCATGCAGGAACAGTGCACTGGAATTGGCAGTATGACTGCCAAAATTGCATACGGACGAAGATTCCTCCCAGACAAAAGATGCCAGCAGAAGAATGTCTCTGTGCCCATGGAGTGCCAAGAGTGGCCCACACTCTTGGAGGGAGATGGAGGGTAAGAGCTTTGTTTCCTTTGGTGGAAATGCAGTTGTTCTCTTGCAGGAACACAGGAACAATGCACTCGAATTGACAGTCTGATTCCAAAAATTGCATACGGACGAAGATTCCTTCCAGATAAAAGGTGCCAGCACAGAAAACTTTCTGTGTCCATGGAGTGCCAAGAGTTGCCCACACACTGAACAGGAGAGACAGTGCCTGGTAAAGGGGTAGAGCCCCAGCCAACCCTTCCCTCTGTGCCCTGCCGATCTCTGCAGCTGGAAAAGGACAAGAGAAGAGTGGCCCAGTACCTGCGCCAGGCCCTGCCGTACCTGGAGAGCCCACAGGAGCCCCTGCGAGAGGCGGCCGTCAGGTTCATGGGTGAGCCACAAGGTCCCTCCCCGCCCCGCTGCAGCTCGGCCCCAGCCCCGGCTGCTGCAGCGGCAGCAGGATGCGGCCCAGGGATGTGCTGGGGAGCCCCGAGTGCCCTGGTGGCTGCTGCCGCCCTGTGCCAGCCCAGCCCTGGGGAGTCCCGAGGCGGGAAGGCCCCGGGCTCAGCCCTACCAGGGCAGGAGGGTGCGTGGCCGGGCCGGCAGCGCCGCAGTGGGGGAGCTGTGCCGCTGGGGCCCTGACAGCATCTGTGTTCCCAGGGATGGCCGGGAGGTACCTGAAGGGACAGCCTGAAGAGCTGCAGATCATCATTGACGGTGAGTGAGGGCAGTGGGGCTGGTGAGGGGAGCACAGAGCCCGGGGCAGGGAGCTGCAATCCTGCCCCGGCTGTGGAGGGCTCTGCTCCGTGCACGGATGAGGAACGGCTTGGGCAGAACAGAGAGAGGTTTCAGGGGCATGGCGAGTATTGGTGGCCAGCACCTCTTGGGTCCTGCTCCCTCCTGGCCACGGCAAGAGCTGGGTGGGATGGTCCTGGCAGGAGGAGCTTCTTGGCTCGCCAGAGATCTGCTCTCTGACCTTGGCTATGTTATTTCCTCTTCCAGTTATTGAAGGCATGACTTCTGACAGCGCTGCTGTCAAAAGCCTGACACTTCAAACCTAGGAAATCCTTAGAGCTGTCCAGAGGCCTCAGTCTTCTCCAGGTGCCAGTAGTTTGAACATCAGCTCCAGAATGTGCAGAATAGGGAGGCTCCTCTGTGGGGCAACTCCTGGAGGTCAACGGAGAACTGATCTTGGGAACCCTGTCTGATGGGACCACCTGAGCCTGCGCGACACACCCCTCTCTGCAACAAGTTCCTGTTCCCCGAGCTTGAGACTATGAAATTCCTCTTAGCATACACAGAGGCTCAGGAGTTTTTTTTGGTGCCCGGTGTCCACAGGGCATCTGGGAAGAGGGGAAAAAGGGCCCTTGTGTTCAGCAACACTTGCCCAAAGGTGCAGTGGGGAAGGGAAAGTGCCCAAAAGGCCCTTGGCCTTGGGGGGTTCTGCTGGAACCTCGACACTTGCAGCAGAGTGGATGGGCAGAGCCTGGAGCTGTGGGGATCCCTGAGAAGCTGGTCCTGGGAGGCGGCCACAAGCCCTGTGCCAGGCGTGAAGCAGCATCTGTGGCCTGCCCGTGTGTTGCTGTCTGGCTCGCTGAGGGCTGGGAGGTACCTCCTGAGCTGAGCCAGCTCCCGTGGAGCTCCTTCAGGGCTGCGCCGCTGCCGGGCCGGTTGTTGGGGCTGGGGGAGAGCCTGAGGGGACGGGGCGCTGGGAGGCCCTGAAGGGCTGAGGTGCTGTGGAGGCCCTGCTGGGACAAGGGAACGGGAAGCAGCGAGGGGAATGCGTGAGGGAGTGGGCGGCAGGAGGCTGCAAGGGGACAGGCTGGGCAGAGGAGGCCCTGAGGGGACAGGCTGTGGGTAGGGCTGAGCAACTGGGGGGCAGAGGCCATAAACAGCCCCCCCGGGCAGCCTCCCGGTTCCCTGCCAGCCGGCTACTCTGGCGCTTGCCCGGGGCATCTCCCATGCCTGCAACAGAAGGCCTGGAGGCCTGGGCAGGAGGGTGGGCACACCCTCAAGGGGGCCAGGCTGACCTGGCTGGGGACAAGGATGGCAAGGGGGCCCTGCCGGTGCACGTCCCCTGGGTGCTGCCGGCCAGGGGCAGGGCCGTGGGCCAACTCGGGCCCCCGCGGCTGCCCAGCCCACGGGGCTGTGTCCCAGAGCCAGCTGAGCCAGAGCTCTGGGCCCGAGGAGCTGCTGCCAGCACGGGGAGGGCGCGGGGCTCCTCGGGTAGGGCCCCGCGGTTGCTGCCGCCCAAACCACAGACAAGAGCAGCAGGCTGTGTACAGGAGCAGCAGCAGCCACAACGCCTGGGCCTCCTCAGCCAGGCACCCACACCGACCAGCATGCCAAAAGCGGGCATGCTGTGGGCACAATTGCACCGGCTTTGGCCAAAGGCTTCAGGAAAAGAGGCCACGAGGCCTTTCTATTGACTGCCCAGCCTCACAGCAACACTTGGCTGCTTCAGGGGCAGCCTGTCATCCTGACCGACTTCCATGGCCGTCCCTGAGGGCAGACTCCCCTTCCACGCTCAGGCGTCCCAAGGCAGTGGCACTGGGGCCATCCTTAGAGACTGCCATGGCACAGGAGCCTTGGGGTGCAGCTGCTCAACCTCTCGTCCAGGCAGGCACCTTAAAAACACAGGCATGGGCTCCTGAACTCGAAACGCGGGCCTTTCTGCAGTGGAAGGAAGAAGCAGCAGAAGCTGAAGCAAGGCCTCCTCTGGCTCAGGTTGCAGGATGGAGGGAAGTCAGCACTGTGGTGTCTGCTGCAAAGATGGCCCAGTTCACAAGCTCAGCTTTTGCTGCTAGAGGATCCTACTTTGGGCTTACTGGAGCCCATTCCCTACCAATGCATGGCCCCCCATTGCTCTTGCATCAAGTGTTCTGCATTCA
Organism: Chiroxiphia lanceolata; assembly: GCF_009829145.1. Classification (NCBI taxonomy): domain Eukaryota; kingdom Metazoa; phylum Chordata; class Aves; order Passeriformes; family Pipridae; genus Chiroxiphia; species Chiroxiphia lanceolata. The sequence continues at coordinate 2,755,590 of NC_045643.1, read as the reverse complement.
CGGCAACACGTGTGCCCTGTGTCCATGCGAGAGCAGCAACCGGCAAAAGACGTCTGCTGCCAGCACTTGTCTTGGCTGCTCCTTCAGGAGGCTGGCACCTTAATCAGAGACACGGAACAGGTTTGCATCCCTGAGTTCTCCCCGTCCCCTCCACTTTCCCCAAAGCCCTGGCTATCAGCTGGGAGTCGCAGCTGGACATGCAGAACCTGGAGCTTTGAACATCAGACCGGGCAGCTTTTATTTTGCAGAATGCAAGAAAAAAAAGGCCAAATAACACAAGGAAACTTGACAGGATGTCTGACCAATCTATTCTTCCTGCAAAACTCAGCAACTGAGGGGAGTTTTGTGCTGCAGCTCATCACTTGCCCGAAAAAAATCATTCCCACAAGGAGAAAGTGCTTCTGCCTTCTGACAGCTGCCGAGCACGGCCACCAATTGCTCCAACTACCGCTCCCAACAACCCCCTGCAAGAGCACAGACATCAGTGCCCGTTGGCTTTGGCTGCCCTGTGGCAGAAAAGTGCCCCGGGGACACAGCTGTGTGGGGCAGGAGACGGGCACCAGCCCTGCCAGGACTGGGGGCAGTGACAGATCTCCTTGGGCGAGCACTTGCCAGAGCTGCTGATTTTGGTGCAGCCCCGGGGAATGGGGTGGGAGCAGCATTGGTGCCCTTGCCCTCACAGTCCTTCTGTGTGTCACAGCCCCGTGTTTGGGAGGGCCACCAGCCGGCACTTCTCCCAAGGAGCCCGTGCCAGCTTGTGTGGCGGCCCCGTGGCCTTCCCGCTGCGGCTGCGTCGGCAGCCGAGGGGGCTCCTTCTGCTGCCGTGGGCAGGCACAGCAGGGGAGGGTTTGCTTAGTTGTTCAGCTGTGCCTAAAGTTCGTGTCTTGGGTGCTTTGGAGAACGGACTCTTTCCGACCTGGGGCAGGTTGGCTGGGCGGGGGAAGTCCCCAGGACAGGGGGCAAGGTGTCACAGGGCCCTTTGTGACATGATGGGATGGCACGGGGCAGGGTGTCACAGGGCCCTTTGTGACACGTGATGACTTAGTAGTGGTGGTGAGGTGGCCACGCCTCAGTGCTCCTCGGAGCGTGCGACGGGACAGACGGGACAGAGCGGTGCTGTGCGGAGTCCCCGTGCAGCCAACTCGTTCTTTTCTGATCCGGAGCGTTTTGGAGGCGTTTTTGTGCTGCAAGTGCTCTCGAGGCCAGACCGTGGGACTTGGTGACACGGAGCTTTTGCGAGGTGTCTCCGATCCCTGCGGCAGCTGCTCTTGAGGCCGCACTGCAGGACTTGCTAACCCCTAGCGTTTGCTAGGCTTTTCTGTCTTTCAGGTGTCCTTTAGCTCAGGCTGCAGGACTTGATAACCCATACCGTTTGTTAGGCTTTTCTCTCTTTCAGGTGCCTTCGAGGCCAGACCGCAGGATTGGGGACCCGGAAATTTTCCGGAGTCTCCAATCCCTGCGGTAGGTGGCCTCGAGGGCAGCCTGCCGGACTTGGTGACCCGGAGATCTTCCGAGGTGTCTCTCTCTTGCAGGGGCCTTCAAGGCCAGGCTGTGGGATGGCGGGAAGACGCCTGAGCCTGCTCAGGCCCTTTTGGAAGAAGGAAGACCCTGGAGCTGCCCCATCCCAGCACCTGGAGAAGATGGAGCAGTTGCATCCCCTGCAGGAAGGTGAGTGGCAGAGCTGGGCCCCAGGGCTGGTGGCTGCAGCTGGCTCTGCCTCATCCCACCCCGTCCCCTGTGGACATGGCCAAGGAAAGGGAGGGGGGAAGAGGGCCCGGGACTCTTCCCTCGGCAGCTCCATGCACTGGGCATGCCGGGGCTGGCCCTGCCTGTGGAGCGCAGGGCTGGGCCGTGTTCTGCGGCCTGTCCCGCAGCCCCTCAGCTCTGACCGCGCTCGCACTTTGCCAGATCCAGGACGGGACCAGACACGAGAGCAGGACCGCGCCCGTGGCTGCTTCCGCAGGGCAGCACAGGTACCTGCAGCCACGACCTCCTGGGCTGGGCCTGCTGTCCCTGCTCAGCCTGGCACCGCTGTCGGAGATCTCCATGGCACATCCCTCTCTTTCCTGCTCTCCGTTCTTCTGCAGGCCTTTCTGAAATTCTTGGGCGTTCGGCGTAACAGGACCACAACCAAACCAACTGAGGTCATGGCACAGCCTGACCCCAGCCCGACTGAGCTCAAGGCAGACCCTGATGTCACCACCGCGCTGACTGATGGCACAGGATGCTGTGATACCCCAACGATTGTTCACGCAACAAAGTCTGACCCTGCTTTGAGTGATGCTACAACAGACCCTGACAGCCCATCGATGGATCGCACTGCAACCCCTGACATCCCGTTGAGCGATGAACCAACAAACTCTGGCCCTGCACCGCCCGATCTCACTGCGGAGGCCGATGCTGCAATGACCGAGGGCACTGCAGACACTGACCTCGTGCCCAGGGAGAGTGTGAATTCTGCTCCCACTCCAGATATTTTTGAGGGGAATGGTGTCTCCAGTCCAGAGCAAGTAAGCAGCCTGCGCCCAAGGCTCAAGCCACTTCAGGGGCTTGTGGCCCCTCAAGCCAGCTCCCCTGGGCCCTCTCAGCCTTTGAGGCCAGCACAGTGTGGTGGGAAGGGAAGCACTTGTCAGGGAAGCTGGGCAAGTTGGCAGCTCTTCCCCCACGCCTCCTGCAGGTGCCAGCCTTCATCAGGAATGTGCACCAGAGACTGACAGCCAACGTGACTCCAGAAGAGAAGCTGCTGGCGGAGTTTCTGAGGGTGACTGAGGCACACCCTGCTGATGTTGTGCTCACCCTCCTACGCTGTGCCCCATCGTGTGACAGGTACAGGGCCTCCCTGCCTTCACGGCTCGGGGCTTACCAACCTTCTGAGCGCATCACCCTGTCCATCCTGTCCCACGTGGTCTGCCAGAGGGATGGAGAGTTCCAGGACCATCTGGAGCCTCTGTTTCCCAGCCCTGCCATGTCAGCCTCCATCCTGCTGCCATGGTCCCTCCCTGCTCCTCGAGGCACTTTGGCCAGCACCCCCCTGACACAGAACTCTGACTCCGCAGAGCTGCTGCAACCCTGTGGAAGATCATCGCCTCATCAGGAAGGACAGTGGCAAAGGTGCTGCCAGAGCTGCTCCCCGTGATGGAGGACTGGCCACTGCACAGCACGTCCACCTCTGACGGGGACAAAACACATGTCTTTGCCCTGGCTGTGAGTTTCTAGAACTGGACTTTATTTGCCCACAGATTGCTTCTCCAGCAGCTCTCCATCCTCCCCGAGCACTGCATCTCAGGCGCTGGGCTGGAAACCTGGCTTAGGGGCGGGTTCAGGGGCACCAGGCTGGGGGCTGCCCCTGCGTCTTCCCTGCCCTGTCCCTCCCACACCTGGGCTCTTTCACATGGACATCTGGGCACTGAGAGCTGTGTCTGGGTGCTTTATCTTTTGCAGGCAACCAGGGTGATTTGGGAGATTCTCCAGATGCTCCAGGGCCCAGAGCCATTGAGAAAGTATTCCCCCCGTCTCCTCGTGGATCTGCTCTTCCAGATTTCCATCAGCCCAGAGCAGATGCCAGAGGAAGTTGACACCTTGTGGAGGGAATGCCAGAAGCAATACGACCTTCCAACAGACTCCAAGAGGTGCTCAGTCCCAGTCCTCCTGACCCTCTCATGCCCTCGGGCTGCTCAGGGCTCCCAGCATGACCTGGGCTTTGCTCTGCACCCAGGTTTGCAGTGCTGACCCTCAAAGCCCTGCTTCATCTGGAGTGTGAAGGTGTCGTGCTTTCAATGGAACGGAAGCGTGGCTGGGACACGCTCCTCAGCGCCGACACCCACCACTACGCAGTGGGTCTGCTGGCCAGGTGAGACCCCCTTGTCCTCACTGCCCCTGTCATTTCTGCCCTCTGCACGGGCACCCCACGCAGTGCCCGTGGTCGTGGGCCAGAGGGCCTTGTCACCCAGGGATGGCCGAGCAGAGTGGCAAAGGCTGGGAGAGGCGGGTGCACAGGAGGAGCCGCCTCCCAGAGCGCCCTCGTCCCCTCCCAGCCTGGTGGGGAAAGACCAGGACTCTGTCAGTGAGTCCCATGAGAGGTTGGCCCACCCGGCTCAGGGTTGATGGTGCCTGTTTCCCCCGGGCAGGGAGATGCTCCGTGCCTCGAGCCCCTTGTATTACCGGATTGCCCGCTGCCTGCTGAGGCTGCTCACCAGGGAAAAGACCTCCTGGGAGCTCCCTGCCATGGCATTCCTTGTGGAGGTGAGCCTGATGGCGAGCGCTGCCGTGCTGACCTGCCTCCACCTCTCTGCCCTCTCGCAGCCGCAGCTGCCCGGGACGGTGCCGTGCGCTGCGCTGCTGCCTGGGCCCAGCCCGGTGCGGGTCTGGGCTCCTGCCGGCCGGGCAGCCCGTCACTGCTCCCTGCCTTTCAGGTCCTGGACTACCTGGACATGACTGAATGGAGCGACAGCATCCTGGAGGTCCTTTCAAGGCACCTGTGGAGCGAGCGCCCAGAGATGCGTCGCCTGTGCTGAGAAGCCTCGTGGTGCTGAGCAAGGATCCTGTGATGGTGAGGAGGGGGCAATTGGCTGAAGCTGTGCCGGCAGCCTGGGGCTGGGGAGCGCAATCGCTTGGGCTTGGCTGGGCCAAGGGGAGGTTTAGCTTGGGGAGTAGGGAAAGGTTCTTCACTCACAGGGTGCTCTGGCACTGGAACAGGCCCCACTGGGAAGAGGTCACAGCCCCAAGTCTGCCAGAGCTCAAGGACAACACTCTCAGGGACACGATGGGATTGTTGGGCATGGTCCTGTGCAGGGCCAGGAGCTGGACTCAATGATCCTCGTGGGTCACTTCCAACTCGGGATATTCTAGGATTCCATGATTCATGGCTTCACAGCACAGCATTGTGTTCCACACAGGCTGACGGCATGTGGAGCCTGACACAGAGCCTCATGGACGTACTGTGGGATACAGACGGAGACTTGGTCTGGGCGACCCTCACTGTATTCATCAATGAAGTCCAGGACAGAGACATCCGAATCTCCACCCCCACTGCCCTGCAGCTGGCTGAGATGCTCCAACCACTCTTTGGCCACGTAAGGCTCTGTGCCCCCCACCCCAGGTGCTGGGTGCTGCCAGGAAACTGTGGCCTGTGGATGTGCATGCTTGTGCCCCGGTGGGTCTGGAGCAGCCGGTGCTGAGGTCTTCTCCTCTTTCTTTCCATCAGGACAACATCCATGTGCAGGTGCTCTCCATTTACCTCTTCCGAAAGGTGATGGAGTTGGGAGTGGAGGAGAGTAAACAACCCCTGAAGACACGTGTCACCTACAGCCTGCTCCCACTTTTTTTCCACTGGCATAATGAGAACCAGGACGTGGCAGAAGTGAGAACTTGCAGGGTCTGGTGTCCCCGCAGTGGGGGGGCTGGGCTGTCTCCTGCCCTGGCACCTCCAAGGCTCCAGTCTCCTCCTGACCTTGGTCCAGGGACACGGGTCCCGTGCCCTGGGCTGCAATGCCATGTTCTGGTCTCTGTTGCTCTGCAGGCCTCTCGGGGAGCGCTGCTTCGTGCAGCGGGGTTGCTGAAGAGGAAGGATCTCGTGAAGCTGCTGAAGACAGAGCAGCCTTGGAGGTTCAGTGAGTGCCTGGTAAGGACGACCCCAAAGCCGCAGTCCCCGATGCCCAGAGTGCGGGGCTGGCACTGTGCCCCTGCCCACTGCTGCAGCCGCCCACGGGACAGCAGCCTGCACCCCACACGCTGCTGCCTTGCCCGGGGCGTGCGGGCAGGGGAGGCCAGTGCTGGGCGCAGGCAGCGCCTGGCCAAGGGGCAGAGCCCCAGCCAACCCTTCCCTCCTGCCCTGCCTCTCTCTGCAGCTGGAAAAGGAGCGGGGTCGAGTGGCCGAGTACCTGCGCCAGGCCCTGCCGTACCTGGAGAGCCCACAGGAGCCCCTGCGAGAGGCGGCCCTCAAGTTCATTGGTGAGTCAAAAGGTCCCTCCCCGCCCCGCTGCAGCTCGGCCCCAGCCCCAGCTGCTGCAGCGGCAGCAGGATGCGGCCCAGGGATGTGCTGGGGAGCCCTGAGTGCCCTGGTGGCTGCTGCCGCCCTGTGCCAGCCCAGCCCTGGGGAGTCCCGAGGCGGGAAGGCCCCGGGCTCAGCCCTGCCAGGGCAGGAGGGTGCGTGGCCGGGCCGGCAGCGCCGCAGTGGGGGAGCTGTGCCGCTGGGGCCCTGACAGCATCTGTGTTCCCAGGGATGACCGGGAGGTACCTGAAGGGACAGCCTGAAGAGCTGCAGATCGTCATTGACGGTGAGTGAGGGCAGTGGGGCTGGTGAGGGGGGCACAGAGCCCGGGGCAGGGAGCTGCAATCCTGCCCCGGCTGTGGAGGGCTCTGCTCCCTGCACGGATGAGGAACGGCTTGGGTAGAGCAGAGAGAGATTTCAGGGGCACGGGGGGGATTGGTGGCCAGCATCTCCTGGCTGATCCCGTTGGGCTCTGCTCCCTTCTGGTCATGGCAAGAGCTGGTGGGATGGTCCTGGCCGGACGGGCTTCTTGGCTCGCCAGAGATCTGCTCTCTGACCTTGGCTCCGTTCTTTTCTCTTCCAGTTATTGAAGGCATGACTCCCGACAGCGCTACTGTCAAAAGCCTGGCACTTCAAACCCAGGAAATCCTTAGAGCTGTCCAGAGACCTCAGTCTTCTTCAGGTGCCAGCAGTTTGATGTGCAGAATAGGGAGGCTCCTCTGTGGGGCAGCTGCCGGAGGTCAGCGGAGAACTGATCCTGGGAACCCTGTCTGATGGGACCACCTGAGCCTGCGCGACACACACCTCTCTGCAACCAGTTCCTGTTCCCCGAGCTTGAGACTATGAAATTCCGCTTAGCATACACAGAGGCTCAGGAGTTTTTTTTGGTGCCCGGTGTCCACAGGGCATCTGGGAAGAGGGGAAAAAGGGCCCTTGTGCTCCACAACACTTGCCCAAAGGTGCAGTGGGGAAGGGAAAGTGCCCAAAAGGCCCTTGGCTTTGGGGGGTTCTGCTGGAACCTCGACACTTGCAGCAGAGCGGATGGGCAGAGCCTGGAGTTGTGGGGATCCCTGAGAAGCTGGTCCTGGGAGGTGGCCACAAGCCCTGTGCCAGGCGCGAAGCAGCATCTGTGGCCTGCCCGTGTGTTGCTGTCTGGCTTGCTGAGGGCTGGGAGGTACCTCCTGAGCTGAGCCAGCTCCCGTGGAGCTCCTTCAGGGCTGCGCCGCTGCCGGGCCGGTTGTTGGGGCTGGGGGAGAGCCTGAGGGGACGGGGCGCTGGGAGGCCCTGAAGGGCTGAGGTGCTGCGGAGGCCCTGCTGGGACAAGGGAGCGGGAAGCAGCGAGGGGAATGCGTGAGGGAGTGGGCGGCAGGAGGCTGCAAGGGGACAGGCTGGGCAGAGGAGGCCCTGAGGGGACAGGCTGTGGGTAGGGCTGAGCAACTGGGGGGCAGAGGCCATAAACAGCCCCCCCGGGCAGCCTCCCGGTTCCCTGCCAGCCGACTGCTCTGGCACTTGCCCGGGGCATCTCCCATGCCTGCAGCAGAAGGCCTGGAGGCCTGGGCAGGAGGGTGGGCACACCCTCAAGGGGGCCAGGCTGACCTGGCTGGGGACAAGGATGGCAAGGGGGCCCTGCCGGTGCACGTCCCCTGGGTGCTGCCGGCCAGGGGCAGGGGCAGGGCCGTGGGCCAGCCCGGGCCCCCGCGGCTGCCCAGCCCACGGGGCTGTGTCCCAGAACCCGCTGAGCCAGAGCTCTGGGCCCGCGGAGCTGCTGCCAGCACGGGGAGGGCGCGGGGCTCCTCGGGTAGGGCCGCGCGGTCGCTGCCGCCCAAGCCACAGACAAGAGCAGCAGGCTGTGCACAGGAGCAGCAGCAGCCACAACGCCTGGGCCTCCTCAGCCAGGCACCCACACCGACCACACATGCCAAAAGCGGGCATGCTGTGGGCACAATTGCACCGGCTTTGGCCAAAGGCTTCAGGAAAAGAGGCCACGAGGCCTTTCTATTGACTGCCCAGCCTCACAGCAACACTTGGCTGCTTCAGGGGCAGCCTGTCATCCTGACCGACTTCCATGGCCGTCCCTGAGGGCAGACTCCCCTTCCACGCTCAGGTATCCCAAGGCAGTGGCGCTGGGGCCATCCTTAGAGACTACCATGGCACAGGAGCCTTGGGGTGCAGCTGCTCAACCTCTCGTCCAGGCAGGCACCTTAAAAACACAGGCATGGGCTCCTGAACTCGAAACGCGGGCCTTTCTGCAGTGGAAGGAAGAAGCAGCAGAAGCTGAAGCAGGCCTCCTCTGGCTCAGGTTGCAGGATGGAGGGAAGTCAGCACTGTGGTGTCTGCTGCAAAGATGGCCCAGTTCACAAGCTCAGCTTTTGCTGCTAGAGGATCCTACTTTGGGCTTGCTGGAGCCCATTCCCTACCAATGCATGGCCCCCCATTGCTCTTGCATCAAGTGTTCTGCATTCACGGCAACACGTGTGCCCTGTGTCCATGCGAGAACAGCAACCGGCAAAAGACGTCTGCTGCCAGCACTTGTCTTGGCTGCTCCTTCAGGAGGCTGGCACCTTAATCAGAGACACGGAACAGGTTTGCATCCCTGAGTTCTCCCCGTCCCCTCCACTTTCCCCAAAGCCCTGGCTATCAGCTGGGAGTCGCAGCTGGACATGCAGAACCTGGAGCTTTGAACATCAGACCGGGCAGCTTTTATTTTGCAGAATGCAAGAAAAAAAGGCCAAATAACACAAGGAAACTTGACAGGATGTCTGACCAATCTATTCTTCCTGCAAAACTCAGCAACTGAGGGGAGTTTTGTGCTGCAGCTCATCACTTGCCCGAAAAAAATCATTCCCACAAGGAGAAAGTGCTTCTGCCTTCTGACAGCTGCCGAGCACGGCCACCAATTGCTCCAACTACCGCTCCCAACAACCCCCTGCAAGAGCACAGACATCAGTGCCCGTTGGCTTTGGCTGCCCTGTGGCAGAAAAGTGCCCCGGGGACACAGCTGTGTGGGGCAGGAGACGGGCACCAGCCCTGCCAGGACTGGGGGCAGTGACAGATCTCCTTGGGCGAGCACTTGCCAGAGCTGCTGATTTTGGTGCAGCCCCGGGGAATGGGGTGGGAGCAGCATTGGTGCCCTTGCCCTCACAGTCCTTCTGTGTGTCACAGCCCCGTGTTTGGGAGGGCCACCAGCCGGCACTTCTCCCAAGGAGCCCGTGCCAGCTTGTGTGGCGGCCCCGTGGCCTTCCCGCTGCGGCTGCGTCGGCAGCCGAGGGGGCTCCTTCTGCTGCCGTGGGCAGGCACAGCAGGGGAGGGTTTGCTTAGTTGTTCAGCTGTGCCTAAAGTTCGTGTCTTGGGTGCTTTGGAGAACGGACTCTTTCCGACCTGGGGCAGGTTGGCTGGGCGGGGGAAGTCCCCAGGACAGGGGGCAAGGTGTCACAGGGCCCTTTGTGACATGATGGGATGGCACGGGGCAGGGTGTCACAGGGCCCTTTGTGACACGTGATGACTTAGTAGTGGTGGTGAGGTGGCCACGCCTCAGTGCTCCTCGGAGCGTGCGACGGTACAGACGGGACAGAGCGGTGCTGTGCGGAGTCCCCGTGCAGCCAACTCGTTCTTTTCTGATCCGGAGCGTTTGGAGGCGTTTTTGTGCTGCAAGTGCTCTCGAGGCCAGACCGTGGGACTTGGTGACACGGAGCTTTTGCGAGGTGTCTCCGATCCCTGCGGCAGCTGCTCTTGAGGCCGCACTGCAGGACTTGCTAATCCCTAGCGTTTGCTAGGCTTTTCTGTCTTTCAGGTGTCCTTTAGCTCAGGCTGCAGGACTTGATAACCCATACCGTTTGTTAGGCTTTTCTCTCTTTCAGGTGCCTTCGAGGCCAGACCGCAGGATTGGGGACCTGGAAATTTTCCGGAGTCTCCAATCCCTGCGGTAGGTGGCCTCGAGGGCAGCCTGCCGGACTTGGTGACCCGGAGATCTTCCGAGGTGTCTCTCTCTTGCAGGGGCCTTCAAGGCCAGGCTGTGGGATGGCGGGAAGACGCCTGAGCCTGCTCAGGCCCTTTGGAAGAAGGAAGACCCTGGAGCTGCCCCATCCCAGCACCTGGAGAAGATGGAGCAGTTGCATCCCCTGCAGGAAGGTGAGTGGCAGAGCTGGGCCCCAGGGCTGGTGGCTGCAGCTGGCTCTGCCTCATCCCACCCCGTCCCCTGTGGACATGGCCAAGGAAAGGGAGGGGGGAAGAGGGCCCGGGACTCTTCCCTCGGCAGCTCCATGCACTGGGCATGCCGGGGCTGGCCCTTGCCTGTGGAGCGCAGGGCTGGGCCGTGTTCTGCGGCCTGTCCCGCAGCCCCTCAGCTCTGACCGCGCTCGCACTTTGCCAGATCCAGGACGGGACCAGACACGAGAGCAGGACCGCGCCCATGGCTGCTTCCGCAGGGCAGCACAGGTACCTGCAGCCACGACCTCCTGGGCTGGGCCTGCTGTCCCTGCTCAACCTGGCACCGCTGTCGGAGATCTCCATGGCACATCCCTCTCTTCCCTGCTCTCCGTTCTTCTGCAGGCCTTTCTGAAATTCTTGGGCGTTCGGCGTAATAGGACCACAACCAAACCAACTGAGGTCATGGCACAGCCTGACCCCAGCCCGACTGAGCTCAAGGCAGACCCTGATGTCACCACCGCGCTGACTGATGGCACAGGATGCTGTGATACCCCAACGATTGTTCACGCAACAAAGTCTGACCCTGCTTTGAGTGATGCTACAACAGACCCTGACAGCCCATCGATGGATCGCACTGCAACCCCTGACATCCCGTTGAGCGATGAACCAACAAACTCTGGCCCTGCACCGCCCGATCTCACTGCGGAGGCCGATGCTGCAATGACCGAGGGCACTGCAGACACTGACCTCGTGCCCAGGGAGAGTGTGAATTCTGCTCCCACTCCAGATATTTTTGAGGGGAATGGTGTCTCCAGTCCAGAGCAAGTAAGCAGCCTGCGCCCAAGGCTCAAGCCACTTCAGGGGCTTGTGGCCCCTCAAGCCAGCTCCCCTGGGCCCTCTCAGCCTTTGAGGCCAGCACAGTGTGGTGGGAAGGGAAGCACTTGTCAGGGAAGCTGGGCAAGTTGGCAGCTCTTCCCCCACGCCTCCTGCAGGTGCCAGCCTTCATCAGGAATGTGCACCAGAGACTGACAGCCAACGTGACTCCAGAAGAGAAGCTGCTGGCGGAGTTTCTGAGGGTGACTGAGGCACACCCTGCTGATGTTGTGCTCACCCTCCTACGCTGTGCCCCATCGTGTGACAGGTACAGGGCCTCCCTGCCTTCACGGCTCGGGGCTTACCAACCTTCTGAGCGCATCACCCTGTCCATCCTGTCCCACGTGGTCTGCCAGAGGGATGGAGAGTTCCAGGACCATCTGGAGCCTCTGTTTCCCAGCCCTGCCATGTCAGCCTCCATCCTGCTGCCATGGTCCCTCCCTGCTCCTCGAGGCACTTTGGCCAGCACCCCCCTGACACAGAACTCTGACTCCGCAGAGCTGCTGCAACCCTGTGGAAGATCATCGCCTCATCAGGAAGGACAGTGGCAAAGGTGCTGCCAGAGCTGCTCCCCGTGATGGAGGACTGGCCACTGCACAGCACGTCCACCTCTGACGGGGACAAAACACATGTCTTTGCCCTGGCTGTGAGTTTCTAGAACTGGACTTTATTTGCCCACAGATTGCTTCTCCAGCAGCTCTCCATCCTCCCCGAGCACTGCATCTCAGGCGCTGGGCTGGAAACCTGGCTTAGGGGCGGGTTCAGGGGCACCAGGCTGGGGGCTGCCCCTGCGTCTTCCCTGCCCTGTCCCTCCCACACCTGGGCTCTTTCACATGGACATCTGGGCACTGAGAGCTGTGTCTGGGTGCTTTATCTTTTGCAGGCAACCAGGGTGATTTGGGAGATTCTCCAGATGCTCCAGGGCCCAGAGCCATTGAGAAAGTATTCCCCCCGTCTCCTCGTGGATCTGCTCTTCCAGATTTCCATCAGCCCAGAGCAGATGCCAGAGGAAGTTGACACCTTGTGGAGGGAATGCCAGAAGCAATACGACCTTCCAACAGACTCCAAGAGGTGCTCAGTCCCAGTCCTCCTGACCCTCTCATGCCCTCGGGCTGCTCAGGGCTCCCAGCATGACCTGGGCTTTGCTCTGCACCCAGGTTTGCAGTGCTGACCCTCAAAGCCCTGCTTCATCTGGAGTGTGAAGGTGTCGTGCTTTCAATGGAACGGAAGCGTGGCTGGGACACGCTCCTCAGCGCCGACACCCACCACTACGCAGTGGGTCTGCTGGCCAGGTGAGACCCCCTTGTCCTCACTGCCCCTGTCATTTCTGCCCTCTGCACGGGCACCCCACGCAGTGCCCGTGGTCGTGGGCCAGAGGGCCTTGTCACCCAGGGATGGCCGAGCAGAGTGGCAAAGGCTGGGAGAGGCGGGTGCACAGGAGGAGCCGCCTCCCAGAGCGCCCTCGTCCCCTCCCAACCTGGTGGGGAAAGACCAGGACTCTGTCAGTGAGTCCCATGAGAGGTTGGCCCACCCGGCTCAGGGTTGATGGTGCCTGTTTCCCCCGGGCAGGGAGATGCTCCGTGCCTCGAGCCCCTTGTATTACCGGATTGCCCGCTGCCTGCTGAGGCTGCTCACCAGGGAAAAGACCTCCTGGGAGCTCCCTGCCATGGCATTCCTTGTGGAGGTGAGCCTGATGGCGAGCGCTGCCGTGCTGACCTGCCTCCACCTCTCTGCCCTCTCGCAGCCGCAGCTGCCCGGGACGGTGCCGTGCGCTGCGCTGCTGCCTGGGCCCAGCCCGGTGCGGGTCTGGGCTCCTGCGGCCGGGCAGCCCGTCACTGCTCCCTGCCTTTCAGGTCCTGGACTACCTGGACATGACTGAATGGAGCGACAGCATCCTGGAGGTCCTTTCAAGGCACCTGTGGAGCGAGCGCCCAGAGATGCGTCGCCTGGTGCTGAGAAGCCTCGTGGTGCTGAGCAAGGATCCTGTGATGGTGAGGAGGGGGCAATTGGCTGAAGCTGTGCCGGCAGCCTGGGGCTGGGGAGCGCAATCGCTTGGGCTTGGCTGGGCCAAGGGGAGGTTTAGCTTGGGGAGTAGGGAAAGGTTCTTCACTCACAGGGTGCTCTGGCACTGGAACAGGCCCCACTGGGAAGAGGTCACGGCCCCAAGTCTGCCAGAGCTCAAGGACAACACTCTCAGGGACACGATGGGATTGTTGGGCATGGTCCTGTGCAGGGCCAGGAGCTGGACTCAATGATCCTCGTGGGTCACTTCCAACTCGGGATATTCTAGGATTCCATGATTCATGGCTTCACAGCACAGCATTGTGTTCCACACAGGCTGACGGCATGTGGAGCCTGACACAGAGCCTCATGGACGTACTGTGGGATACAGACGGAGACTTGGTCTGGGCGACCCTCACTGTATTCATCAATGAAGTCCAGGACAGAGACATCCGAATCTCCACCCCCACTGCCCTGCAGCTGGCTGAGATGCTCCAACCACTCTTTGGCCACGTAAGGCTCTGTGCCCCCCACCCCAGGTGCTGGGTGCTGCCAGGAAACTGTGGCCTGTGGATGTGCATGCTTGTGCCCCGGTGGGTCTGGAGCAGCCGGTGCTGAGGTCTTCTCCTCTTTCTTTCCATCAGGACAACATCCATGTGCAGGTGCTCTCCATTTACCTCTTCCGAAAGGTGATGGAGTTGGGAGTGGAGGAGAGTAAACAACCCCTGAAGACACGTGTCACCTACAGCCTGCTCCCACTTTTTTTCCACTGGCATAATGAGAACCAGGACGTGGCAGAAGTGAGAACTTGCAGGGTCTGGTGTCCCCGCAGTGGGGGGCTGGGCTGTCTCCTGCCCTGGCACCTCCAAGGCTCCAGTCTCCTCCTGACCTTGGTCCAGGGACATGGGTCCCGTGCCCTGGGCTGCAATGCCATGTTCTGGTCTCTGTTGCTCTGCAGGCCTCTCGGGGAGCGCTGCTTCGTGCAGCGGGGTTGCTGAAGAGGAAGGATCTCGTGAAGCTGCTGAAGACAGAGCAGCCTTGGAGGTTCAGTGAGTGCCTGGTAAGGACGACCCCAAAGCCGCAGTCCCCGATGCCCAGAGTGCGGGGCTGGCACTGTGCCCCTGCCCACTGCTGCAGCCGCCCACGGGACAGCAGCCTGCGCCCCACACGCTGCTGCCTTGCCCGGGGCGTGCGGGCAGGGGAGGCCAGTGCTGGGCGCAGGCAGCGCCCGGCCAAGGGGCAGAGCCCCAGCCAACCCTTCCCTCCTGCCCTGCCTCTCTCTGCAGCTGGAAAAGGAGCGGGGTCGAGTGGCCGAGTACCTGCGCCAGGCCCTGTCGTACCTGGAGAGCCCACAGGAGCCCCTGCGAGAGGCGGCCCTCAAGTTCATTGGTGAGTCAAAAGGTCCCTCCCCGCCCCGCTGCAGCTCGGCCCCAGCCCCAGCTGCTGCAGCGGCAGCAGGATGCGGCCCAGGGATGTGCTGGGGAGCCCTGAGTGCCCTGGTGGCTGCTGCCGCCCTGTGCCAGCCCAGCCCTGGGGAGTCCCGAGGCGGGAAGGCCCCGGGCTCAGCCCTGCCAGGGCAGGAGGGTGCGTGGCCGGGCCGGCAGCGCCGCAGTGGGGGAGCTGTGCCGCTGGGGCCCTGACAGCATCTGTGTTCCCAGGGATGACCGGGAGGTACCTGAAGGGACAGCCTGAAGAGCTGCAGATCGTCATTGACGGTGAGTGAGGGCAGTGGGGCTGGTGAGGGGGGCACAGAGCCCGGGGCAGGGAGCTGCAATCCTGCCCCGGCTGTGGAGGGCTCTGCTCCCTGCACGGATGAGGAACGGCTTGGGTAGAGCAGAGAGAGATTTCAGGGGCACGGGGGGGATTGGTGGCCAGCATCTCCTGGCTGATCCCGTTGGGCTCTGCTCCCTTCTGGTCATGGCAAGAGCTGGTGGGATGGTCCTGGCCGGACGGGCTTCTTGGCTCGCCAGAGATCTGCTCTCTGACCTTGGCTCCGTTCTTTTCTCTTCCAGTTATTGAAGGCATGACTCCCGACAGCGCTACTGTCAAAAGCCTGGCACTTCAAACCCAGGAAATCCTTAGAGCTGTCCAGAGACCTCAGTCTTCTTCAGGTGCCAGCAGTTTGATGTGCAGAATAGGGAGGCTCCTCTGTGGGGCAGCTGCCGGAGGTCAGCGGAGAACTGATCCTGGGAACCCTGTCTGATGGGACCACCTGAGCCTGCGCGACACACACCTCTCTGCAACCAGTTCCTGTTCCCCGAGCTTGAGACTATGAAATTCCGCTTAGCATACACAGAGGCTCAGGAGTTTTTTTTGGTGCCCGGTGTCCACAGGGCATCTGGGAAGAGGGGAAAAAGGGCCCTTGTGCTCCACAACACTTGCCCAAAGGTGCAGTGGGGAAGGGAAAGTGCCCAAAAGGCCCTTGGCTTTGGGGGGTTCTGCTGGAACCTCGACACTTGCAGCAGAGCGGATGGGCAGAGCCTGGAGTTGTGGGGATCCCTGAGAAGCTGGTCCTGGGAGGTGGCCACAAGCCCTGTGCCAGGCGCGAAGCAGCATCTGTGGCCTGCCCGTGTGTTGCTGTCTGGCTTGCTGAGGGCTGGGAGGTACCTCCTGAGCTGAGCCAGCTCCCGTGGAGCTCCTTCAGGGCTGCGCCGCTGCCGGGCCGGTTGTTGGGGCTGGGGGAGAGCCTGAGGGGACGGGGCGCTGGGAGGCCCTGAAGGGCTGAGGTGCTGCGGAGGCCCTGCTGGGACAAGGGAGCGGGAAGCAGCGAGGGGAATGCGTGAGGGAGTGGGCGGCAGGAGGCTGCAAGGGGACAGGCTGGGCAGAGGAGGCCCTGAGGGGACAGGCTGTGGGTAGGGCTGAGCAACTGGGGGGCAGAGGCCATAAACAGCCCCCCCGGGCAGCCTCCCGGTTCCCTGCCAGCCGACTGCTCTGGCACTTGCCCGGGGCATCTCCCATGCCTGCAGCAGAAGGCCTGGAGGCCTGGGCAGGAGGGTGGGCACACCCTCAAGGGGGCCAGGCTGACCTGGCTGGGGACAAGGATGGCAAGGGGGCCCTGCCGGTGCACGTCCCCTGGGTGCTGCCGGCCAGGGGCAGGGGCAGGGCCGTGGGCCAGCCCGGGCCCCCGCGGCTGCCCAGCCCACGGGGCTGTGTCCCAGAACCCGCTGAGCCAGAGCTCTGGGCCCGCGGAGCTGCTGCCAGCACGGGGAGGGCGCGGGGCTCCTCGGGTAGGGCCGCGCGGTCGCTGCCGCCCAAGCCACAGACAAGAGCAGCAGGCTGTGCACAGGAGCAGCAGCAGCCACAACGCCTGGGCCTCCTCAGCCAGGCACCCACACCGACCACACATGCCAAAAGCGGGCATGCTGTGGGCACAATTGCACCGGCTTTGGCCAAAGGCTTCAGGAAAAGAGGCCACGAGGCCTTTCTATTGACTGCCCAGCCTCACAGCAACACTTGGCTGCTTCAGGGGCAGCCTGTCATCCTGACCGACTTCCATGGCCGTCCCTGAGGGCAGACTCCCCTTCCACGCTCAGGTGTCCCAAGGCAGTGGCGCTGGGGCCATCCTTAGAGACTGCCATGGCACAGGAGCCTTGGGGTGCAGCTGCTCAACCTCTCGTCCAGGCAGGCACCTTAAAAACACAGGCATGGGCTCCTGAACTCGAAACGCGGGCCTTTCTGCAGTGGAAGGAAGAAGCAGCAGAAGCTGAAGCAAGGCCTCCTCTGGCTCAGGTTGCAGGATGGAGGGAAGTCAGCACTGTGGTGTCTGCTGCAAAGATGGCCCAGTTCACAAGCTCAGCTTTTGCTGCTAGAGGATCCTACTTTGGGCTTGCTGGAGCCCATTCCCTACCAATGCATGGCCCCCCATTGCTCTTGCATCAAGTGTTCTGCATTCACGGCAACACGTGTGCCCTGTGTCCATGCGAGAACAGCAACCGGCAAAAGACGTCTGCTGCCAGCACTTGTCTTGGCTGCTCCTTCAGGAGGCTGGCACCTTAATCAGAGACACGGAACAGGTTTGCATCCCTGAGTTCTCCCCGTCCCCTCCACTTTCCCCAAAGCCCTGGCTATCAGCTGGGAGTCGCAGCTGGACATGCAGAACCTGGAGCTTTGAACATCAGACCGGATAGCTTTTATTTTGCAGAATGCAAGAAAAAAAGGCCAAATAACACAAGGAAACTTGACAGGATGTCTGACCAATCTAATCTTCCTGCAAAACTCAGCAACTGAGGGGAGTTTTGTGCTGCAGCTCATCACTTGCCCGAAAAAAATCATTCCCACAAGGAGAAAGTGCTTCTGCCTTCTGACAGCTGTCGAGCACGGCCACCAATTGCTCCAACTGCCGCTCCCAACAGCCCCCTGCAAGAGCGCAGACATCAGTGCCCGTTGGCTTTGGCTGCCCTGTGGCAGAAAAGTGCCCCGGGGACACAGCTGTGTGGGGCAGGAGACGGGCACCAGCCCTGCCAGGACTGGGGGCAGTGACAGATCTCCTTGGGCGAGGACTTGCCAGAGCTGCTGATTTTGGTGCAGCCCCGGGGAATGGGGTGGGAGCAGCACTGGTGCCCTTGCCCCCCACGTTCCTTCTGTGTGTCACAGCCCCGTGTTCGGGAGGGCCACAAGCCGGCACTTCTCCCAAGGAGCCCGTGCCAGCTTGTGTGGAGGCCCCGTGGCCTTCCCGCTGCGGCTGCGTCGGCAGCCGAGGGGGCTCCTTCTGCTGCCGTGGGCAGGCACAGCAGGGGAACGTAGGTGCAGGGGTACCAGGCCAGCTTCTCCTGTTGTGTCTCCCCTGGCCTCTTCCTGCCATGCTCGGGCCCTGCTCCATGGATGTCCGGGCACTGAGCGCTGTCTCCGGCTGGTTTCCTTTTTGCAGGCAACACTGGCACTCTGGAAGATCCTCCATCTGCTCTGCTGCACACGGGCAGTGAGGGAGTGTTTCCCCAACCTCTTTGTGCATCTGTTCTTCCAAGTGTTCTTCAGCACAGTGCAGATGCCGGAGGAGGTTGACACCCTGTGGAGGGAGTGCCGGAAGCAACGCAGCCTTCCCACCAAGCCCAACAGGTGCTCCATCCCACTCCTCCTGTCCCTGGCACGCCTTCGGGGCTGGCCAGGGCTCCCAGCATGACCTGGGCTTTGCTCTGCACGCAGGTTTGCAGTGCTGACCCTCAAAGCCCTGCTGCGCCGTCTGCGCTGCGAGAGCGTGCTGGTGGCACTGGAGCGCAAGTGTGGCTGGGACACGCTCCTCAACGCCGACACCCACCACTACGCAGTGGGTCTGCTGGCCAGGTGAGACCCCCTTGTCCTCACTGCCCCTGTCATTTCTGCCCTCTGCACGGGGCACCCCACGCAGTGCCCATGGTCGTGGGCCAGAGGGCCTTGTCACCCAGGGATGGCCGAGCAGAGTGGCAAAGGCTGGGAGAGGCGGGTGCACAGGAGGAGCCGCCTGCCAGAGTGCCCTGGTCCCCTACCGGGGTGCTGGGGAAAGACCAGGCCTCTGGGAGTGAGTCCCGGCAGAGGTTTGCCCAGCCAGCTCAGGCACGACAGTTCTTGTTTCCCTCCTGCCAGGGAGATGGGCTCTGTCTGCACCCCCTGGTGTTGCGGCATTGTGTGCTGCCTCCTGGAGCTGCTCAGCAAGGAGATGTGTCCCTGGGAGCTCCCTGCCATGGCATTCCTTGTGGAGGTGAGCCTGATGGCGAGCGCTGCCTGGCCGAGCTGCCTCCACCTCTCTGGCCTTGTGCAGCCACATCTGCGGGGGAAGCCCAGTGAAGGGAGCTGGGGCAGAGGGGGGGCTCCACTGTGTGCCCTTGGCCCCTTGCTGCTGGGGTGACACTTGTCCCCAGCTGTGTTTTGGGTCCTTCTGCTGCCAGCACTCGCACTTCCCTCATGTCTCCTCAAGGCCAAGGAATGCCAGGGCTGGGTGGCACAGAGGAGCGGGCGAGTGGCCTGCGCAGGGCAGGGAGCCCAGGGGCTCTGCAGAGCCACTGCTGCTTTTGGGCAGGGCTGCCCGGGACGGTGCCGCGCCCTGTGCGGGCTGCTGCCGGCCGGGCAGCCCGTCAGCGCTCCGTGCCTTTCAGGCCCTGGTCTACCTGGACGTGAGGGAGTGCGGCGAAAGCGTCCTGCAGATCCTTTCAAGGCACCTGTGGAGCGAGTGCCCAGAGATGCGCCGCCAAGTGCTGAGAGGCCTGGTGGTGCTCAGCCAGGATGCCGTGATGGTGAGGAAGGGGCAGCTGGCCGAAGCCGTGCTGCAATGCTGGGGCTGGGGAGTACAGCTTCTGCCAGCTCTGCTGCCTCCCCGCTCAGCTGCCCGAGTCCCTCGGGACAGGCCTTTGACCTCTGGGCCCCGCGGCAGCACATGGGGCTGCCCCGCCGGAGCGGGGTTGGCGCTGCAGCCCTTCATGGCTTCACAGCACAGCCTTGTGTTCCTCACAGGCCAAAAGAATGTGCAGTCTGACTGAAAGCCTCGTGCAGCTCCTGTGGGACGCAGATGGAGAGCTGGTCAGGAGGACTGTCAGCGTCCTCGGCTTTCTGTTCTCCGACAAAGGCATCCAGCTCTCCAGCCCCACCGCCCTGCAGCTGGCTGAGGCGCTGCAGCCGCTCTTCGACAGCGTAAGGCTCTGTGCCCCGCAGCCACAGGCAACGGGTGCTGGCAGGAAACTTTGTGCCTTGTGGATTTTCAGGCCTGTGCCCAGGTGGGCCTGGAGAAGCCAGTGCTGAGGTCTTTTCATTTCCACCAGGCTGACAGCAGTGTGCAGCTGTCCTCCGTCCTCCTCTTCCGTGGGGTGATGATGACAGGGGAGAAAGAGGGAAAAAAGGTCCTGAAGCCACATGTGCGCCAGAGCCTGCTTCCACTCTTCTTCCACTGCCACGATGAGAACCAGAGAGTGGCAGAGGTGAGCACTTGTGGGCTCTGGTGTCCCCGTGGCAGCAGGTGTCCTGCCCTGGCACCTGATGGACTCCAGCCTCCTGCTGGCCTTGCTCCAGGGACACGGGTCCCTTGCCCTGGGCCGTGGTGCCATCTCCCAGTGCTTGTTGCTCTGCAGGCCTCTGGGGAAGCGCTGCTTTGTGTGGTCGGCTTCCTGAAGAGGAGGGACCTGAAGAAGATAGTGAAGAGGAAGGAGCTGTGGAGGTTCAGCGAGTGCCTGGTAAGGACGGCCATGAAGCCCCAGACCCAGGCTGGAGCAGCCCCCAGTCCCCGACGCTCAGAGTGCGGGGCTGGCACTGTGCCCCTGCCCACTGCTGCAGCCGCCTGCGGGACAGCGGCCTGCGCCCCACACGTTGCTGCCTTGCCTGAGGCGTGCGGGCAGGGGAGGCCAGTGCTGGGCGCAGGCAGCGCCTGGCCAAGGGGCAGAGCCCCAGCCAACCCTTCCCTCTGTGCCCTGCCTCTCTCTGCAGCTGGAAAAGGAGCGGGGTCGAGTGGCCCAGTACCTGCGCCAGGCCCTGTCGTACCTGGAGAGCCCACAGGAGCCCCTGCGAGAGGCGGCCGTCAGGTTCATGGGTGAGCCACAAGGTCCCTCCCCGCCCCACTGCAGCTCAGCCCCAGCCCCGGCTGCTGCAGCGGCAGCAGGATGCGGCCCAGGGATGTGCTGGGGAGCCCCGAGTGCCCTGGTGGCTGCTGCCGCCCTGTGCCAGCCCAGCCCTGGGGAGTCCCGAGGCGGGAAGGCCCCGGGCTCAGCCCTGCCAGGGCAGGAGGGTGCGTGGCCGGGCCGGCAGCGCCGCCGGGGATGAGCTGTGCCGCTGGGGCCCTGACAGCATCTGTGTTCCCAGGGATGGCCGGGAGGTACCTGCGGGGACAGCCTGAAGAGCTGCAGGACATCATCGAGAGTGAGTGAGGGCAGCGTGGTGTCAGCAGGGGCTGGCGGGAGGAGCACGGAGCCTGGGCAGGGAGCTGCAATCCTGCCCTGGCTCTGGAGGGCTCTGCTCCCTGCACGGATGAGGGATGGCTTGGGCAGAGCAGAGAGAGATTTCAGGGGCACGGGGGGTATTGGTGGCCAGCGCCTTCTGGCTGATCCCATTGGGCCCTGCTCCCTCCTGGCCATGGCAAGAGCTGGGTGGGATGGTCCTGGCAGGAGGAGCTTCTTGGGTCGCCACAGATCCAGGCTCTGACCTTGGCTCTGTTCCTCCCTGTTGCAGCTCTTCAGGGTCTGAGGAACAACACCAACCCCGCCATCTCATACCTGGCGCTTCAGAGATGCAAAGAGATCGAAACTGCTCAGAGAGCTGCATCCCCCCAGCTGCAGCAGCTGCCAGACTGGCTGTGCGGGGCCTGCTGGAGCTGTCCTGCTCTGTGGGGCAGTTTCTGGCTGTGCTGCCAGAGCTCTGGGGAGGCTTGATGTGGGAAGCGGTGTCTGCTGCGACCACGTGAGCCTGCGAGGAAGACCCCTGCTGTGGAAGCACTTCCCTCTAGTCCAGCATAGGAATATAAAATTCCTCTTGCCACACACAGAGGCTCAGGAGTGTTTTTTGGGGCCCAGTTTGCACAGGGCATTGGGGAAGAGGGGCAAAAGGGTCCTTGTGCTCAGCAACACTTGCCCAGGTGTGCAGTGAGAAGAGAAAGAGCCCGAAGTGCCCTTGGCCTTTGGTGGTGCTGTGCTGAAGCCTCCAAGCTTGCAGCAGAGCAGCTGGGCAAAGGCTGGAGCTGTGGGGATCCCTGAGCCAAAGGTCCTTGGAGATGGCCAGAAGCCCTGTCCCAGGCAGGAAGTGCCATCTGTGTCCTGCCCAGGTGTTGGCCGGCTGCTGCGGCGCTTGCCCGGGGCGTCGGCCGGGCCTGCGGCAGAAGGGCTGGAGGCCTGGGCAGGAGGGTGGGGACAGCGCCAAGGGGGCCAGGCTGGCCTGGCTGGGGACAAGGAGGGCAAGGGGTCCCTGGCGGGGCACGACCGCTGGGTGCTGCCTCCTGAGGAAGGCACCTGCCGAGAAAAAGAACTGTTCCAAATACGGCAACAGGAGCTGAGGCAGGTGCAGGAAGAAGCACAAATGGTTAAGTACCTGCCTGGGATCGATACTATGTGACACTGTTACCGAGAGAAGACTAATACAGAAAAAGACTGGTTTATTGTTACCGGGGTTTACCAAAGAACTTGTTCAGACAGTTTTATTCCAAGTTTTTCCAATTTCAGTGTATTTTCCTCTCACGGATATCCCCATTTTTCCTATTGATTCCCATCTGCTGCATTGCAGATACTCTCCCCGTTGGCTCCTGCTGATTCCATGTTCCCTCCTTCCTTCCCTGGTTGGCTGTTTCCCATGTCAGTCCCATGCTCCGCCCTTTTTTCCAGTGCCTTCCTGACCCTCCCCTATAGAAGTGCAAGCCCTGCTTCAATAAAGTTGTGATAGCACGGTGATAGCTCCACTGCGTGACAGTGTGTGTTTCCATCCTTTACTTCGCTGGAACCCACTTGCTGTCGCAGTCCCTCTCCTACCCCAGACTGCGGCAGCTGCCGGCCAGGGGCAGGGGCAGGGCCGTGGGCCAGCCCGGGCCCCCGCGGCTGCCCAGCCCACGGGGCTGTGTCCCAGAGCCCGCTGAGCCAGAGCTCTGGGCCCGCGGAGCTGCTGCCAGCACGGGGAGGGCGCGGGGCTCCTCGGGCAGGGCTGCGCGGTCGCTGCCGCCCAAGCCACAGACAAGAGCAGCAGGCTGTGCACAGGAGCAGCAGCAGCCACAACGCCTGGGCCTCCTCAGGAGTCGTCCCCCGGGGGCACAGCTCTTTGGGCAGGAGAGGAGCACCAGCCCTGCCAGGACTCGGGGTGGTGACAGGTCTCCTTGAGTAAGGACTTGCCAGAGCGGCTGATTTTGCTGCAGCCCTGGCCAATGGGGTGGGAGCAGCATTGGTGCCGTTGTGTCATAGGTTTGAAAGGAGATGTGGGAATTTTTTCCCTAGGGTACCTCGCCCTCACCCCCCCAGTCTGTTTCTTCTGGGATAGGGGGAGTCGGGGATGGGGTGGGGGCAGAGCGGAGCCGCAGGCGCTGGGCAGCGCGGGAGCAGGGAGAGGGGGAGGTCTCCCGAAGCACGGTTGCCACAGGCACGACCGGGAGTCTGTCGTTTGGGGGGTTTCTTTGGTTTTGGTGTGCACCGGACAGAGCGGGGAGTCCGGTTTTGGCTGCCTGCTTTTTCTTTGCCTGAGAGGAAGTTTTTTTTCCCCACGGGACACCTCGTGGAGAACGACTACAAGAAAGAGACCAAGCCATCTCAGAGCAAGGTATTCTGCCTTCAGGCGGCCTGTGGGAAAAAGGACTTTTTTTTTTTTTCCAGTGCTGGCTGCAAGCACAGGTGGCTGCGAGCAGCTGTTGAAGTGCTGGGACAGTCCTACCTTGCCACCCCACTCCCCAGGTTGCTGTGGGTTTCTCCCTCCACCTGGGGAGCTGGGACTTTGTTTTGTTTCTTCCAAAAGGTTTTGATTGCACCATTTGTTGTTTATTCAGATTTGGTTAATAAAAAGCTGTTTCTTTTCCTTTTCCACACTTCCACCGGAAGTTTCTTGATTTCTACGTTGTAATCGTGTTAAACTAAGACACCTTGCCCTCACAGTCCTTCTGTGTGTCACAGCCCCGTGTTCGGGAGGGCCACCAGCCGGCACTTCTCCCAAGGAGCCCGTGCCAGCTTGTGTGGCGGCCCCGTGGCCTTCCCGCTGCGGCTGCGTCGGCAGCCGAGGGGGCTCCTTCTGCTGCCGTGGGCAGGCACAGCAGGGGAGGGTTTGCTTAGTTTTTCAGCTGTGCCTAAAGTTCGTGTCTTGGGTGCTTTGGAGAACGGACTCCTTCCCGCCTGGGGCAGGTTGGCCGGGCTAGGGGAGGCTCCAGGGCACGTGGCAGTGTGTCACAGGGCCCTTTGTGACACGATGGGATGGCACGGGGCAGCGTGTCACAGGGCCCTTTGTGACACGTGATGACTTAGTAGCGGTGGTGAGGTGGCCACGCCTCAGTGCTCCTCGGAGCGTGCGACGGGACAGACGGGACAGAGCGGTGCTGTGCGGAGCCCCCGTGCAGCCAACTCGTTCTTTTCTGATCCGGCGCGTTTTGGAGGCGTTTTTGTGCTGCAAGTGCCCTTGAGGCCAGACCGCGGGACTTGGTGACACGGAGCTTTTGCGAGGTGTCTCCGATCCCTGCGGCAGCTGCCCTTGAGGCCGCACTGCAGGACTTGCGTTTCGTAGGCTTTTCTGTCTTTCAGGTGCCCTCGAGGCCAGACCGCGGGGCTTGGTGACCCGGAGCTTCGGCGAGGAGTCTCCAGGCCCTGCGGCAGGTGCCCTCGAGGCCATTCTCTGGGGCTTCGTGCCCCGGAGCTTTTCCCTGGCGTCTCCAACCCCTGCAGCAGGTGCCCTTGAGGCCCAACTGTAGGATGGCGGAGAGACGCTTCAGCCTGTGCAGGTTTCTCAGGAGGAAGAAGAAGAAGGAAGGCCCTGGGACTGCCCCTGCACAGCAGCCTGAGGAGGTGGAGCAGCCCCAGCCCCTGCAGGAGGGTGAGTGGCAGAGCTGGGCCCCAGAGCTGGTGGCTGCAGCCGGCTGGGCCTCTTCCCATCCCATCCCATCCCATCCCATCCCATCCCATCCCATCCCATCCCATCCCATCCCCTGTGGACATGGCCAGGAAAAGGGAGGGGGAAGGAGAGCTCGGGGCTGATCCCTGGCAGCTCCATGCACTGGCCATCCCGGGGCTGGCCCTGCCTGTAGAGCACAGGGCTGGACCATGTTCTGCGGCCTGTCCCGCAGCCCCTCAGCTCTGACCGCGCTCGCTCTTTGCCAGATCCAGGCCGGGACCGGACACAAGAACAAGACCGTGCCCGTGGCCACTTCCACAGGGCAGCACAGGTACCTGCAGCCACGGCCTCCTGGGCTGGGCCTGCTGCCACTGCTCAGCCTGGCACCGCTGCCGGAGCTCTCCATGGCACATCCCGCTCTTCCCTGCCCTTTGCTTTCCTGTAGGCCGTTCTGAAATCCGTGGGCATTCGGCGTCCAAAGACCAAGATCACACCAATCCAGGTCGTGGCACAGCCTGACCCCACGCCCAGTGAGCTCACGGCCAAGGCTGACAGCGCAACGTCCGAGGACGAGGCAGACACTGACATCGCAGTCGTTCAGTGCCCGCCCAGTGCTCCTGGTCTGGACATTCCTGGGGAGAGAGTTGTCTCTGTGGAAGTAAGCAGCCTGTGGGTAGGGATTGTGTGGCCCCTCAAGCCAGGTCTGCTGGGCCCCCTCAGCCTTTGAGGCCAGCAGAGTGTGGTGGGAAGGGAAGCACTTCTCGGGGGCAACTGGGAAAATTGCTCCCTCTGGCAGCTCTCCAACTCCCCCAAGGCCCCTCCAGCCCAGACTTTGGGACTTGATGAGCCGGAGCGTTCCCAAACCTGCTGTGTTGCAGGTGCCTTCAAGGCACTTGTGCAGGACTTGGTGAGCCAGAGCTTTTCCGTGCCATCTCTCCTGCAGGAAGCCATGAAGCCAGAGAGAGCCATGGAGCAGAGACCCCCCAGGGTGCCCAAGCTGGCCTGGCTGAAGGAGGGGGAGGAGGAAGGCCCTGGAGCTGCCCCATCCCAGCAGCCTGAGGAGGCGCAGCAGTCCCAGTCCCTGCAGGAGGGTGAGTGGCAGAGCTGGGCCCCAGGGCTGGTGGCTACAGCCAGATGGGCCTCTTGCCATCCCATCCCTTGTGGACAGGGCCAAGGAAAGGGAGGGGGAAGGAGGGCCCGGGGCTGATCCCCCGGCAGCTCCATGCACTGGGCATGCCGGGGCTGGCCCTGCCTGTGGAGCGCAGGGCTGGGCCGTGTTCTGCGGCCTGTCCCGCAGCCCCTCAGCTCTGACCGCGCTCGCTCTTTGCCAGATCCAGGCCGGGACCGGACACAGGAGCAGGACCGCGCCCGTGGCCGCTTCCGCAGGGCAGCACAGGTACCTGCAGCCACGGCCTCCTGGGCTGGGCCTGCTGCCACTGCTCAGCCTGGCACCGCTGTCGGAGCTCTCCAGGGCACATCCCTGTCTTCCTGCCTTTCTCCTGCAGATGGTTTGCCAATTCACCAGCTGCGTTTGGAGGGAAGAGACCATCGCCATGGGCGCTGGGGGCATGGCAAACTCTGACCTCTGCAATGCCGAGACCAGCGCTGCCCTGCTGGATTTGCTTGTGGAGAATGGTGTCTCCAATGCCGAGAAAGTAAGCAGCCTGTGGCCAGGGCTGTAGCCCTGCAGGGATTGTGCGGGCCCTCACGCCAGCTCCACTGGGCCCCCTCAGCCTTTGAGGCCAGCCCAGAGTGGTGGGAAGGGAAGCGCTTGTCGGGGGAAGCCGGGCAAGTTGCTGGCTCTGGCAGCTCTCCAAGTCTGCCCCGTGCCCCCTGCAGGTGCCAGCCTTCGTCAGGTACATCCACCGGTGGCTCACGGCCAATGTGTGTGCTGAGCGCAGACTAGACAAGACTCTTCTGGCTCTGGTCGAGGCACACCCCGTGGATGTGGTGGTGACTCTGCTGCGCTCTGCCCCATGCTGTGACAGGTATGGGGCCCCTCTGCCTCCAGGGCTCACCAGCGCATCAGCCTGTAGAGCCCGTCCCAGGTGTCTGTCAGGCCCAGAGTTCCAAGGAGCCTCTAGCATGCCAGCCACGGATCCTGCTCCCATGTGCCCTCCTTGCTCCTCAGGGTGCTGTGGCTCTGTCAGCTGGGAGCGGGAAGTGCCCAGGCCGTGGCACTGTGGCTGAGAGCCTCTGACACAGAGCTTTGACCCCCCAGGGCTGCTGTGAGCATGTGGAGAGCAATCATCTCCTTGAGAACTACTGCAGAGTCGGTGCTGACGATCCTTGCCCTCGTCCTGGGAAGCTGGCCAGCCTGCAGCGTGCGCACCTCTGATGGGGACGAAACGGAAGTCTTTGCCCTGGCTGTGAGTTTCTGGAACTGGCCTTTGCTCAGCGTCACCTCTCCCTGCCTCAGGCACTGGGCTGGCAAGCTGGCTTAGGGGCAGGTTCAGGGGCACCAGGCCGGCTGCTCCTGCTGTGTCTCCCCTGGCCTCTCCCTGCCACGCTCAGGCCCTGCCCCATGGATGTCCAGGCACTGAGCACTGTCTCCGGCTGGTTTCCTTTTTGCAGGCAACACTGGCACTCTGGAAGATCCTCCATCTGCTCTGCTGCACACGGGCAGTGAGGGAGTGTTTCCCCAACCTCTTTGTGCATCTGCTCTTCCAAGTGTTCTTCAGCACAGTGCAGATGCCGGAGGAGGTTGATACCCTGTGGAGGGAGTGCCGGAAGCAACGCAGCCTTCCCACCAAGCCCAACAGGTGCTCCATCCCACTCCTCCTGTCCCTGGCACGCCTTCGGGGCTGGCCAGGGCTCCCAGCATGACCTGGGCTTTGCTCTGCACGCAGGTTTGCAGTGCTGACCCTCAAAGCCCTGCTGCGCCGTCTGCGCTGCGAGAGCGTGCTGGTGGCACTGGAGCGCAAGTGTGGCTGGGACACGCTCCTCAACGCCGACACCCACCACTACGCAGTGGGTCTGCTGGCCAGGTGAGACCCCCTTGTCCTCACTGCCCCTGTCATTTCTGCCCTCTGCACGGGGCACCCCACGCAGTGCCCGTGGTCGTGGGCCAGAGGGCCTTGTCACCCAGGGATGGCCGAGCAGAGTGGCAAAGGCTGGGAGAGGCGGGTGCACAGGAGAAGCCGCCTGCCAGAGTGCCCTGGTCCCCTGCCGGGGTGCTGGGGAAAGACCAGGCCTCTGGGAGTGAGTCCCGGCAGAGGTTTGCCCAGCCAGCTCAGGCACGACAGTTCTTGTTTCCCTCCTGCCAGGGAGATGGGCTCTGTCTGCACCCCCTGGTGTTGCGGCATTGTGTGCTGCCTCCTGGAGCTGCTCAGTGAGGAGATGTGTCCCTGGGAGCTCCCTGCCATGGCGTTCCTTGTGGAGGTGAGCCTGATGGCGAGCGCTGCCTGGCCGAGCTGCCTCCACCTCTCTGGCCTTGTGCAGCCACATCTGCGGGGGAAGCCCAGTGAAGGGAGCTGGGGCAGAGGGGGGGCTCCACTGTGTGCCCTTGGCCCCTTGCTGCTGGGGCGACACTTGTCCCCAGCTGTGTTTTGGGTCCTTCTGCTACCAGCACTCGCACTTCCCTCATGGCTCCTCAAGGCCAAGGAATGCCAGGGCTGGGTGGCACAGAGGAGCGGGCGAGTGGCCTGCGCAGGGCAGGGAGCCCAGGGGCTCTGCAGAGCCACTGCTGCTTTTGGGCAGGGCTGCCCGGGACGGTACCGTGCCCTGTGCTGCTACCTGGGCCCAGCCCTGTGCGGGTGTGGGCTGCTGCCGGCCGGGCAGCCTGTCAGCGCTCCGTACCTTTCAGGCCCTGGTCTACCTGGACGTGAGGGAGTGCGGTGAAAGCGTCCTGCAGATCCTCTCAAGGCACCTGTGGAGCGAGTGCCCAGAGCTGCGCCGCCAAGTGCTGAGAGGCCTGGTGGTGCTCAGCCAGGATGCCGTGATGGTGAGGAAGGAGCAGTTGGCCGAAGCCGTGCTGCAATGCTGGGGCTGGGGAGCACAGCTGCTGCCAGCTCTGCTGCCTCCCTGCTCAGCTGCCCGAGTCCCTCGGGACAGGCCTTTGACCTCTGGGCCCCGCGGCAGCACATGGGGCTGCCCCGCCGGAGCGGGGTTGGCGCTGCTTCACAGCCCCTTCATGGCTTCACAGCACAGCCTTG
Organism: Chiroxiphia lanceolata; assembly: GCF_009829145.1. Lineage (NCBI taxonomy): Eukaryota > Metazoa > Chordata > Aves > Passeriformes > Pipridae > Chiroxiphia > Chiroxiphia lanceolata. Next base: position 2,726,970 of record NC_045643.1, on the reverse strand, counting down.
TGTTCCTCACAGGCCAAAAGAATGTGCAGCCTGACTGAAAGCCTCGTGCAGCTCCTGTGGGACGCAGATGGAGAGCTGGTCGGGAGGACTGTCAGCGTCCTTGGCTTTCTGTTCTCCGACAAAGGCATCCAGCTCTCCAGCCCCACCGCCCTGCAGCTGGCTGAGGCGCTGCAGCCGCTCTTCGACAGCGTAAGGCTCTGTGCCCCGCAGCCACAGGCAACGGGTGCTGGCAGGAAACTTTGTGCCTTGTGGATTTTCAGGCCTGTGCCCAGGTGGGCCTGGAGAAGCCAGTGCTGAGGTCTTTTCATTTCCACCAGGCTGACAGCAGTGTGCAGCTGTCCTCCGTCCTCCTCTTCCGTGGGGTGATGATGACAGGGGAGAAAGAGGGAAAAAAGGCCCTGAAGCCACACGTGCGCCAGAGCCTGCTTCCACTCTTCTTCCACTGCCACGATGAGAACCAGAGAGTGGCAGAGGTGAGCACTTGTGGGCTCTGGTGTCCCCGTGGCAGCAGGTGTCCTGCCCTGGCACCTGATGGGCTCCAGCCTCCTGCTGGCCTTGCTCCAGGGACACGGGTCCCTTGCCCTGGGCCGTGGTGCCATCTCCCAGTGCTTGTTGCTCTGCAGGCCTCTGGGGAAGCGCTGCTTTGTGTGGTCGGCTTCCTGAAGAGGAGGGACCTGAAGAAGATAGTGAAGAGGAAGGAGCTGTGGAGGTTCAGCGAGTGCCTGGTAAGGACGGCCATGAAGCCCCAGACCCAGGCTGGAGCAGCCCCCAGTCCCCGACGCTCAGAGTGTGGGGCTGGCACTGTGCCCCTGCCCACTGCTGCAGCCGCCTGCGGGACAGCGGCCTGCGCCCCACACGTTGCTGCCTTGCCTGAGGCGTGCGGGCAGGGGAGGCCAGTGCTGGGCGCAGGCAGCGCCTGGCCAAGGGGCAGAGCCCCAGCCAACCCTTCCCTCCGTGCCCTGCCTCTCTCTGCAGCTGGAAAAGGAGCGGGGTCGAGTGGCCGAGTACCTGCGCCAGGCCCTGTCGTACCTGGAGAGCCCACAGGAGCCCCTGCGAGAGGCGGCCGTCAGGTTCATGGGTGAGCCACAAGGTCCCTCCCCGCCCCGCTGCAGCTCGGCCCCAGCCCCGGCTGCTGCAGCGGCAGCAGGATGCGGCCCAGGGATGTGCTGGGGAGCCCCGAGTGCCCTGGTGGCTGCTGCCGCCCTGTGCCAGCCCAGCCCTGGGGAGTCCCGAGGCGGGAAGGCCCCGGGCTCAGCCCTGCCAGGGCAGGAGGGTGCGTGGCCGGGCCGGCAGCACCGCAGTGGGGGAGCTGTGCCGCTGGGGCCCTGACAGCATCTGTGTTCCCAGGGATGGCCGGGAGGTATCTGCGGGGACAGCCTGAAGAGCTGCAGGACATCATCAAGAGTGAGTGAGGGCAGCGGGGGCTGGCGGGAGGAGCACAGAGCCCGGGCAGGGAGCTGCAATCCTGCCCTGGCTCTGGAGGGCTCTGCTCCCTGCACGGATGAGGGACGGCTTGGGCAGAGCAGAGAGAGATTTCAGGGGCACGGGGGGGTATTGGTGGCCAGGACCTTCCAGCTGATCCCGTTGGACCCTGCTCCCTCCTGGCCATGGCAAGAGCTGGGTGGGATGGTCCTGGCAGGAGGAGCTTCTTGGGTCGCCACAGATCCAGGCTCTGACCTTGGCTCTGTTCCTCCCTGTTGCAGCTCTTCAGGGTCTGAGGAATGACACCAGCCCCGCCATCTCAAGCCTGGCGCTTCAGAGCTGCAAAGAGATCGAAGCTGCTCAGAGAGCTGCATCCCCCCAGCTGCAGCAGCTGCCAGACTGGCTGTGCGGGGCCTGCCGGAGCTGTCCTGCTCTGCGGGGCAGTTTCTGGCTGTGCTGCCAGAGCTCTGGGGAGGCTTGATGTGGGAAGCGGTGTCTGCTGCGGCCACGTGAGCCTGCGAGGAAGACCCCTGCTGTGGAAGCACTTCCCTCTAGTCCAGCATAGGAATATAAAATTCCTCTTGCCACACACAGAGTGTTTTTTGGGGCCCAGTTTGCACAGGGCATTGGGGAAGAGGGGCAAAAGGGTCCTTGTGTCTGGATCCCTTTCCCCACCCTCTGCGTGGGGCGGCCCAGTTCTAGTTCCGTTTCCATCTGAAGAACCATTCCGACGTCTTGAAGGATGGGGAAAGGGAACTCCAGGGGTTTTCTCAGGGGTTTCTTCTGTCCCTGAGGCTGGAGGGGAGAGGTGCCCTCCCCTCCCCCCACGCACGTGGTCCCATGGCAGGCACAGAGACAGCACACCGGGCGTGGAGAGGAGGCAAGAGAGGGTTTATTGTTGGGGATGTTACATTTTATAGGGTTCAGGAGGATTCACAGAGTAACCAATTAGAAGTCTCAAGGGGCTTACAGGAACACCCAATCACAGGAAGGGGTTAACAAAGGCCAATGGGAAACACCTCAGGACACCTTCCCAGGACATTCCTGCATGGATAACACTTGTCGTGGGGGGTGCTGGGAAGAAGAAGCACGTGTTTGCAGAGACCACCAAAAGCCATTTTAAGACATATTTAAACAACAGATTTCCCATATAATGCAGGTTTAGCGCTACACTTGTACTCAGCAACACTTGCCCAGGTGTGCAGTGAGAAGAGAAAGAGCCCGAAGTGCCCTTGGCCTTTGGTGGTGCTGTGCTGAAGCCTCCAAGCTTGCAGCAGAGCAGCTGGGCAAAGGCTGGAGCTGTGGGGATCCCTGAGCCAAAGGTCCTTGGAGATGGCCAGAAGCCCTGTCCCAGGCAGGAAGTGCCATCTGTGTCCTGCCCAGGTGTTGGCCGGCTGCTGCGGCGCTTGCCCGGGGCGTCGGCCGGGCCTGCGGCAGAAGGGCTGGAGGCCTGGGCAGGAGGGTGGGGACAGCGCCAAGGGGGCCAGGCTGGCCTGGCTGGGGACAAGGAGGGCAAGGGGTGCTACCAGCCAGGGGAAGGGGCAGGGGCAGGGCTGATTTCCAAAATTGCATATGGATGAAGATTCCTCCCAGACAGAAGATGCCAGCACAGAAAGCTTTCTGTGTCCATAGAGTGCCAAGAGTGGCCCACACACTGCACAGGAGAGACAGAGGCTAAGGGCTTTCTTTCCTTGGTGGAAAGGCAGTTGTTCACTTGCAGGAGCAGTGCGCTGGAATTGGCACTCTGACTGACGAAGATTGCTCCCAGACAAAGTGTGCCACACCAGAAAGCTCTTGCTCACCATGAGTTCCCCAGGCTGGCCTGCTAACTTCACCTAGTAACCAAAGCTTACAGGCTTTCTTTCCTGTGGATAAATGCTGTTGTTCTCTTTTTTCAGCCCTGGATTTTCAACAGGCGTATGCAGGTGTGTCTTAGTGTTGGTATCTCTAGAGTGGTAGGAATGTCACTGGCAGCATGATGAGGATTGCATGTTTAGGAATTCAGACAGTAAACATCTGCAGAAACTCAAATAGCTCATGGTGTCTCATACCAGCACTGTAAAATTACAAGCAAATTAATGCTGAACACATTAAAATGGATAGCATTTTTTAAAATGGAACCTATTATTGGTTTGGTTAAAAGTTGAGTTCAGTTTTCCTTCACTAATCCTTGCAATTTGTGTAAAATATTCTCAGTACCGTGTGGTTTTGTGCTTCTCATAATGGTTTTGTTATTTCCAGTGAAAGATTTTAGACATGCTACTTTTTGTAGATGTAAACTAGATAAAGGAAAAAATCCAAACAAGCACAAAAGCCAACAACCAAATCCCCCAGATATTTCTGAAAAACTGACCAAATGTCAGAGCATTTTGTGCTTTCCAGGCTACCTACCTGTCTACCATCTGTGTGCTGGACTAATGAAAAGACAACTTCCATAGCAACTTCTGTAGCCTAGCAAAAAAATTATATGCAGTCACTCTAAAAATCCCTGTAAGGTGGAAACATTAAGTAAAGAATTACTTAAAACCTGAAATAAACCCACACTGATCTGTAATCAGCCAGTTAACTGACTTTATAATACCCTTCATTGTGTGCACTTGTTTAGGACTTGACAGCAAGTAATAGTTACTTGATTGTCTTGGTGATGAAATAAGGGTTTGTGTACCAAAACTGGTTACAGCTGTGCTGTTTTAAAAACTTGAGGACGTGAAGAAGGTATTTCCTATAGAACATTTGAAATTCCCATCACTACCTTCTAAAAAGAATTGTGAATTCGTGGATCAAATACATGTTAGTGGCAAAACAGCAAGTTCTTTATTTTGATCGATGTTCTTTGATGTGAATCCTAAATCACTGAGTCAGAGCAAAAGGAGAAGTAATGTAAGTCAGGTTTGCTTAGTCAGTCTGTCTGATGTTGAGAAAGTGGCTGTGACCGTTAATTTTTCTTATTTTCAATGTTTGCACAGAGCTTTGTCGGTGATTGTTGCCTCAGGCAGTGCCCAGGAAAATGGTACTTCAGTGAGATGCAGGAAACATATACCAGACTGGTTTTGCCTTTCTTCTGCACACTGTTATTCTCTTGGCATGTGACACATGTAAAACAACTGCGTAAGTTTTACATGGAGTACAGCAATTAGAATTTAAACTCAATGTGCTTTCAGTTAAGGAACCTGGAAGACATATTAATCTTATGCTAAGGTTCGGTGCAGCTTGCAGACAGAGAACCACAAATGGCTTCTAATGGACCTCATTAATAGCTAATTTACAACGGTTAGCAGTGAATCCTTGCTCACAGTTTCAGTGGCTGCTGTCATCCCTCCAGCTTTGCCTTCAGCAGATGTGTTGGGGTCTCCTTAAGGTTGATTTCAGGTTATTCACACCTGATATAAAAGATATTTTTGGTTTAAACTGCTGTATTCCACCCTATGTCATGTCAATGCCTAATACATCCCCAGTTGCTGAAGGTGCTCCTGATTCTCCCTGTAATGGCCCATCACGCTCTCTGGTTCTGTGTCACTGTGCAGCTGTAAAGGCAAGGAACAGAACTCGCTGAGCTCAGCAGAGGGGGAGGAACGAGAAACAATGTTCAAATGATTCATTAATAATTGTTTCCCTGTGTAAGCATCTCAGAGTGTCTTGACAGTAGAGCTGACAAGTGGCTCACCTGCAAGAGCAAGATTGTCATCGGCTGTGCCGGGTGGGGGGAGCTCACAGTGACAGTTCATTCAGCTGCCAGCTCCAGATATTGTTATTCAGTAGAAAATTGGTTTAAAAAGGCAGATGAAATTCTGCCTTTTCCAGCTTTAGAATAAATCATATACGATATTAACTCACTGGAGACAGCAATAATTCGTTTGGAATATATTTTGCGCTTCTGTGTTGAACTTCCTAAGTTTTCTTATCAAAGGTTGCCTTGCTGCCTAATAAGTCAGCTAATTTTGAAAGAAAGGCTGAGCTTCAGGTGAATTACCACAATCAAGGGCTTTAAGACTTCACATGCAATGAGATTGTAACAGAAAGCTTGAGTAATACTCTAAAATTCAGGAGCTTCAAAATTTCAGTGACACATTAGGGAGCATTAGCACAGTTTGTGAAGAGCATGGTGTGTGTTAGGAACTCTGTCCTCATGCCTGAGGCCATGGTACTCCTGGGCTGCTTCTATTTGCTTCAGACAATGAAAATCACGTTGTATTTCCATCTGATATATGTAGTCACTTTTTGTTGACAATCCTAGCTGGCTAATTAATCTAGATTAAACCTAAATTCTGTTCCTATCAGTTGTACTCAAGATGTGATGAAGCTCTAAATGTTTTGACTGGATCCTATTTTTATAAACTCTTTGAATTTTCTGATTTTCTTAAGAATGTGGAAATAGAAACCTGAGGCAATTATGTGGAGTAACCTGCTTAGAGAATGCAGTAATTACTCAAAGACTGATGAACTAGAAAAGCCAAATGCTCCCTGTGAATGAAGTCATCAGTAAGTGTCAACCCTGAGAAGTTGATACAGACCATTGTGAATGGAAGCCCTAAAGAGAATGCAGAGAGATGTTTTTCTGTTTACTGGAGCAGCAGCCAATTATCTGGAAATCAGAGGAAAAACTCTTGTTTAGGTTTCCCTGGAATTTGGGGAGTGTGAGGTGTGGGTCAAGCTAAGTAAATTTGCTTTAAATTCCTTATAATCCCCACAAAACAACAAAAAACCCCCCAACAAATCACAAACACTTGGTTCATATCTCTTGCCAGAGTTCCTTGCATCTGTTTAGTCCTGCTGAGAAATCTCTTGGGTTAAAAGTATTTCTTCACTTATTAGTCAAAAGATTGTCTGCTTCTAAGGTTGCTTCTTTGTTTTTTTTCCGTCGAAGACCCCATTAATTTCAGGCCAAACTTCTGTATTTTCAAATACAAAGTTTCAATTCCTTTAAATCTCATACTATTGATAAATTGCAGTTGCAAGTACTCCTCCTTCCCTGCTTGTAGTGTTTGACATTGTGTAGGAGCTTTACCTAGAATCTGTTTATTCTGGGGTTTTATATATTTCTGCAATTCCTCCATAAATATGGAAAATATTAAATTAAATGTCATGCTTTCTCTTTTCCCATAACTCTGCTGTATATCTGATTTAATTGTCATATTCCGAATATTAGGGGGTACTTCTAAATGTGACTTTAGAAATGAGGAATGGATTGAAGCGGGATAAAGCTACCTACTGAGCTACCAGAGATTGAATGTTACATCCTGACTGCATAGGCCTAGAATGAAGAGATAATGCTCTCTACAGGAATTACTCAATGGGCAAGACTTAGCACAATTTAGAATTATCCTAGAACTGAAGAACTTGGTACTAATACCCTAGATATAATATAGTCACAAATTAAAATATTCAGCTCTTCAGATATAACAAGTCAGGCAAACAGTATTAGTGGAAATGCATATTCAAGAGAACACAATATCCTTATCCTTATGTACAGCTATGAGATGCAACAAGACCAAAAGAAATGAATGAATATCACTCTTGTAAAGTTTCTTTGTGATATAATAAGTTTATGGGCGTGGGGGAAGAAATGGAAAATGATTTTCAGTTTAATTATGGGAGAAATTTTTAAGTGATATTTTAATTTTTTGAGTTTCTTTTGGTAAGGGGATTGTCAAATACTCTGGGGCATTTCATTCTTATTAAACTTACTGGTTCTGAATAATGAGTTGATTTGAGAATCAGGGCATTCTGTCAACTTAAAAAATTTAATAGCACTTAAGGAAATTGGGGACCTTGCTGACTCTGTAAGACAGAGAAATAATAGTAATGAAAGAACCCTTACCATTTCTTTATACCCCTGCTGAAAGGCAGATGTGCCATGGCCATTCTCTATGTACACATTCAGAGTTAGTGTTAAATATGTTTTTCTGTTCTATGTTATATATTTGAAATCAGTAAATAATTTAACTGATCAGCAGCTCAGAAGAAACTTAATATGGGTTTTCTTGCAGAATTCAGACTCGTGGTTTTTGTGCAGCTTTTAAATCTATATCTCTTTTTTCCTTTTAATACTGTTTTTTTTCTTCTTGCTATAAAATCAGCCAACATAAATCTCAAATAAATTAGCAGTACCGGTTTAATAGTGAAATTAATAAGGTACTGTAACATTAAATTAGGATACATGAAAATCTGAAGGAAAAGGCATTTTTTGTGGTCTCAGTAAAATAAAACTACATAGTTTGAGTTGGAAGGGGTGCTTGGATGCATGCATGGCTCTTAAATTCTTTATCTGCTAAAATTGCTGAAAACTGACCAAATACCTTGAGTTGTTTATTTAGATTGAGCTTCTTGTTTTAGTTGGATTTTCTGCTCACTGAAGTATATGTTTTTCTTGTGTTTTTCCATGGTTTTCATTGTGCACATTTTGTGACAATTTTCTTGAATAAACCATCTAGCCTTCCACATGAATAAGGTAAAGTGCTGTAGGTAGGAGTGGTTTTTTTGTTGCTGGTGTCGCACTAGTGCCTCAAAAAATATATGCAATGGATGCTGCAACATCACGCAACCAACAGAGAAAATAAACCCCAGTGAAATATTTACAATCTGATTTTTAAAAAACAAAGACGATCTTGCCGTCCGTGTATTGTAGTTTTCCCTGAATTATATATATGTGCTGAAATCTGCTTGCTAAAGCTTGCCAGTTGATAATTGTAATTTCTTTAACCCCTCCTTCATTCCTTTAATTCTGAACAGACACTGCTCATGGTGTCTGAATGTTTGTATCTGAAATAAGACATTTTACATAACCTCTCAATCGAAATTATTTAAACTATTAATTATTCAAACGTGTAATAGATCCTTTCAGGTATTATTTAGAGACTTTTATTAGTCTCTTGAACATTTATTATTGATCTGGTTTTATTAGTTGTTATTGAGAAACCTTTGCACCATGAGGAAGTAAAGTTCTTCTTCCCATGTCCCGCAAGAGAAACAGGGACGTGCTTGATGAGATGCACGTTTTAAAGGCAGAAGGTCGTGAAATTAAACCCCAGCAGGAAAAGAGACAACAGAAGTTCTGTTCTCCATTTCCTTCCTCCTGTCTGTTGTTGTTTTGCTCCTTCTGTATCCTTTTTTCAGCTGTGTGCCAGCACAGAAAGCACACTGAAGTACAATTATCAGGCAGGCATGATTGCGCCAGCGCTGGCACTGGAATACAGTTGCTGTTTGCAACTTCAGACATCTGTTCCTGTTTCCTACGATGGATAGTGTATCCCAGATGTGTACCATGGTAGTTTTCTGTATTAGTTTTAACATCTGAACTCTGGGTACGGTTCTAGTTTTGTTGGGGTTTTTTTTATGCTTTCAAAATCAATCAATATTTAGAGCTATTTTGATCTGTTTGCAAACACAATGTTTTTTCCACGAGCATTTCTGAGGAACCCGTTGGCACAGTTTGTTATAGAATCCGTGTGCCTGACAGCTGGCATGCCTTCTTTCACCAAGGACCCTTAGTGCAAGTGGTTGATAAATCCCCCTTCCACTGTAAACTTTTGGATGAGCTGAAGTAGCAGGTATTATCAGTAGTTTTCTGCTCGCTGTGAACAATTGAGGGTAAATTTTCCAAGTCAGTGTGAAGTTGAAGGGTATATATATTCCAATTACAGGTAGTGCTGTGGCAGAACTTGGCACTCAATGCTTTGAGAGTGCTTTCCTACTGTTTCCTATCAAAAATCGTGTTAATGAGAACATCACTTGATTTGATACTGTCTTTTCTTTACCTATGGACTCAAACCCAAGGTGATTACCTCAGAAAATAATAATGAAGCTTTCATTCTACACGTGCCTGTTGAAGTCAGGCAGGTTAAGCACGTGTGGAATAGATCCTAATCATTAGGAACACAGACATGTCTTCTTCCTTGCGTTGTTTTGTCTCTTCCTGCTCCCCAGAACATTGCTGCCAGGTACTCACAGGGACAGCAAGAGCATCAGGTAGCAACATCTACACTGAGTTCAGAAACATAGACTTTGAGAAATACCTTTCCCCTGGCTATGAGCTGATGTTTCAGGGCAATCCAAGTGAGGAATTGTGTAGCTGGAGATATGAAGACCTGGTGCACACCCAGTGTCCAGAGTAACTTTTGGAGTCTTGTTGTGTTTCTGTGTGTCTCTGATAGCACTGGAATTTGCTGGGGAATTGGGAGCTCTCCAGCTACTTCTGTGATCTTCCAGGGCAGCTAGTGTAGACCAAGTCCACTGTCTTATGTTAATAAAGATGGAATAAATCTATTCTTCATTAAGTGAAGGAGAAAGAGAGAGAAATTGTTTTATGATTCTAAGTTCTGTTTCCCTCTCATTCTTATGAGTACCCTTATGGGACCCATGTGTCTGCCTAAAACACCTCTTCAGAAGGAAAGAGGTCATCTACTTCTGTTCTCAGTCTGAAATACTGAAGGTCATCTGTAGTGATAAGCAAAAAACTCTTCTGCTGAGCATGAAGTAAAAACTGAGTATCTAGGTACAGAATTTTATCTTCATACCTCTTGCATTACTCCTTAAGAACCAAGATCCAGAAAAAACTTGCATTCCACTCTTTTTTTTTTTTGTGACTGTTTGTTTTGGGTTTTTGTAAGATGCTTTAAAAGTGTTATCCGTGATGAATAAAATATTAATCTTTTATCCTCTTTATTGAAATATACCTAATCTTACTCTTAGTGAATTTCAATTAAATTTTAATTATCTTTGTGCAACCAAGGCAACCATATTGATTAATATAGCAGGCTGGAATCTTAGTATTTCACTGTAATGAAATTACTATCTTTGCAGTAACGCACTTAGAATTGTATTTTATTAATTATTAATTGTAAATATGGGACTTGTTTAAGTGTCAGTGCAGACTAGTTAAAGCGAGCAACAAACTGATGGCAACACTGGTGCTCTCTGTTTCAGAGAAATCTGGAGCAATTAGCATTTGACTTCACAGCCTTGGACCCTGGGGTCTGTAGATTGTGGAGTATTCACATAAAATAATTGTGATGATTGTTTAAATCAATTCTAAACTGGATCCAGGAGATGTGTAAGAACCTGCTCCATGCGAGGCAGTGCTGGCTCAGCTTTTGAGTCTGTATGTGGTAACCATGAGCATCATTCCCTGGGAATGTGTGAAACTCTGGAGTCTGAGGATTCAAATCGCTGATCCAGATTGTATATGTTAACAGAGCGGGGCTTTTTGCAGCTGCTGCTGAAGGCGGTGGGGCTGGTACAGCCCCCCAGTGGTCGTTCGGAGCTCCTCCGGCAGAGCAACCGCAGTGATGCTCCCTTGACCTCTGATTGTCTCTGCTCCGTCGCACAGAAACGTGGCTCACCCGAGCCAGCCGGGGGAGCTGCCTGGCAGCTCCGCCTCGCACAATTCCCGCCTCGCCGTTGGAATGGTGACGCGGGACCTGGCACGGCGGAGTGCGGGAGAAGACAGGCTGTGTGGGAGCAGTGACAAGAAAGAGAGATAGAGGAAGTGGGAATAAGGAGGAAACTCGATTATCACTGTGCTGTGAGAACAGGCAAGCGTCAGATGTGCAGAGCTGTCAGCCTGGAGGGAAGTCCAGCTGTGCTAGCAAGTGTGGGAGACCAGGGGCTCGGGTGAAGGTGCCTCACTGCCTCGGTGACGCTGGATATGCAAAACTCATGGAATGGGGTATTCCCTCAGAAAGCGAGTGGGGGTAATGGCGCATCGTGTGCAGAATGTTTTAATTCAGTCACTGCATTTATAGCTACGAATTATCCCCTTCTTCACGACTAGAGATGGTGCACAAAACCGCGCATTGCTGGCAGAGTGTACCTTTCTTCGAGGTCGTCCTGGCATCGTGTGACCCTTTGACAGAGCACTTTAATGCTGTCCAGCAAACCACAGAAGTCCATCCCTTTACATCAGTGGCTCTGCTGATAAAAATAAAGTGAGACGAGGGATTAGGTGCTTCTCAAAGCTGAGCCTTAGCTTTATGTAGCGTTACTTAGTCTAAGAAGTCCTATAGTGTGCTACACTTGATTTATAGGAGATAGTGTGCTGAAAGAATTGCAGTAGCTGCCATAATTGCTAATGGTGCCAGGGACATTACCAGAGCACAGGAACAGGTTGCATTGTTTCATGCCAACAGTAAATAACTGCTTTAAATGGAGAAATGTCCCTACTTCCGTGACTATTTGCATATATATATAATTGCTTCTAATTTCCATTGGTAAATGGCAGTTAATGAATGCTTTAACTGCAGAAATCAAAGAGGATCTGTTTAAATTTGAAAGTCTTACTGGAATGCTAATTTACTATTTACTGTATGTGAACAAATAACAGTTTCTCATCTTATGAAAGCTTTATGAGAAAGACTGGAGGATTCAAACAAGGAAAAAATATCTCTTGCCTCACCAAGCGGAGACTTCAGTATTTTTATTGTCTAATAACGTGGATAGAACCTTTGAATAGCATTTGGAGAAGGAAAACAAAATAAGAGTTAAAGTAAAACCCCTCACCAAATATATGTCTGTTCATCAGACTTGGAGTAGGCGATATACAGTGTAATGGGCACAGGATTCTCTGGAGAAAATAAACAATTTGATTGCAAAACTGTATAATGTTAAGTGGCGTGAGAGTCAGACCCTGAAAATTGCATGCATTTCTTGAACTTGATTTCCTTGTTGTTTTATTCATACATACTTAGTACCCTCAGAATTATCTTAATTTAATATCAATTCAGCTCAAATATTAACACAGATTTAAAGCTGAGTTCCTGCCTGCACAGGACAATGATCATCATGAAGATCTTTGAGATGGGTGTTCAGAGCTGCTTTTCTCAGCAGGGAGAGACTGGATGACTTTAGGGTTGTCAGATGCACGTTGGAGAAGTGTCATCTTTATATTAAGATATCACCATTAATAATTCTTGGAGTTCTACTTAGAAATGAATGTCGGAAAGAGAAGCAGAGGTTTGCTGTTATCCAGCAGCAGATCTGAGCCAGGCTTGGATGGATGTCTGGAATTCCTGCAGCAGATCCTGCCCTGCCCTTCCAACCTGGGCGTCCCCAGTTCCAGAGACATGTCAGCACTATGTCTTTTTTTTTTTTTTGAAGAGAAATTTTTCTCTGGCACCATGAGAGGAGGAAAAAAGACAACTAATTATTTCCTGAACAAATGCACTTCAATTCATGCAGTTCTTCTCTCTCCTTTCAATATTGATGTGTCTTTTAGTACCGTACTCCTCCCCTCTCCATTGGGCCACTCCCTTAAAGCATTTTTAAAAGAGCCAGTTCAGCATTTGATGTTTAATTTCCCAGATAGAATGTTTAATTTGCCACCAGTGTTAAGTTTCTCAAATCCAAATGCAGTCTGTAATCAAGCAGGATTCTGCAACAGTAGCATGGCTGGCTCAGTGGGACCCACCAAATACTGGATACCAGGGAATTCTGATCGTGCTTTCTGTGACTGTCCTAACTGTGTTATTAAGCTGAAGTAGATGCCTCTGTGGAAGAGAAAAAAAGCTAAGGAAACTTTCAGTCATGCTAATGGAAAGTCCTGCTTAGCAGGCAAGTCTTTGAGTCTTCCACATCTGTCATTTTTAACCAGCAGAGAGGGCAGAGGGTCAGAGGTGCCGACGTTCTTGGCAGAAACACAGCGCTTGTTCTACACGACTGAGGTTAAGTGATTTGGCCTTTGTGCCTGCCACAACCTCTGTGGGAACAAATAATTATTATAGGGTTGTTTAATATTAGCAATATTTTAATGATGTGCTTATGCATTGTGCTTAAAGACTGGAAAAAAGTGGAAATATATTGAATTTTTAGCTTGTGGCTACAGAGATCCAGCAGTCTGTCTCTGCAAGAAACACATGTAAAATCATTTCATTTGCTCTGCAGTGGATGACAGGTCTGCACAGAACGAGCTGTCGAGGGCAGCAACTTCCTTAAGTGCTCTGAAACTGATTGCTATTACCTGAACATATTCCACTATTAACTACATTCTCTGATCACTGTAGCACCGAAGAAATAAAAATGAAAAGGAACAAAATATTAAGCTTCTTCTTTAGGCATCTCTTTTCTGATGAGTCTTTATTTCTTCTACAGAAATAATACTGCAACTAAGCACGTGGTTATTGGGAGCTCTACTCACTCATTAACTTACTACAAATAACACACAACTTGGTGTTGGAACTCTAAAACAGGCTCAAACTGCAAATTTTGAACATTAAGAGACTTAAAAACCCATAAAATTATTTATTTTCCCTTCCCTGGCTTTTTACAAGATAATTGCCATGGTGTGCACTGGGATATGTGATCATAGATATGTGGTCATAGCAGCATGGTTTCTCAAAACTGTCTTTTATTTCAACCTCCAGCAGCACAGTTGCTTCTCCATTAACTCTCTCTCTACGTCAAACAATTAAACCCTGGAAGCTGTAGTGTTTCCAATAGCTCAGCAAAACTTTTTGGAGTAATTGAATATAAAAATGAAGACATAATATTCTGTTGGTCCAGGAAACAAAAGAATTCAAAGATGTGCTTGACATGTTGCTTTCCCCTTCCTTAAGCAGAACCTGAAGTCACACACAGCCTTCACAGTTCCTTCCACCCTGATGGACCACTGCAGAGCATCAGTGGAGTCCTCGTGGCTGCTGCAACTTGGAATGGTGCCCTGGTCTACTCAGGAGCAAATTTCCTACAGTCTGATTAAGAAGTCATCGAAAACATGGTGAAATCTGAAGGAGGCTTTATGTGCAACTTTCACTGGGTTTCTGATGAGCATAGGTTTCAAACTCTATCCTCTTGTCTAAATATTTCTTTCACTGTCCATTTAAGAACTGAATATTACTTTCAGCTGAAGATGAAAGAAGTTCTTGTTTCTTTAAATAATAAATTACAATTTAGAGAAATTGAGGGACTTGAACCAGAAACACAATTGTCACAAGTTTGGTTTTTGTCTCTAAAACTCAAACTGCATCTGCATCTATTAAAATTGGTTACTGATTACAGTTTGTGTCAGATGGATTAACTCTGCCTGTTCTTACTGTTAAACATATCAGCATAATTCTTCCATGTTCTTCCCTCCCATAGAATACTTATGTCTTACTATTTTTTTCCTTTGCCTACAGCTTAGGAAATCACATTTGAGGTGCATGTGAAGTCCACCGTGACCAGCAGAATACTCCTGTTGGTTTAGATGAGATTCGGATCAGGGTCCAAAGGTAAATTATCCATGAATTCTTTTTCATAACTTTATTTGCATTTTATCTTTTCACTGTCGCTTGAAACACTTTATATTTAATTATTTATTTTACTGATTAATTTACTGATTAGTTTATTTACTGATTTAATGATTTACTGACCGTTTTCCACTGATTTCTTGTTTGTGCTGTCCACTGAAATCACCAGACTGAAACGGACTAAACTGGATTTGTGGAAGCATCTAGTTATTTGCTTCAGAATTAAAGTTGATCTGGGACCCCTTTTGAAGTCTTTGAAAGTTAACTGACCGCATTAAAGATAATTTTTCATTCTATTTATTTTTTTTGAATTCTGTGAGAAAAGACAAGTGGAATATACCTGGAAGGGCTTGTAGCAGAAACATGAACAAAGTGCTGTGGCCCTCTAGATGTTTGAGTCCTCTAGATATTTGGCCCAGCTATCTAAGGAAGATCAAAGGAGATTCAGAGATGAGGAGATCACTCCCTGCTGGTTTTAGTAATCCATTTGCTGTTCTTTATTCCTGAAGCCTCTTGAACCTTGTCCTAACTTTTAGATAAAATAGGTGGTGAATTGTTCTTGACTTAGATGTCATTAAAAAAACAACCCACCAAATTTAAGTCCAGTTCAACATTTCTATGTATTCCCTTAGCAACAGCTGCAAAAAATACTGCAGTTTTGGAGGTTTTGCTGCTGTTATCATTGTTGGTTTAGGTAATAACTTTTCCAGTGCCTAATGCATTAAATCATTTTCCTGCCCACTTATATCTAAAACAGATTTCTTAAAACAGTGACCTCCTCACTTGCACATTTGTCTTTATTTTCCTGAGGGTGTTAATCTTTTCAGTGCTGTCTTTCCTGATCCGTGTGCAATACCTGTAAGGTCTAGTCCTTAACAACAATTTGTTAATTTTACAATTCTGTTTTTTCTCTGACATTTAGCAAAAGAAAAACCAAAACAAAAGCTTTTTGTCTCTTTAGTCCCTTTGTCTGCCAATAACATTTCTCTTTTTCTATCCCTTACTTTTTCCTTGAAAATCTAGACCATACAGTCTTGTTTGGTTCTTTCCCTTGTTTGCCAAATGCAGATTTTTCTTTCAGCTTAGGTTTGATTTCTCCTCAAAATGGCATTGTTTGGTTTTATTTTCCTCACCTTAATAATACAAAGGGAATGTTCAATTCATTTTTGAATATTTTCAGTGATGTTTTTCACGATCTCCACAATTCTCCTCTGATGTATTACTTCATTACATTCGCAAACCAGTACTTTGTTCCATTAACGTGGTTTTTTTGCCCCCTATTCCTTGCATTTCTCGAGTTCTCTAGGGGAAGCATGGATAGCATTCCAGATGTAGGTCACTTCTCCTTAATTTGCAGTTGCAGACACCACTTCTTAGGAACAAATAAATTTTTTCAGCTTTTGCTTTTCACCTCAAATATGTTCTCTGTGGCTTCTTTTGATGTGAACTCTTTTTGTTTTTTCTTCCAAAAAAATATTTGCTTATATATCCCACTTTGAACATTATTTGCACAGCCATAATTTTTTTTTTCAAATATACTGGTGCTTTTTTCCCATTTCTTAAACAGAGATTTTCTTTCACCATGCAGATTCAACTTCACTTTGATTGTCTTACCAAAACACCTGTTAGTAATTCTCTGGTTCTCTGTGCCAGTTATTGTTATCATTTTATCCTGGAGATTGTGGTTGTTTCCTACTTGATCATTTCTGGGCATATTTCTGATGTGAACATGTAACAGGAAAATAAATAGGAAATAATTTCTTCATCCACCAAGATTCACTACTGCTCATTATTCCTCTGGGAGCCTTTCAATTGCCTTGTTCAATTGCCTTTGAAAATAAATCCCCTTAATAAAATTACTGTATATAAAAAAGGCATGAGAGTACATGTTGCTTTCAGGTAAACACATATTTAAGCTTTGCAGATAATGTGAAGGTGATTTTGGTTTTCAAGTGATGGGAAGTTTAAGGAAAATGACTGTGACTTTTCTAAAGGATCTGTCCAAAAATAGACTTTACATTTTACAGTGCAAAGGAGCCTTGATGTACTTCTCTTTAGACCAAATGGCAGAGAGAAGATATTTCAATATTCCGAGCACTCTGCATTAAATTACAGCATCTTTCATATAAAAGATTGATGCATAGGACCTTGAGTAATATTTTCTAATATGAAAGAGTTCAGGACTATATGCTGCCCTGTAAGTTAAATCAAGCCATTTTACTTTTTATCAAGAGAATCTTTATCTTGGGACTAATCATCTATAAAGGCAGTTGCCGTGTTTGTGATATGGACTTGCACTGTGCTGGAGGCCAGTTAGAAATGTGCACACCCCCAACCTTCCAGGCTCTGTTATCTGTAAAGTTTCCAAAGTCTGCAGGAGTTTGCTGTCCTTTATCTTTAGCTTTGTAGGCCTGTAGGATATCAGACTGGCACTGGTGTTAGAGCTGGGTGTGTTCTTTGATGCTTTGCCTCCTGTCTCTGACTTCTAAGGGGGAAACTCTACAGGGGGAAATGCTGCACCAGGTCAATCTGCCACACCTTTCTTCCCCCTCCACCATCTCCATGTCGTTTTTTCCAGCGTTCCAAAACCCAGGGAAGCAGGTACTGTGTCCCAGATCTGCAGATACAATCAGTGATGCACCTCACAGGCTGCAAGGGCGCTTGAAGGTTGTCATGTGGAAGTCACCTCCTCCTACTGGATGTACATTAAATAAAATACCAAAGTCTCTGCCTATTTAGGTGCTGATATTGCTCTGATTGTCTTACAGACTGAGACTAAATCCATCTTTTTCTGTTTTTATATTGAAGGCCTGGACCACATTTATCTTTCTCCTACTACTGAAAGTCATATGTTTGAGAGAATATCAGTGGTCTTCAAATGCACTCTGGTGTAGGAAGGAACAGGACCCTTTTAATATATTCTGGTTTTTATTTTACTTTTCAGTACCTCTGGGTGAAATCCAGAAAAACAGAACTGTGGAGAAAGAAGTGAAAGGGAGCAGTGGTGGCTGGACTTGCATTAGTTCAGATGGATTTTCACAAACTCCAAATAATTGCAATCTGATAAGGATCTAGGCATCTGAACATAGGATATACTTAGGGCTCTTCAGTTAGAAATAAATACTGGCTTCCTCCTTGTTAAAAGTGCATTTTTTTTTCTTTTTTTCCATGCTCAGACCGAAGAATAATCATTATTTTGCAAAGATAAAACCTTATAGCACAGTGATAGCTCCTGCCAGTGAAGCTGAGGAAGCAATGACTTGTTAGGAGGTTCACTTTGAACTGATTTATTTGTAACCCATCTTGGTGGTGGTGTAGCATGAGGATTTGGGGATAGACAGCAAAAGTCATGATGGTGAGCGGTGGAAAAAGAACAGACTTGTAATCTAAAGGTGTATTAAGGTAAAATTTTAGTTGCTATTAAAAGATTCTGGTAAAGCAATTAAAGTGAAATCCTCGACCCTTCTTGGATGGCTGACATTACAGCTGAAAGGACAGCATGGTTCTTGGGAAAAGGTGAGTTTTTAAGGTGGGGTTTAGTTTTGGAAATCCTTGTTGACTTTACCATTCAGTGCTATTTCCTCTGAAAATAGTTTTCCCTTCCTCTGCTGTCTGGGGAGATTCAGGGCTCAGCCACCAAACAAACAAACCTGAATGACTCTAAAGGAATCAGGCAACAAGCTGCCAGTTTAGTTTGGGAATGATGGTGCTGTCTTCCTGGAAATCCCACACTCTGAACACCAGACTTATATCAGTCTGTATTTATCCAAAACCTTCTATTTGAGCAGACTTCACAAAAGGCAGGTAAACAAGCACCATCACACTTTGTATCTTTTAATGTGAGAAGAGAGTCCATCACAGCTCTGAGCATCTAATAATTAATTATGCAGTTTCTACAGGTGCAGTGGTGTTAATACCTCAGGTCAATTAGGCAAGTTTTAAATTTACTTAATTAAGGGACATTTCAGTGACTTCAAGAAAAAAAAGCAGTTGGTTAATTAGTTGCCAAAAGAGAGAAAAAATTGTCATACCCATTTACACTAAAAGCAGAATCACTGCACTTGTGGGAGCTGCCAGCCCAGAAGAAAGCTGGAGCTCTCAGTTGCCCTTTCTGGTCATAGTCAGCAAAAAAGCACACAGAGCTCTTCCCCTTGTGTTAAAAAATAATACTCTGCATCATTCCTAAATCAAATTCTATTTTGAATTTGAGAGCCTATATAAGGACCAGAGAAAATTTTTAAAGAAGAGTTTGTTTGAGGGCTTTTTGTTTTTTGTTTTTTTTTTTTTTCCCCTAATATCCCATCCGATGCAAGATCTGCAGTTTTCCCAGTCTTTCCTGTTTTGAAATATGTAGTTCTGGAATGCAGCTTCCTATCCAGTTAAAGCAGCTTTATTACATTTAACTTCTTCAATGCCATTGGCACTTCACCAGAGTTCCCCATCGTGCCATCTGTTTATAACCTAGAATTAGAGGACAGGTACAGAATTTCTTTTTGTAGTAGCTGTTCTTTGCTATATTTGGTCCCTGAAATGTGTTGCACAATGATCAATATGCTATTTCACATTTAGAACATTTACATGGAAACATGAAATATTTTAATGGAAATCTCTTCAGTCTGTATAAATAATTTAAAAACAGCAGTCTAGGGAAAATAATCCCCATTTAAACCTGAACTGAGCTACCTCTGACTGACAAAAATGGTGATTAATAATTTGAGAAATGTAGCTATATCTAATGCACTCTTTGGAAGTAAGAGCCAGACTGCATAAAGAGAACACATTGAATTGCTTCATTATGTGTTTGTCAAGATAATTCACTTCTCTAAAGTGAGTTAAGAAGTCAAGAAGAATATATAGTTGCTTCAGTCCTTAGCAATGGTCCCCAGTTCTCATACTGAGCTATAAATTTTCTAGTACTTTTTTCATGTTTTTGACAACAGATTATTTATTCAAGCTTGTGAATATTTTAGAGGTAGACAGTGTAAAAGTCTGATATTCCCAAATGAATAATATACCACGTGTGATGGGTTTGGAGGATCTCTGTGCGTGTTCAGTAATCCCTCAAACATTCCAGCTGGTTACTGTCACAGACTTTATTAGAGGCAGTTTAGACATTGTCATGTCCCAAGTGAAGTTAATGATTAATAACTGGTATGAAGGGAAGGCATCTACTAGAGGGCTTAAAACTACCTCAGTTGGTGAGCAGAGCTCACACAGTCCCAGGGGAGCATCTGGAAATGTTGGGCAACACTTGCTTTTAGACCTGGAGTGACAGATGGGTTCCTACTCAAATTTATTATTCAGATTCCCATGGCACATCTGTGCCAGCAGCAGTTTTAGGATGATGTTTCAGGTTGATGGGTTAAGAATATTTTCAACTGGAAACAAAAGTAATTGCAGACCCTCTGCAGCATAGGGACAGCCATGGTGGTGGTGCCTTCTTATGATGACCAACTAAAAATGGTTTCCTGCCAGAAAGCAGTGAAATGTGCTTTTAGGAATCAATTAAATCTGTACCTTGTGATTTGATCTCACCCTGTGTACAGCTGTTAAAGTCATGAGAGTGGGGAAGCAGATTTAAATTTGTTGTTGATTCTTTTTGACTTTATATTTGCAAACATTGTCCAAATATTTGATTTCTTGTAGCAACCTTCAGTGAGTTTAGAAGTGACAGGAAACAATGGAATGTTCTTGCTCACACTGGATGTATTTGTTTTGACATCTCTTTAGTAAAGTAACATTTCAAAGCATTTTTAATGTTTCCCTCTGAAATTGAAGCAGATGAAAGGACAGAAATCCTGGTCTTTTAATTTACAGTTGGGAAGTGGACAGGTGAATTCCATCTTTTCCAAAAGTAAGCTGGATACCTCCACACCTGTGACTGTGGAAATAAAAAGGGCCAAGCAGTGGTGTCAGCTGCTGCAGGTGCTGCTGGACACTTTTGTTACCATCAGGTTAATACCAGTGGGATGTTCTGTGCTCAATTTTGTATCTCTTATTGACAATCTCGAGGGACAGAAAAACTTATTGCGAATTCAGGATGAAGAATGAGTTTAAAAGTGCAGGTTTCAGTCCTGAATCATCATAGTGGTGCTTAATTATGGTGTTTGGGGTTGGGTGAGGGAAGGAACTCCTGGTGTAGTCAGATGTGTCCATTTCCCTTCCATGTGTACCTTGTATTTTTCATGCAGCTCTGTGCATTAAAAGTTGGATAGAAGTATGTAATTTGTTGTAGAGTTTTGTTTTCTGTCTCGATGACAGGGATTATTGGGTGGAAATCTTCATGCTCCCACGTCTCTTCCTTGTGGTTTACTGGGAGATCCCCGGGGAGCAGAGCAGTGACTGCTGCTCGCAATCCTGGGAGCAGACTAACGAGCTGCAGACAGTGCTCACCCAGCTTTGAGATCAGAGATCCTCTCTGCCTTGCTGATGCTTTGAAAAATGTCTGCTTCAAGGATTTTTGGAGCACAGATGCCTGATGATCAATAGTCCCGCAAGTTCAATTTTTGTCCCTTATTACAAGCAGGAAATACATTGGCTCTATTACTCACACTGAGGGGGGTAGTGGATTTTTTGTACGAGTTTTATGGTTCAGGTTGCAGCAGTACTAAAAAGGTCCTTGCTGTTGGTTATTTTGGCTTTAGTGGCAATTTTCAGGTAAAGGTGGATTCATAATTGAGTAGCAGGCTACAATCAGAGAGCTGTATTAGAGCTCCCTTCTGCTGAGTTTGCTTTGCTTCATGTCTTCTAGGAGCTGCTTGTTTCAAACTTGCTGATTCTGTTGCCTCATAAAAGAGCCATGTGAAATCCAGTGGTTCATTGTTTGGCCTTGCAGGAGGATTATGTGCCATAGGGGACTACAGCAGCAATTTATAACCTGATACCCATTCACATTGTTCCTGCAATTCAGGCAGTGCACCATGTCTGGTATGCTGGTTCCAGCTTGAAAAAAATGCTGGCAGGCAGCTGACAGGGAAAATAAGTAGGAGTGATGGATTTCTCTTATATTTATAACC
The DNA here is from genome assembly GCF_009829145.1 of Chiroxiphia lanceolata. Lineage (NCBI taxonomy): Eukaryota > Metazoa > Chordata > Aves > Passeriformes > Pipridae > Chiroxiphia > Chiroxiphia lanceolata. The sequence continues at coordinate 2,705,315 of NC_045643.1, read as the reverse complement.
AATATTATTTATTCTTGCATAAGTTCAGAGTATCATACTCCTCCTCGTCCTTGCTGGTGAAGGAATGCAAATATATTGATTAGGTGTCACCTTTCAGTAAGCTTCGGATTCGGGATTTGTCACTGTAATTTCCATTAATCAGTGAAGATGACAAGCAATGTGCGTTCTCAGAAACAACCAGCACATGGTCTAAGCAGCTGTGGGGCAGCTTGAGGTCAGAGAAATTTGGCAATCACTCCTCTCTATAACTATATGATCAATTCTTTTGTTACATGATGTATTTTTCTATTTATCATTGTTTCTTACTATATGATTTTAATTGGTGTATTTTATTGATGTGCTGAAAATGTACTTAAGCTCTGACAGTGTTGATCATTGCATATTCAGTGCATTCCTTTATAACCATCTGCTATTTTTCACTGTACAATACTGAGTGTATCTCACAGACCTCCTTCACCCTTCCATGGGCTGCCACCCACTCATGCTCCGTGCTTAACTTGTTATCAAACTGCTAATGCACACCCAAATGTGGCATTACTGGGGTAAAAGTATGGAGCTAAAAGTAGATACAGGAAAGCTGAAAAACTGTTTTGAAAAATGCTGGATTTTTTTTTTTTTCTTAAAGTTGTATATTTATTCTATGTGAAGTCATCTTTTAACAAGAATTTTTATGACGCTTTTCACTAGCAGTGTACCAATTTCATGTTTCTTTTTCACTCATCTAAACTTCAGTGAACTTAGGAAGAAGACCAGAGGAGAGCACAGCATCTGGCTGGGTGTGTGGATATCTTACCTCTGCCTTGGTTACAAGCAATTTTATGCACAAAATCCACTTCTTTATGCTGGGAATCAAGGAATGAGTGTGACGTGATGTAGATTGTGTTACGTGTCCCACAAACTTCTTGTTTCAGGAACTGATGGTGGATTTGCTTTAGCTGGAGGCTTTTTGTCTTAGGTTGGTGTAAGTATCAGAGTGTGTGTACAACAGTAAATATTTGTTATCCTGTACTCCTGTGTGGATATGCATATTTATTTTGGGGCACAGAACTAGCCATAATAAGTTCATTTGTTTTACACACACTGATAAAGCGTGTGCTCTTGAAATTAGGATTCCTTTCAGCAGTTAGGAACTGGGATTCCTTTCACCAGCTGAGCAATACACACTGATTGAGAAGTTATTCATAAAATATTGCTGATAGAAAAGTGCTGATATTAAAAGCTTTTAAAGTTCAGTGAAATAAACTTTGCAGTATTTCCTGGACCTAACTTGAACTGCGTCCTCTCCTTCCAGATACATCTTCCATCAGAATAACTCTTTTACTTACTAAGTATCCTGGATATTTCAATAGCCCTCCAGTTTTCTGGTCCTGTAAGTCAGTATCTTCTTGAAGCATATTAGTTAATACTTTATTCAGGTTTATGAAGGGTGTCTTGCATAATATTGCTACATTAAATTACTCCTTCTTTCCCCATTCTGACATGAATTAGTGTCGTTTACGATTTTTTAAATTGTTATTCTGCATTAAATTGATAATTTCAATATTTTCACATTTATCCCCAAATCTATTTCCTAAAGATTGCATTTAATTTGAAATTATTTTATCATGTCAAAGAGGGGCTTTTTCCTCCTCCTTTAGCTTTTGCCCCATCCTCAAAGCTCTATTTATCCATTCTCTGCTGTGGTTTAGTCAGGCAATTTAAAAGCATTTACATTGATGCAAATGGGACTTCTAAAATGTTTCATATTATTAAATTCAGGTAGCATGGATATAGGATGGCAGGATTAATTTAGCAGGTGAGCAGTAGCGGTGCAAGAGTGGAGATTTAACCCAGATGGATGGTTACAATAAGGTCAGACACCGAAGGCAAGCTGGGAAGAGAGAAGCTGATTGGGAACTAAGTGTCTCATTGATTTACAGGGCAGGCAATGCTGGCTGGAAAAGGAGGTCTGGAAGAGATGGGAGCCTTGATTAGAAAGTTATGGATTTGTGTCAGATGAAAAGACGCTGGCAAAAGGTGACCTCGGATTAAAATAGTCTGAGAGAAACAAGAGAGGATGCTTGTTAGATATAAAGAGAGGAGGAGGGCAAGTGACACCCCAGAATTGGCTCCCTGGCTGTGATGGCTCCTGACACCGAGCACTCAGAGTTCAGCCTCGCCAGATGACTGTGAAACTCTGACCACACTGAAGTCAATTTGGGCTGCACCGAGGTCAGCAGGGCAGAGATTTCATATTTTGCTCTGGTTGTTATTTTCTTCTTTCATTTTCCCCATTTTCTCATCCAGCTTCTCTTGCTTTCATATAAGAAAAACTATCTGTGTAGCTCTCCTGCTGGCAGAAGACAGAAGAGTTGTAGCTGCGTGGTTTTTTGTGTTGGGATAAACATTTTTCTGCAAATTGTTAAGGAACAGTATTATTTCTTGACAAGCCAAACTGCAGTTCCTTCGCAGTGCTTTAAGTCAGAGGCAGTCTTTGAAAGGAATTATTATCTATGTCTTTAAAGGTATCTGAAAGGCATTTACCTGTTTTTTAAAAAAAAAAAAATCCAGCTAAACCTTGTTGTATGAATGGTAGTGACATTATAAATATATATATATGCATATTTAGAAACTAGTGCTTTGAGAGGAAAACAGGATCTGACATAAAGACGATGAGAGTATTGATCCTTCTAGACAATGATACCTTCAATGAATGTGGAAATGAGTATTTAGAAACAATATGCATAGTTGGGGTTCTGCAGTTCAGCAAACGTGCAGGTTCCTCCATCTGGTCCAACAGATACACTGCTTTGTCCCTTAGGAGAAAATTAAATTTTTCTCCTGCATTGTTACTGGTTTGCTGATAGTAGGATGGGCTCTGTCTTGCTAGTGACAAGAGATTTGGTTTGGGAAGTTACATTTCTTCCATTATCTAACTTTTATTTTAGTTCTGTTGCTTCTTCACAGGAGGAAAAGAGAAGCAAGTGATCATCCCCTTCTTACATAACCCAGCTCATCTCTCCTGCCATATTGACATATTTCCTCCTTACAGCTCATCTATTTCTTTAGCATTTTAGTCTTGTTTAACAGCTTATTGAATTTGTCAAAATATTTTGATGTGTGCCTTCTCAAGTAGTGCAGCCACACCCTCCTATGTTATTTCTACTGTAAAGCAAAGATGAAAAGCTTGACATACATTTAAATGTCCACATTTCTATTTCTCCAGCATTTATCACTTTGCTCAAATATTTGTTCTTTCTTTCTGCTTTTTCCCCATTGAATTTCATTTTTTTGTTAATACGAAACACGGTGTAAAGCAGTGAAGTGGAAGATGTGACAAGGTGTCCAATGGACAGTGGCAAACAGGATAATCTGCAAACAACTCATTATTCAGAGAAAAGGGAGATAAAAACAAAAGGCTATTCTTTATGAATTCTAAAACAAATAGAAATTGGGGACCAGTCTGAGAGACGAGACTTTGGTTTAGCTCCACAAGCTCTGTAGGGGGAGCTGGAAACATTTTCTCAACGTCTTCTATAAGGGCAGGTGTTTTCTCTACCCACCAGGGCAGATCCTGAGCTGCTTCAATCAGTCCTTGCCCTACTGCCTTCAGGTGAAACGTGACAGTTAAACGAGCTAGGGTTCAGCAAGTGTTATGCATTAATTTAATGTTCGTGCTGATTGTTGTTTTCTGTCATAAACAAGGCTGCTGTGTCCCATTCGTGTTCACGAAGGGCTTTTTTTCTACGAAAATAATTCTGAAAATGTGAGCTTTCAGATCCAAGTAAGTACCTCAGATCAATTTATTATGTACACATTAATATTATATTTATAAATCAAAGCACATGTTTCTCGAGGTCTAAGCAACAGGATGAGAGGCTTGGTAGGAAATGAGCCACAAAACCTGTGTGACTGTATGTTACCTATTTAGTTTATATGTTTTCTTCCACTGAGTACAATTTTTATTGAATAAATATTAATCAATTTTAAACATACTATAATGGTGAACATAAGCAATATAAATAACTCATAATTTTATTATATAGGAAGCTCCATTAAATACGTCTGTATTTCTCTAAAGGTTTTTCATGTAATTTACCAGGAGGAAAAACCCAAATGATACAAAAGAAAAGTCTGAAGGTGGTAAAGTGTCATGTAACTCACAGGATTGACTGTAAAACCAAGACTAACACCATAGAATTTATTAAAAAACACAAAGAGAGACTAATACATAGCTAAAAAAAAAGGCAAACCAAAAAAACCCCAACAGATTTAGCCCTTCACAATAAATAAAACCACTTAAACCCATCAGTCCCATCCGCTTAGAAACTCTGAATCAGCATTTTTCTTTATCATGAAAATAATAAGGCTGTGAATCTGTCAGAAGTGTAGCTACATCTGGGAGCAACAGCATGTCTTTAAAAAATCAGTTGTTTGGTACAAGGGCTCTTGAGTGGGGCCATCTGTGTCCATCTGCAAAACAGGGCCCATTTGGGGCACAGCCTGAGGTCACATTCCCTCCTGGATAACAGGAATGCTCAACCATTGCAGCTCTCAGCCAAGGGACCCGGGGCAACATTCTACACGTGGCAATTCAATTTGGAATTCACTTAGAAAAATTAAATCCTAGGAATTTTAAAAAAACCCGGTTAGTGTGTGCCCTTGCTTCTTGTTTTTTCCCCTCTTTTTATTTATTCAGACTGAGAACCGTGCAAGCTCAAATACAGCACCTACATTTTCACTAGGATCTACAATGATTTTTGAAAGAAAAAAACCTTCAAAATAGAAACCAGATATTTTATTATGCAGCAAATGTCAGTTCAATTCTCATTTTTTTTCCCTTGAGGTTTAGGTAAAATGTGCATATTTGCAACAGAACTATGTGTACATAATAATGTGACAAAGGTTAGAAAGCCTCCACTTTTTGAAAGCCCCTGTATATATATATATATATATATATATACATGTATGCACATATGTGTATATTTTAAAAGTTATTAAATAATGTGTGTAAATTCTTCTTGAGTTATTTAGTCATTTATATATCAGGCTAATTAATTCAGTACCTGTAGACTTGTGACACTTGGCACCCCAAAATTCTCCCAGTGATATTTTACTGTGTTCTAATCTAAATGAAAGCCTTGTGAAAATGCTTTAAAGCTCTTCTCTCTCCCTACATCTCTATCTTTTCCTCAAATAATAGGAAATACAAATTCACGCATATTTCTGAAATATTCCAGTCTGGATTGTTTATTTTATATTACAACACTGGAGTGCCTTTCTATCAACTTATGGACAGCAAATGTTCATGAATTAATTTCTCCACTTGGAGTGAATGTCTTTGAAATATACAGCAAACTTTGCTACAGAGTGTGCTAAAAATCAAAGTCCTTGTGTGATTCCCCACTTTCTTCTGGTTATTGCCACACACTTAAACACTTCAATCTTCTACATTTTGCAGAGAGAGAATTTCCTTTCTGTTCCCAGCAAAATTCGTTAATCAATCTAGATTTTAATTGATTTATGGATTTCGGGGTTTTAATTTGTACTATTTAGAAAAGGTAGACTAAAATATGAAAGAAAATATTGACTTGTAATTATCATACCAACATTGTGAAACTAATAACTTAGGCCATAATTAAACATTAATAATATAAATACGTAATAAGTTGATATAGAATTTGAATATATTATCACACATACAGCAATATATTTATGAAACCTTTAAAATGTAGACTATTAAAAATATTTCAAAAATTATAATGCTAAGGCACAGCTATGAAAATGTCTTAAAAAGTAACTGTGTTTTGAACTTTAACGTGAAAACTAAGACTTGTTCCTCAGCTGAAATAAATCTCTAAAATAACTCATTCCAGTGAGTTGAACTCGATTTTCATGCTTAAATTATCCATTTTCTTCATTTCCGTGGTATGTCTGCCATGCTGCAGATACAAGCTTTAGACCGTGTGAAAAATCATAATTCTTTATACCTAACAATTAGAGGTTAACTACTTGCAGAATTTTGGCCTGTTTTTTTTAACGTAAAAAAGAAAGGGAAGTCACCTTTAATGCTAACAAGATCATTGCCTTATTAAAAATTAATTCATTACTGAATTCTACTAGAAGCATTTATCATGAGAAGGTCTCCGTTCCTGGCGAGCATTTATAAATTGTGCTATTAGGATGACTAGTACCTATTCAAATTGCTCTTCAATATTTAAAACATTCTGCCATTGAGCTCCTATGTAAGTTAAATTTCTCTATATTGTTTTTGTTCAGGGCTCAGGTCGGGTATTGTAGCACCAGGGGTGAGAATTTGGTAGTTAAAGTCAAGTAAAATGATGTAGAGTCACACGTTCTGAATGACTCCAAAATTTGCAAAGCCGTTACACTTGTATATGATGTGAGATTACAAGAGATAATTTGGTTTGCTTTTCTCAATCTAAATAACAACTGATGGACCTTACCTCATAGAAGTATATTAAAAATGTATTGTGAGCGGTAGAAGTAATTATGGGCTCGTTTTCATATCAGTCTAGTTGAAGATTTATTGGCATTTTATTTTTTTATTCCTCTTCCTTATGATTTTTGTAACTTGGGTGTAGATTGTTACTTGATGGTAACTCTTGCAGCAAAAGGTTTCTGCATCAGAAGAGAGAGCAATATGTGACTTGTGTGTAACGAATTTTAAGGGTATTACCAGGAGAGTGAGTCGGGGCTCAGACCAAGCCCTCTGCGAGGGCTGATGCCTGTGGAGCTAAACTGGAAGCAGAGCAGCATTTCTCCGAGCACATAAAGTGATTTTCTCCAAGCTGTCCTTGTGCCCTCTAGTGGAGGTTTACATGTAGAGATTTATGTGTGTCAGTGACTCGGGGATTCATTCAGTTAAACTGATCTACTTTTGGGTTAGATTAGAACATTTGTGTTGCTCTTTCAGAAAAAAAGAATATTTAACGTATCAGGAGGAGATTTAAAAGCTAATTTCCCTGTTTTCAAGACTTAAGTTTCATTTTCCTGCTATACTTTTTTTGCTAGATAATAATAAATAGTGTACATTTCGGTGCCCTTTGAGTGTTATTTATGATGCCCTCTTCATAGCTTTTCTCTGATGAAGGATGTGTGCAGTAGAAGTAAAATAATTCTGATCCTGTTAACCGAACTTTGGAGGACTCTGGAGAAGTAAAAACTATTAAAAGTTTGGATTGAGTAAACAGAGGCTCTTCCGAGTCCAGGAGAGCTGTTGTCTCTGTAAGAGCTGAAATCTGGAGCACAGTGAATTCTTTGCAGAAATGCTTGTGAACTTCGAGGTCCAGAATTTCAGCCCCAGCCCTCAGCAGAAGTAGAAGCTGTTTTATAACAATGCTGTGGAGAGTTGTTATGGAGGTGACTGGAAAAAATGATTTTGTATAGGTTTGTATGAAAAAAAAAAACCCTCTATACAAGGAAGGAGTTCATTGAGTCGAACTGGAGAAAAGTGACTACCTAGAAATTACCAAAATATTTGTTGTGAGTGTAATCCATACTTCCTATTATTTACATTCTGGTTTAAATAAGCGTGGTTTAAACATGGTTTTTTTCATGTCTTCATGACCCAGCAGCTCTAACTTATCATGATTTTTCGATCAGTGTGCATTTTTTTAGTCAGTAAATACCTCCCCCAAAGTGTTTCTTGAGTGAAGTGAAACCACTCATTTATCTGTGTCAACTCCTGCGGACGGTTTGATCCAGGATAAAGTGGGAAAAACTAAAAACATATTGCAATATTTTTGAAAATTTCAAATTCTTTATTTGAGGGGCCTCAATTGCCCCAAAGATTTGTGTCTCTTCAGTTGGTTCCAGGGTTTATGTATCCTTGGAAAGCTTTTATGTTTTTTTTTAGATTTATGTATCTTCAAGTACATCCCTTTCAGATGTGCTTATGATGGACTCGTACCAGATTGCAGATGTTTCTTAATCTGTGGTGGGTTTATGATGATTTTTATGTTGTCCATAAATACAATATTCTATACAAACAGAATGCAAAATAGTTTTCTTTCATTTTAACACGGATGATTATTTGATAAGTTCAGTATCAGGATCATTTTAAACTCATTTGCTGAAGGAATATAAACTTTGCATTACAGCAGTACAGACTATTGGTTTGCCTACTCTTATAGTTTGTCCAGTGTCAAATATCTCAGAGAGAAAATTACTATAAAACTTTGTAATGGATTAAATCCAATTACCGTCTCCTGGGTCTACTTTCTTTCTAACCACAGCAATTAGCACAAGTCTTATGCTCATGAAGCATGAGAATTTAAATTCCTCATAATTTTATGTCTAACCTAGAGTTTCTTTGGATACTTCAAACACACAATGTTGTATGTGTGTGTAAATATGTGGTAATTTTTAAAGCTATTGTATGCTTGCTCTTCTCACTGTCCATTGCACTCCAGGGATTGTATAGCCCACTTAGAATTAATTTTGGTTTTGTTTGTTTATATTTGCGTTTTATTTTTACTTTCTTTGCATTCTTGTGAGAAAAGGTAAAGAATGTGCAGGTGACCTCTGGGTACAGTAGAATAATTTGTTGTACTGTCATGTGCTATATACACCCATCAAACAAATGAACCCCTCACTTTTTCATTTCCATTTCCTAAGTGTTTCTTGCTTTTTAATCCCCTTGTTTCCTTTCTGAGATGGAGAGAGGACAGCAAAAAATCATATTCTTACTTGTCCAGCTCTGTTTTCTATCTATGTAAGTTTCTGGTTTTTATTCTAAACCCAGTCATCTTCTCTATAAAGTACTTGCTATTAGGGTGTTAATAGTGAGGCTGGGAATGGTTTTCTAAATGTTTATTTAATTCAAGATGTGCAAATCTCTGAATCAATTACGTATTTAAGTGTGTACAGTGCCACAATTATAAATTGTCTTTTGTTTCCTACTGCCTGGTAACACAGATTTCTGTTGGTCCTCACAATTGCATAGTTTTCTTTCTTTTTAGACTTTGTTTTATGTTTCTACTGAGGGGAAAAATAATCCAAGACAGAGCCAATTTCTTCTCTTGATATGGAATATGTAAATATTTTGTACTGCCCATTCTTCTCAAAAGATTTGGAATGCTGAGAGATTTACATGTAGTTCGTGGTCTGAAATTTGACAGCAGGTTGGAAAAAAGGTGAATATTGAGGCTCAAATGCACAGTGCTTATTTCTGAGACAGCCAAGTCTGTTCTATGCCTGCCTGGGAATGTGGAGATGTAGCAAATGGAGAGGAAAGGATTCCACGGATTCCAACTGGCTGACTGTGTAGAAAACATCACTGTGTTTCCAACTGTAATTCTTTAGAACCAGGGGTTTGTGTTTCTGGTTTTGGTTTGGATTCGATACAGAAGAGTGCTTTCTCTTCCTAATTAATCTCTAGACACCTAATTGCTAAAGAATACCACAGCAGCTAGACCTTGGAGGACTGATATGCAGACTCACAGAAAAGCTCGTTTTCTTGCCAGACTTGAACCGTGAATCTGAATGAGAGCACAAAAATTACTTTTCAAAGAGCTCATGCAGACAAAATTGTGTGTGTCATCATGACTTGAGACATACAAACCCTTTCTGCATCTCGGCTGTGGACTGAGGAAGCTGTGTCTTGCATGTATTCATATGAAGCCTGAAGAATTCACAGGGCAAATCAGGGTAAAAAGTCTGTCTTTTGACCATGTTGCTTTGTTTCAAACTGATCTTGAGAACTGAGGAGTTCAATGTTTCCATCACTAGTGTCTTTATGATAATATTTGCCTTTCCCAAGAACTGTACTCTGTTTTTGAAGTAGTTATTATCAGGGAAAATTCACAGGTGTTCACTTTTTTATGCTTTTTAGTTTTTGTCCCTGGCAATAAAACTCATGTGAGATATGGAAATATTATGGACCAATTTGATAAGAATGTACACATCTTACAATGTTATCTCAAGCACTGCTGTTGCATAGAGAAATGCATTTCTTACGGGATTTTTTCTGTAATATACACTGCATAAGTAGAGTTGTAGACTGAAAATTGAATACCAAGCGTTAAAATAATTAATTCAAATAAGCAAATGTATGAGTAACATACAGAAAGCTGAAAATTTTATCACAGAAACCTGAATTTTTCCCTAAGAGGAAAATCTTCACAGAAGTGTCTTAGTTTTGCTGACAGTCCTCCTGAGTAGTGCTTTTGAGGTCCAGCATGGAATTACAGGAGAGAAGTAAAGAAGGGTTGTCAGTCTCAGTAATTAAGGCAGGTTTTATGGCCTTTTGCCAAGAATGCATTCTACAGCCCCACTCTTTATAGCACTGTCAGACCTTTCACTAAATCTAGAATTGTATTAAATCACTGAGTAGACACTAAATTTGTGCAGACACTCCAAGGCCCAACCTGCTCAGTGAAGTGGCCTTCACAAACACTTCTAGGAGTTCACAAAGTTTTAATAAAAGTTTTCCAGAACTTACCTAATAGTTCTTCAGAGAGCACATGGGAAAAGGAGTGTGTGGGAAAAGATAAGCTTTGTCCGAAATTATTAAAGCTGACAGCGCTTTCAATACAATGACAGAGGACAAGAGATAAGGGAGCTTTCTAAAATAATGTTCTGTGCTCCGCTTGGGAGTTCTGCCTGTGTCCAGCAAAGCAAGTATTCCACTCTGCCCATGGCTTCTGTCCCCACTTTTCAGTTTGTCACAGAGAACAGACAAAGAAAAACTGTCACATTCCTTGTCTTTGTGTGAGGTGTGAGCTCAGGAGGAGTTGACTGCCAGTCTTTCCCAAATCGCTTGCACTGTTTTAGAATTGTCCTGAAAAAAAGCAGCCTCAGTATATTCACTCCAGTGATTAAGATATTTACTTCTGAACATGCCTTGGTCTCTCTACTGGTACTTGGAATTCCAGCAGAACCTGGGATTAAAGATCAAGTTGTACACCCAAAATATGGATGGCAGCTCAGTAAATAAACATCTAGAGGATTCAGAATTTTGATACACTCATAAAATGTGCATAAAGCCCCTACAGGGATGAGGCAGTAGGGGAGGGCACTGTGGCAGGGTGGACAAGTTTCTGGAATTGGAGAGTTGCCCACTAACTGTGTGGGACTAGCACAGAGGACCTCAAACCTCATTTGGGGTTTATGGGGTGAATGTATCAGTACATGTTGAAAAGAGGGATACCTGTTTTCTTATTAGTGCATAGGGATCTCTTGCTTAGATTAAGAAACATGCTTGCTGAAGGTTTTGTTAGTTTTCTTGCCAACCATCATAAAATAACTTGGCTCATTCTATTAAATCCCATTTGAACTTCTGCTGACTTGACTTTTCACATGGGTACAAAACAAACTGTGCTTGACATGAAATTTATCTGGATGAAGTGTTTTAAATTATGTCAGTGAGTCTAATGAATAAAATTTTATGGTTCACTTGAGGCTCTGTTGAGTACATCCAAATAAATTTGCTTTTCAGGGTTCAGATTCCTTTTATAAAACTGTTGACTCATAGTCATTAGAAAGTTTGGAAAATTCTTTAGAAGAGAGCTCAGCTTTTCTGCTGGAACATAAAACCTTGGCAGTTCAAAACCGAGTCCTTTTTTCAGGAGATGATGCAGTTCAATATGTAAGACTTAGTATTACCACAGTGGGCATAGTAGTATATTTACTTTTTGACAGATCCTCCTTCTTTCTTACATAATTTTGCAGACAATAAAACTGGATATAGAAATTTAGTGCTTCATAATTTGTGTAGGTTCTGGGAAACTATGAAGCATGTTGCCTGTTAAATCATTGCCATAAATGTTTATTTTGGTTTTAGTGACAGTGGATGGTGACTCACTCATCTTTACCTGAGTGCGTGTGCTTGTACTGCTTGTTTTATAAGCTACTGGTACTTCTGCTCTGAGTTTTGGAAGTCTGTACAAATCTTTCTTATGTTTTCATCAAAAATAGTAATAGAGCTGGGCCAGCTGTAATGTCACTGCCAATTTAGACCAGCTCAGGGTTTCCTATGATCCATTTTGTTACAGCAGCATGATCTCTGCTGTTGTGTGAGAACTGGGAAGATAGTAAGATTTTTTTTTTCTCAGAATAATAATCATGAAAAAATTGAATTCCTTGTCAATATGTTGTCAGTGTGGAGGCATCAGTTTTACAAAATCCTACACGACTGCAAAACCCAATCAGAGAGATTGGGGTCAGTGCAGCTGGTCCCTGCTTGGCCGGGGGACAGGTTGTCACAGACAGGTTCTGGTGAGGTTTATAGCACTGCATGCAGCAACCCAGCTAAGCTAATGCTCCCCTTCAGTCAGCCAGAGATTTTTCCAGTGCTGTGCACTGAACCTGGGGCAGAGCTGCTTCTCTGGCTCCAAGTACAGATAAATGTCAGACCACAACAACATGCAATACCCCCAGCACAAGTGACAGTACTCAGTCTAATACTCTTGCTTTCTGTAGGCTGACCTGCTACAAACTGTGGTCCTGGTTGACTTCATAAGTTTCCATCATCAACTAAAATAGTTTATTATAGGTACTATACAGCTCTATATGTTATATAGCTGGCTGTAGTGAATAATAATAATATTTTAAAAAAACCACAACAACCCACAAATATCATTGTGAAACAATCTCTCTACTGTGGCACAGCTCTCAACCAGGGCATGGCAGAGAGTAGCCACTCCATAGAAAAGAAATGGGAATGACTGATATCTAGACAGTCTTACTGCAAGGAATAACTTCCACTGTTTGGCTTAAAACACGTCTGTAGCAGCCTCGAGCTCGTGACAGGCTATTGTGGAGTAGAAAGGTGCAATGTCTTTCCCATGGCTGTGGAGTAAGAAAACATTAATTTAGAATTAGGAAAGATGCTTTAACGGTATGGACAGTGGGCAAACTGTTCAGAACAGTGTAAAGGCTTTCTCATTAGAGGCCACTGAACAGTGTCTGGTCTGACTAGAATACCTGCCAGGAACAACAGAAGCAAAGAAGCATTTCCCGTAGAGCAGGGGGACAAAACCTCTTCAGGTTCCTTCTAGTCCTGTGATCCGTAGTATTCTCTGTCAAATTATTAAAAATTGACTTACATAAAATGTGTTACAGAATGCCAGTAACTCACAGAAACTCAAATTACTAACAAATAGCAGGCTATGAAAACAAGAATCAATGTTTTATTCTTAAGGTACCATGTCATTAGGCATAATTGGCCAATTAACTTACAGCAGGAACAATTATCTCGTGCAAAAGTGATTAAAAGGTTGGATGCATAAGGTTATTTGGAGATAACACAAAGTGGTTCATTTCCAGGAACTGCTGTTAGTGTTGTGATTAAAGCAAATTATTTTGGAAGATGTCTTCTTGGAGTTGGGATATTGGGGATTTGTACTGAAATACAGGCTGTTGAGAAAATAATCGTGTAGGGAAGCTCTTGATTAGTGTGTTGGGCAATTCCTACTCACATGCAATATTCTTGAAAGATATTAGCAATAATAGAACTTTCTACAGGTGTGTTATAAAGCTCTCCAAATTGTGGCTGACTCTACTGAAAAAGCAGTAGATTTTTATATCACATATAAGATGGAATTATTTTGAAAACTCAGTTATGAATCCACTTTCTTTGAAATGAATAAAAACCCCTGTAAGTTATTACAGTGGTAAAGGACTAAGGGGCAGTAAAGTAGTTTGGAAGGTGCTCATTCCTTTTTTTTTTTTTGTCTTACAGAAGTTGTACTTGACTGTACAGAGTTTAGTACTTGTACTGTGCTTTGTGCAATGTACAAAACATAGTTTTATAATAAATGGTGATTATATAATAACACAAACTCACTAGTGAGTATTTACAGTCTGAATGTGGTGCTGTATATTAATATTTTAAATATATTTGAATGTAAGTTCATACTTCAAATGTATTCTTATGACAAGTGGGTTTTATCCAGACTTAAAAAGATGAGAGAGACAGTCTGATGCAGAGTAGCAGATGAGAGGAGACTCCCAGGAAGGAATCGTATCAAGGAACTGTATCATTACAAATTCTTTGGTTTTCTTTTACTTTTAAGAGGGACAGCATTTCAGGTTTTCCCTCCTGTAGCAAGTAAAATTTTAACATCAACAAAAAATTGTTATGCCTCCCTGCAGCAGATGTATTAAGGACAAAAGTTGGAGGGGTGCATGAGGCAGGCTGGTTTAGTCTCTCTAAATGCCTGGTGTTTGAGAAATGGATGTGGCCTCTGAAAGTTGCTACAAAAAAGCCCAAACCACTCATCACACAAGGAGGTCAGTTAAAATTCACCAGGGTGCTCTTTGCCCTGAGAAACCATCTGTGAATCTTCAGCCTCCAACGAGCCTTGGGGGAGTGACTTCCAGCACATGTTTTGTTTGGTGCAGCCTCCAGTGCTGTGTGCAATTTTGGGTGCCACATGTGAAAATGTTACGTCCACATAGTGTCCAAGGGTCCAGAAGGGACATCATCTGCAGAACAGCTGAGGTCACTTGGCTTTTTCAACCTGGAGGTGGAGGGGAGACCTCACTGTGGGCTGCAGATTCCTCATGAGAGGAAGAGGAGGGGGAGGGACCAATCTCTTCTCCCTGGTGATGAGTGACAGAACCTGAGGAAATGGCCTGAAATTGTCACGGGGGGAAGGTTTAAGTTGGATATTACAAGAAGGTGCTTTGTTCAGAGGGTGGTTGGGCACTGGAACAGCCTCCCCAGGGCAGTGGTCACAGCACCAAGTCTGACAAAGTCCAAGGAGCATTTGGACAATGATCTCAGACACGTGGTGGGATTCTTGGGGATGGTCCTGCACAGGGCTGGGAGTTGGCCTCAATGACCCTTATGGATCCCCTTCCAACTCAGGAGATTCTATGATTTTATGAAGTTTACAACACATTGTACATCCTAAGAAACAGAGGAGCTTGGCAGTGTGAAACTTAGTTGGTCTTGATTCATGTTTTTTGAGGGTTGCGTAGATTGTGGGGGTTTTTTTAATTTATTTTTATTAGGAAAAAAAAAAATGCCTGGTAAATAAATCCCCCTGAAGATGTGCCAGTTTATGGTGTTTTTTTTTTTTCAGAAGTCAGCAGTTTGAGTTAAATGCTCAATGACACTGTTATGTTACATCCCATCCAACACTTGTCCAGAGCTTCAGTGCTGTCTGTCTGGGTCCCCTTGTCTTCACCCCTCTGCATTGTGGTGTGTCAGATGAATCCAGGTGACCTTTGTGTGCTGTGCTCCTACAAAATGAGGTTCCTGTCTCCTGTGGAGCATTAAAGCTGAGGTCTGCCTTTGATCTGGTAGTAAGAAACTGCTTAGAGAGGACAGAAAAGCAGACTTTGTTCTTGGCCTTGTCAGACCCAATACATGCCTGGAAAAATCTTCTATGCTGTGAATAATGAAATCTTTAATTGTTTTATTTTTTCCTATGTTTCATTTACGTACAGTTTGACCATTATAGATATTAAGTCAGTTTGGATAAACAGCCTCTCAGCATCTATCTCTCTGCAGCATCAAACTCTCATGCATACAGAATTACTGTATGTCACATTTTCATATGAAAATAGAGTGAAAAAAGACCATCTCCCATAGAACTGTACAGGAAGGTGATCTTTGAAGTTTTCTTTTCTAGAGTTGGGCAGATAAAAAAGTGCGTGTTATCAGCCCATCCTTTTTCCCTCTCTGAAAATAAATCTCTGGAGGAAAATCACATTTCCCCTATGCACACACCCTTAAAAATAAGTTAAAAAACCCAAATCATCATTTTTGGCTCTGAGATGTCGTTACCACTCCACAAAGGTAGTAGTTATAACATTTTTTACCAGTTATTTAAAAGCAAGGAGAAATAAAACCCAGTCCATGCCTGGTCTGGTGTCAGACAAATGTGACCTCATTTCATTTAAAAAAATCATTCTAGAACGTTACTGTGGTACAGTCTAGCTACTTTGATCAACTGTACATCTAATAATTAATCTAATAATGACCTAATAATTAAAGCTAGTTATCAACAATACGAAAATATGCTACTTTAAAAAGGAAGTGGTAAATAGAAAAAGCAGTTTTCATACACTCTGGGGAGGTACTGCCAAAGATGTGTATTTTTAATTTAATAAATGTTGATTTAAATTATTTTTAATGTATATGTCTAGTAATAATGTTTTCTAATGTAAGAGCTTTCTATAGGCTAGTCATGAATAAGTAAGATTTTACATGGTAATACTACTGAGGAAAGGAATTATTATTTTCTAAAGTAATTACTTTCTGTAGTTTTTATAACTTCTTCATTTTGCTTAAGTGTCCACCTTTCTAGTACTTCAGGTGACTTTTAACAGCAAAATGTGTGGAGCATAACCTACTTTTCAGATGGCAGATTTCTCACACACCGGTGAGTTTCTTCAGTCAGATATTTTGGGTGGTACGTGCAAAGCACAGCGTTTGAGGCGAGCTCGACTTTCAGTTTTATTTTGATCCGAGCAGGATGGAAAGATCACCCATTAAATAACGCAGTGGCAGATGGTGAGGCACTACAAGTGAGCCTAATCTGCCGTCTCTAAAGGTGAGCACCAACAGTTCTGGAAGGCTGGAGGCTCATGCAATTGGACATGGGCTCGAAGCACTTCGTTCTTCGGTCACCGATTCACAGCTGATGCAGCCGAGCAGTAACCGAAAGGTATCCCTGTGTTTTGGAAGCTGCTTTTGAATAAAACACTGTTGCAGTGCTAGACCAAGACAACACAAAAACCCAATCACAATCTAGGCTTCAAATCTCAGCAAGTATCAACACCCCTTGGTGGAAGGCTTTGGGCAGCAGTGGCTCCACAGCCTTCGCTTCTCAAAGGTCCCTTAACAGGAATGGGTTAAATGGTAGGAGCAAAGCACCTGGGAGAAAAAAAACTATTAGGGGAAAGTAAGCTGATTAATCTGTATACTCAACTTCAACAGTTCTTTTTCCTCACCTGAGTACACTTAAACTTATTTTTCCATTAGATCTAAATGGTTTCCATTTCCCTGGAATCATAGTTAAGCAACTTCATTTACAAAGAGTTACCAATAAAACATTTGCAAAGAAACTAAAACTAAAAAGTGCCAGTTATACTCATGCACCAAGCATTTATTGAAAGTCTCCATTCCAGGTGACAGAGAGACATAAACTGTGAATCTGAGCACCAGTTCTGTTACTTCACCAATCCCATCTCCGTGTGCTTGACAGAAAACTATACTTAGGGTGACAACGAATGGTTATTAACCCAGGATGCTTGTTTTGAAATATGTTTGGTCTGGAATGCCCTCTGCATAGGAAACAAAAAGAAGAGATTTTCTCGCTCTTACCTTTTAGGCAACTGTTCTGACTCTGAATTCTCTCCCCCATCTACAAAAGCATCCCATAAAATTACCTGACTGGCAGACCTTTACACAGTGGAAAAAACAAAACCCATCCAGGGAACCTCAAGTTCCTTTTCTGCTAAAAAAACCTCACTACATCTGGCAGTACTTTGCTTATTCCCAGTGTTCTCATGTAGAATTTTTGTGCAGAGTTGCAAATGCTGAGGTGCCCTCAGCCAACCTGGCAGAACATCAGAGCAGTGTGTGCAGCCCTTGCCATTGCTCAGTGACCTGCTGGAATTACTTTAAAAAGTTGTTATTTAGTTGTTGCTTACCTGGAATATTTACAGCTGTTATAGGGCTATACGTGACAAAATTATTGTTTACAAATGTATACTCTTAAGTACTTTTGTATGCAAATTTATCATGGACTTCTCTTTTTTAACTAATATACTGTCATTTCTACTTTGGGCTAAGCCATGCTTCTTCTTTCACTGTCTTCCACTACTGCCCACGTGACCAATTTTTGCTATTGTTTTATAAAAATGTTTGAAATCAAACAAGTATTCCTCGATCTCCTCATTGTGATTGCTCTTGCAGAAGTGTAAAAACCAGGTAAAGCAGCTGGTTTAGCATGGTTCCTGCAAATTCTTATATCTGGCTTTCCTGACTCGGTGAAATAAGCAGTTTTGCAAAGGAGAGTATAAAATATCAAAATTATTGGAAATTCTGGACTCTGGTATTTCATTAGCAGAATTTTTTCATTCATGAGTTTAACCTTTAAGAGTGAAATCCTTGAATGTGTTACTATGAATGCAAGATTTTCTAGAAACTCCTGATAGTGAGACAAACTTTCCCTAAATTCACAATCTAACTGGAATACCCATTACATTTGAATTGCCTGTTGCTTAGACCAGAATAATTAGAGAATAACCAGAACATCCTTCTGAGTGTCACAATGTCCACTGTCACTCTGCATGGCTGCGGTTCTTGCTGGAGAATGAATGAATGAGGGAATAAAGAAGGAGGTGAGATCTTAGTGGCAGCAGCAGCAACCTGGCACTGGAAAAGTTAAGTACAAAGGATACATTCCCGGACTCAGCCTGGCTCTTTAGAGGGCATTAAAAATATTTCACATGGGTTTGGTCGAGGTTTGTTGTATTTTCAATATGTGTGCACTTTGCCACATGTTTTCTTTAATAATCAGAGTGCTGAAACTTTAGATAAGGCTCCAAAAAATACAGAAGTTAATGTGAACTGAAGTGCAACTCTACATTTGTTTGAAGCAGCAGTAGAAAATGGGAATAGTAATTGTGGCAACAGTGATGGAAAAGGCAGGGTGAGAAGTTACACGATCTACTTTATTGCTCTGCTATTTTATTACTCTGGGGAGTAATTAAGTATCATCTCCTGCTTCCTGCCCCCCAGCCTGTCATGAATTCTGCTGTAATTTGTGAGGTTTCTATTGCCTGGTAGCAGCAGCAGCCCCTGCAAACGAGGTAGGGTGCGTGCAGATATTTAGACATTACATCCCACCGTGGCAACGTTCTCCCTCTTGTTTTTCTCTGTTACATTGTGGAGTAGTAGAATTTAAACTTGGATGTTGTCAATAACTCTTCCTGTCCTGAGAACCTTAAGCCAACTGAGCTCTGGAGGTTTCAAAATTTCCAAGAGATTTGTAAGTTTTATTGGCTAGATGCCTGAAACAAAAGTATTATGATATTCACGTCAAAGATATGATAGAAATTTATTTTCTCTATAAATGTAAGTATTTTAATTTTTCCTCAGTTCTTAAGATACCTTCCTCTCTTCAGAGTTACCTGAATAAGATGTTGATAAATGAGGAGTTGGACTTATCTAATGATTTGCTATTATCTGCCTAGAAAATATGATCACTTTAAAATGGTAGTATAATTCACTAGTGAACTACTGCAATTCAGTGAAATAAATCCAATGACTCTTGCTGTCAGAAAACTGAAATGAAGGCAGGTGAACATGTGCTGTGAGGCTGAAGGTTTTTCAGGGTAAAAAAACTCCTTTCTGCTCTAATTAAATGGACCTGTCTCAGTAGTGTTTCAGTGAGGAGAGACAGAACAGAATGCTTACTGTGCTATGGTGTGCTTTAGGTGAAGAAGAGAGTCCAGTTGGTGTCTTGCATCTTCTGCTCATTTTATGGAGCTCTGTATTTGCTGATGAATTGTCCTTCCACAGGAAAGATAATATTGCATTTTGTCTTGGGACCTGAAATGCTAAAAAGGTGTCTCCAGGAAAATATATTTATTTGAATGTGTAGCAGCATTCATCCAGTAGAAAGCAAAGGCAAATGTCCCATACATTTTATGTAGGGATGTTGTTGGAACTATGATGGCCTGAGGACAATAAGCTGACTAGTGTGGTTTGAAAAGTAGCTGTTTTGAAAATACAGGTGTTTCTAAAGCTTTGCAGTAGACTTTCAGCAATGAGAAAAAGTTAAAATACCCGATGTGACAGAGTTTGGGGCACTCTGGGGGTGAAGACTCTGCAGGATGACCACTGTAGGACTCCCACAGGCAATTCAAAAAGCAGGTCATGTTCTCTGGTCAAAGTAATGTCTACTCCAAGCGTGTGAGAGTCATCACCCCCTGCAACAATGCACAGGGATCTTTGCTTCTCAAGGATCCCAGCAAAGTCTCTGTCCCCATACCAGAGAATTAAACACGGAAGCAATCACTGTGCACTGATTTTGGCAGTGGGATCGGTACTGTTTGGTAATATTCACACAATATTACTGGTTCCCCCCTCTTCAAATGTGTCTGAGTTTCACTACACAGAGAGGCTGGAAATAAACACCAGTAATTAATCATGAAAAGAGAAATGGTCATAATGGAACAGAAAATTTCTTCTTGAGAAGCTTCTCTTTCCAGTCAGTTTTCCTTAAACCGCTATATCCTATTGAAAGTGCTGTCTTAGAAAGGGGAAAAACTTTATCAGTCCTGCATGGCACTGTCCAAAAAAGATGCAGGCAAGCAACTATTATAATTAAAAATTAAGATTTTCTTATCTGTTGAAATAGGTGTTTCTGGGTGATGGCTCAATTGGAATAAGGAATTGCTAGAAGCAGTTAACAAAAGACAGGCGTGAATTGACTTTTGTGGTGAATGAATTATCTCTTTTTTTCTAGGAACAGCAAAATTTTGTTGTATCTTAGTATATTAAGTATTTAGAAACTATAATAATGTAGACGATACAGGAATGTGAATAGAATAGGCAACTGTACTGTACAAATAAGCTCCATAAATACTGTTTTATGAGAAAGTCAAGGTACATAAAATGTTTTTTATTATAACTAGAGCTCTTGTTGAATGCAATGAAAGGTAATAGTCCTGTTTTCACCTAATGTTCTTGCAAGAATTTGGAGGGAAGAAATGTTTTAAATTAAACTTTTTGATTTTTTTTTTTTCCAAAAAAAAGAGTTTTAAAAAGGGTTTCTGAGAGTTAGGTGCAAAACAAGTATTTTGAGAAGTTAACTGCCCACTCAGGTCATGGTTTTATGTGCTTTTGTGCTGAATAGAAAAATCAGCCAAGGAAGGTTTTGAAATCAGTGTGTTGAATGGGTGTCAAAACAGAAGGGTGATGTCAATGACCTAGAAAATACAAATGGAGTCGATGAGGATTCCTAAGGCTTTCTTCTTAACAATCCCTTTTCTTTCTCTATAATTATATTTGGACTGTGTTTTCTTGGGTCCTTTCTTATGGAGAAGTGCTTAAATTTATCCTTTTGTTGCCTCATAGTCATGCTGGTGAAATCTCCAATTAACAGTCAGTCAAGGCCACCTCTGACAGAAAACCAATAGTCCCAAGAAAAGAATTCTTAGCATTAAATAAACTGTGGAAAATAGAAGTATGCGGACTACATTTTCAAATAGTACTAGAGAAGCTGAGCTTTCAGAAAAATGTGACTGTTAATGTGACATTGGAGCTGCTGGCTGCATGGAAAATAAAACCTCCTTGGTACTTCTGAGCACTTGCAGGTCAAGCCTGGAGTACTCGGTTTTGACCAAATCCAAAAGGACTAACATATTATTTGTCTTAATTTCTGCTTGCACCAACTTAAGGTACTTATCACTCCTGATAAAATCAAAATGAATTACCAATTATTGAAAACACCTACAAAATAGCTACACTATGTCATTGTATATAAATTAGTTTTTGGTAGAAAGCTGCTTTATTTTGGCTGAGCCCCTTATGGGCAGCTGGGGTTTTGCTGCCATTGCAGGTCATGTTTTCAGCAGCAAATGGGTCAATGGATTGCGAGGCAGAGACTAAATGGGGATGAACTCTTATAAATAGTTTGAAAAAGATCTTTGAGGTATCACACATGGGGAGCTGCTGATTTGCTGATAGAACGAGCCCTGGTGTAATCAGCTCTATCTCTGATCCTGTTTCCTTTGATCCAGTCTCACTGGAGTGAGTGACTTCGTGCCATTTCCAGATGAGATGTTGTCCCTGAAGCTGCACAGCCAAAGGAACAGTGCTTTTCAAAAAAAGAAATGAGAACATACATGTAATACTTAGGAGAAAGAATCTTTTTTACATTATTTAGTCAATTATTTTATGTATGTGGATGAAAAAGGAGGCATAAAGTGTGTAATCCTGAGTTTATGGCAAGTGGCATTAGGATGCATCTAGCAGATTCTTGAAAAAATTATTTGAAATGTGATTCTGCTGCCAACAAAAGCAAATGTCACATGGTCACAATATTAATGAAGTGTAAAGAGATTTTAGCATTGGGAGTGCATTATACATGCTGGAGCATGTATAACATACTGGAGCATTTTATTATTAGAGATATTTAAAATAATGTAGAGTAATAGGAATTTTTTTAATTAAAACATTGTATTTTGATGAATACTCACTAATGTAATCCAATTTTTGGAATACATGGGGGCAGAAATATGCAACGTTTGTTTGCATTTCACAGTAAGTTGCTGTTCTTACTGTTATGGTACAGAAGTAGACTGTGGACTAGTTTATTTCTGTAGTGAAGATACCTATTTTCAAGTTAGGGGAAAAAAAGGAACATTTAGTAAACTTACTTTTTTTCCAATTCCTCGTACAATATTGTTTGAATAGTTTTGTTGTACTTGATTTTCAGATGTGCTTACAATAAACTCTTTTATACTATATAAGTATATAATTACTTGTATACTCTGTCTTGACCTTGGCAGTATCAATAACTAGAATGGAGGTGTATTTTCTTTTTTAACTTAAAATAAGTGATCCTGAGCCCTTCACATCTTGCAGTCTGTTGGTGATGCTGTATAGAGTTGTGATGTAGAGTTCATTCCCAGATTCATGAATGTGGGTGACAACTGACTAAGAATGTTATCTTTAGAAGAGCCCTGATAATTCCTACAGGTACACTAGAAATCCTCTTTTTTTTCTCTTAGCATTGGAAAAAATTGAAGAGGGAATTTTATTTTCTTAAACTTGATACATAACACAGGCAAATGAAAACTAAACTAGGTATGGTGTTTTATTTGACGCCACATTTTATTTGAGACGATTTTAAAAATCGTGTTTTATTTGAGTTCAGCACGGACTGAGGCTGAGGGTGGTGTGCTAATGGAACATTGTCCCTTTAGGATTGCCGGGAAAACTGGAGCCTGCTTTGCTTTTGACCACGTTAAAGCCTCCTTTTAAAGAGCGATACCTGATTGCTCTTCAAAGCTGTGTCAGTTAGAGGTCCCCCTTGGGACTCTTGAGTGGATCACAGGTGCTTTTCTTGAAGGACAAAAATGATAAAAATGTAAAAAGCTCTTTTCCTCGATTTCAGTGTTATAATGTTTCATCTAACTGGTGTCTAGCTGAAATATAAAGAAGGAAATTGTTAACTTACTGAAGGTTGATTCTAGTTGTTGTTCCTCCCCTTGACCATGTTTGTTAGACATTTGCTTTTTGCCTACAGATGCTAAGTTGAAAAAAGCAATGAATTTTTTAAACAAGTGTATCATACTTTTATAAATGCTTTATGCACACTTTTATTTTCGTAAATGTAAGATTTTGGAAGTCCTAAGAGAAAAAAAATTGAAAGGCCTAAAAGTGAATTCAAGGCCATCAGGGAAACCGGCAACTTTTTTGGATGCTGTCAAATTCTCTGTGTTCCCAAGCAAAGTCATTTTAAATTAATTAATTGTTTATTCCTGGCATATCCATTAGTGATACAAGATGGAATCCTTTTTCCTAACTCAATAGCTTCAGGTTTTCTTCAGTTTCTTGAATTCTTTTTTTTTTTCTTCGTTTTGCAGGAGTGCAGGGAATGTTAGAAAAGGCTGCTGTGCAGGGAACATGTAAAACACATCTCTGACTTGCTGATTGTAGAAAATGGGCACTGCTTGAAGTTGCACAGAGATACATTACAATGATTTCTGGGGCCACTGGATTAACAAGTGATAGTCAAAAGTGGATGATCAATTTATTTTAGAAGGACTGTGCAATTTATCACTTGGCCATGGGCTTAAAAAGAAGCGTATTTTTGCATGATAGAGCATAAACTTGTCAATAGTACAAATTGCATTAATATCGAACATATAAAATGCTGTAGTTGGTATTATCATTTAAAAATACATTTGGATGCTGTGAAGCACTAAAGCAGTGAATTTGGAATTCTGGGACAGATTCTTGCCCATTTTCTCCCCTAAAATAACTAATTATTGAAGACAAGTGTTCCACACGTGTTATCTGAAGACTGTAGAAGAGATATTTTGAAGAGGTCAGAAAATAGCTTCAGTCAGTTGGAACTGACAAAATCAGTCAGCTTTACAGACTAGAATGGAATAGAAAAACAGGCTGGTCATACACTGGTAATCATAATTAGTGTAGTACAGTGTGCTGAACTACACAGGAGAATATAAGGAGTTTGTTGTCCATCATTGCCTTATACACTTTCCAAATATTCTTTTTTCTAATTGCGTTATCTTCATGGGTTTTTTTGGTCTGTGTTCAATGACTGCATTGTTGATCTGTTCTGATACCTCTGACTTTGGCTGGATGAAGTGAATACATAAATGTTTTGGGGTGGGTTTTTTTTTAATGACACTACATACATACAAAAAAACCCCCACCCACTAGGGAAGAAAAAAAATGCAAGTTCTGTTCACGTAACAGAGTCGATTCATACCAAGACACTCATAATATATTCAAGCTACAGATACAATGGCAATGTTTGTGGTAGTTTCAAAGCAAAGCAAATATCTTCTTAGGACAATAGGATTAGAATCATATTCCCTATGCTGCTAGTTTACTAACTTTTAATTAATTTTGTTGGTTTGATTAGTGAATGTCCTGAGACTTTTTTATTTTATCCTATGGCATCTTATATTTCACTATTGCAGATGGGATTAATAAATATGCAGCAGCATACATCAGTGTTATAATAGGCAGTTTATTAACTTTAGTATGGGTTGTGGCATTGTAATTTTCCAGGGTAGAAATACCAGTGAACAATCACAATGGAACTTTTGTCTCTGAAATACAATGTATTCAGTGTCCTTGGCTGCCATTGAAATTGCTATCTTCAACATTCAGAAAACTGTGGAATGGAGAGAATAACAGAGTAGTTTCATCACTAATAAAAGAGATGCCACGTTTGGGATGTTCACTGGTGCAGGAAACAAGGGCATTTCTTTTCAGTTCACCTTAATAATTCAAGTCTCAGCTGTCAATAGGTATCCAGTTCTCCTTGTAAGTCTCTCTATGAACTGCTAAAGTATAAAGGAATCAAAGTCAATGAGGAAGGAGAGGTTTGAAAGCTCCTTTCATCTGTCATGTTATTTGGACATTGAACTGTGCAAACTAATTATTTTGCCTTTCTATCACCTCCAAACTTGGACATACCTCAATAACATAGAGTCATGACTGTGACTCCTAACCCTTCCTTTTGTCTTTACATGCTCCACAAGGAATCTTGGCTCAAAACTTAGAGGATCACGTGCGTAGGGTCAGAAGGGACCTCAGGAGAGCATCTCGAGGATTCGTTCTTCAAAAACAGGGATTTGTACTATTTTGATACATCTGAAATTTAGACCTCAGTTCTGTGTTGTTCCTCTATTTAAGTGGAAAAAGGACACAAGTCGTTCTCTAGTTCAATGACTGTTTCATGGTGTAACTTTTAAGAAGTACTTGCATTTATCTTTTGCCTTTCGTACCACTCAGGTCACTTAATATTTCTCGTAGGCCCCTCTCCCTGTTGAAGCAAGAACAATGGACTGACATTGTTAGGCTAGCTAGGAAAACATTAAATGCTTCCACCTGAGTCACAGAGTTATGGGATTGCAAATGGGGAGTAGCTGTGAACAGAATATGACTGTGATTTGGAACTGGGGATGATGGTTTCAGTAACATGAGCTGAAAGCATTCAAAAGCCTGGCTGACTTTTGAAATTAATTAAGTCCTCTTATATATTTTAAAGAAATGAGATTTAGTACACTTTTGATATTATTACTAAATAAAAAGTGAATAAAATTATATTCTGGCCCTGATGAAAGGACCATGATTTGTTTGCAAAGTCAACACTTGAAAGACAACATAAAGTCCTACAACATCCTATTGCTTTTATTTTGTTCCTTGTATACTCTTTGTGTTTATCAGAGAGGTGAAAGCAGATAAAGAAGCACATGAAACCTCCCTCAAAGAAATGGAAGATAAAATTCAAGTTGCTCAGTCAGACTGTGACTAAAATAATCATCGCTTCATGTAGATTTTACTGCAATTTTCCATTAATTTTATCTCTCTGAAAGCTTTTCTCTTTAGTCAGCTCTTCTGTGTGATATCTTTTTAGTGAATGTTTCTGAGGTTCGTGTGCTGGAGGCTGCCTTTCTAACCAGCACAGCTGCTGGAAGGTGTCCTGAGGCAGGACCTGAAATGTCTCCCCTAAAAGAGCAAGTGTATCTCCTAAAAAGAGCAAGAGTTTGTTTCCTCTTACCCGCTGAGGGCAGCTGTTGCTGCTGGGAACGTGCTGTATCCAGCCAGGTTTTGGCTGATGGGACCATGGGCTGCCTTTTTCTTACTCCCATTGATTTAGCTCCTTTAGAAGCCACTAAGTATTTTTAACAATTTGTCTTTCTGGCTTTCTTGTCTTTAACAGCAGTAACAACGTTTTACATTCAACGGTGATGTGATAATATTTTGCAGTGCAGAGGTGAGATCTCAGAGGGCATCACCTTAAACAGAGGGTGGCCTTCAGGCTCTGCCTGTCCCTGCCAGACCTCTGTGCACCCCCTACAGCAGCTTCCCTTTCCAGCTGGCTGTGGGCTCTGCTCTGCAGAACATTCCCACGCCCTCGTTGCCTTGGCAGGTCTTTTGTATGAAGAAATGCACTCTAGGGAGCAGGAAGTTTTTATCTCCCCCAAAATCAAACAGAGCCGCAAGGGCCTGTGAGTCTGTGGTTGGTCCCAGCCTCAAGAATGACAGGAGCAAAGAAATGTAGTTCTTCAGACTCCTCTTTCATGTTCCCACTGCCCTGTCTCAAGTGTCTGTCCCATTCTTCTCTTGTTTCCTACAAACCTGTGATCAGATCTGTACTTTAGGGCAGCAGCTGGGGGAGATTTTATGGCAATAAAAATGTCGATGAAGCTTTGCTCGTCTTTGAGCAGCGTATCCATGAGCTGACAGAGAATGTTATGTTACAAAGTGGATGGCCAAAAGGCAAGAAAGATTTTTTTAAATTATTTTTACTTCTGGATTTGTCAAAACAAAAATGCCAATTTTTTTCCTGCCTAAGAACCATAAATGGCTAAAGAATGTATTAATTTCTTGTAGCTGCAGAGATCATATTCATTTTTCTCTAAGATAGCTCTTTGAAATAGAATCCTGTTGTTGCCCTGTGTCCTTTTTTCAGTGTGGGAAGGGTTGGAAAGAACAGGGTTGACAGTGCCACAAAAAGAAATCTTCCTTCACACCTCAAAGCAATAACCTCCTGTATTTATCTGGATTCTGAGTGCTAAAAGAAATCTCTACAGAAAATGTCATCAATGAAGTCTTACCATCTGACAAATTTCCTGCCAATTCCTGAACTCGTACTTAATATTGTTATTTAAGTTCCTAGAATATGGTTGCTTTAAAATGTGGTTTCCAGTTTCCTACATTTATCAGGAGAGCTGTCTGAATCAATGCATCTTAAATTAATGAGCAGTATGCTTATATTGTAGTTGAATCTCATAAACTTTTTCTCTTTCCTTTGATTTCCCCCCAAATAGAACCTGAATTTTACATGTCTTGACTGACAATAAAGAACCAACATTGATTAATATTAGCAAAAAAAAAAAATTTCCTAAGTGTTAGGCAAGACAGTTGTCTACAGTGCTGTGTTGTTAATGGCCACATATGATACTCTGTCTTCCTCCTGGTCTTTAAACTCTTATCCATTCTGTAATATTGGCAGAAGAGTTTCACAGAAGAGCAATTTTTCTTCTTTGGAAAATTGAATCACTGTCTAAGGGTAGCACTATACCAAATTTTTCTACTACTCCTGGCTCTCGTTGCATTTCAAGGACTGGGGAGAGGGTTATAGACTCAAAGCAAGATGCAGTTCCTCTTTGCAAGCTTAATCTGGACTGTGAAAGGAGGAACACAATTAACCAGCATTATAATTTAGATAATTTATCAGATTTGAAAATTCTCTTTAAAATTCAGTATTCCCAATGCTCTATCCTTAAAGTTTCCATTTTAAAAAATTACATTCTTATTTGCAGATATGATTATATACCAAAAAACTTTAAGGAGTAAAAAATAAATACCATTCTTAGCAAATATTTTTGGAAATTACTAATAAGCACATTATAAAAGACAGTACAGAGATTTAAATCTGAGCAGTGTTGGAGAAAAAGCACCTTGCAAAGAAATGTAGATATTTAAGATGTGTTTATAACTGCTCTTGTCAAAGCACACTGTCTTGCTTCTAAGACTCATGTTTAATACAGACAAATGCAGGTACTGCAGGTAAAAGAAAAACAGTTCAAAGTGAGCTCTGCAAATTGGTAGCACTGATGTACAGGCCTTCTTCAAGTAAATAATCTTCACAGAAAAATTAATGTCTAATTTGAAGTATAGGATGGATTTTATGTTCAAAAATATGCTTTTACCAAAGCTTTTTTGCCACAAAGAAGAAATCTTATGAACACTCTTTCCTTTTGCTGCCTTTGTACTGGAGAGACAGAAGATGTCTCCTTGATCTCCTATCTCCTTTTTTTTTGCCAGTTAGTATGAGGAAATGGAAACGGAGAAGATGAGACTCTTAATTGTAAGTTACCATAATTGATACTTGGGGAGGGAAAATAATGATGGAATGAGTATCTGAATGATGGTTTAGCTGGTATGTCCTCTCATCTGGGGTTTCTTGCACTAGTTTGTGTATATTAATAGCCTAGTCCCCAGTGGATTTTTTTTCATTTAAGGCTCTGGTACCCAAAACAACTTGTGGCAGTGAATCTCACAAATTAATAAACAAAATAAGAAGAAAAAAAATCAGTGTAACTACAAAGTTGTTTATGTGACAAGAGAATCATTTTGGCACTTCACAAGCAAAGCTTGTATTTTCATACTTCATATATTTTGGAATACATTTAGTATTCAGATATATTCATCATAAAAATGAAGCTATCATTTCAAGAAATTATTAAAATACATTTTGTTTTTGTTTTTACAGCCATATAAAACATTACAAAATAAGTTTTCCCCCGACACTGAAACCTGATTGCAAAGTTGCCTTATGCCTGAAGTTCCACTTCATTTGTCAGAGACAGCATTGACTGGTATTTAGATAAATAGTCTCTCTAGGATTTTTAGTTTTATTTTATGACAGCGACTGTATTTGCAGTCAGTGTATAGCCCTGCAAAATACCATATGGGCAAAAATGCCCATATTTAATTTAAGGTGATCAGATTCTCTTTGTTCAATCCATTAAAGTAGCAACCATATCAACTAATGTGGCAGCTGTATTACTCAGCATCACTGCAGCAAGGACATATGGTGAAGCATAAGGACAAACACGGAAATATGCATTTTATCAGGACCAGGGCATTGTCTAAGCTTGAAGAACCCCTTTGTTAGCAGAGCTGTACTTACCAGCAGCACATTAACCTCTGTATTTATCTGTCAGCGTTTGTTCTTCAGCAAACAAATAAAAGTTCCCATCTTAAAGGGAGTAAAATGGTTGACAAATTGTAAAATATGATTGCTAAGAAGGAATAATGGCTTCAGTGACCTCAGGAAAAATGGGGGTAGTTCAAAAATATATTGAATAGTTGCCAGTGATCAAGTTTTGAGGGGAGGGAGAGAGGAAGGGAGGGAAAGAGCAAGAGGTTAAGTACATTGCATTTGTACAGTTTCTGAGTACAGCTTCCATTTTATAAATAAGCCACAGTGATCTTATGATACCCTAGAGGAAACAGTAGCCTTCAGCTGTGAGACAGCATCAGGTATTGGTCATATCATACATCTTATGGGAAGACAGAGAGAGAGAAGTATCAAAATATTAGAGAATATGATCCTTAATCTGTTTAAAATGGGGTAAAAAGGTTTCAAAGCCGCTTCCGGTTTCTATTTGAAAACTACTAGGAATCAAATGTAGGATTTGAGACTTTTTATTTACGAATGCAGAATACATATAGATATTTTAAATAACTGTAGTAAGAGATTAATAGATTTCTGAAATGACTTTTCAGAAAAGGCCATGTTTTAATTCAAACAAACTTGATATTTGACATTTCTTGGAGAACACTGTTGGCTGTTAAAGGAACATACAATAAAGTATATTCTCTTTGACAGAATATACTTTATGCCTTCAACTGAGAGTATTAATTCTCTTTTATTGAGAATGAGAGGAGAGATTTCTGGCTTAAACAGTTAATAGCCTTGCCAGTGTTGCTTCTCAGGAGGTCCCAAAACTATGGGCAAGATAATACCAAAGTCATCACAATTATATCAGTAAAACATTTAGTGCTGTGTAGCTTCTTAACCAACTAAACAAGTTGATTTGAGCTTGGGCTCCTTTCTTTTGCTTCCTCCTTATCGAATAAATATCACATGGTTTGAAAAATGAGGATTGCCTTCAGAGGGTTCCAGACCAATAACAAAGTAATTCAGTATTAGTACCTAAATCCCCATGGAAGCACAAGTCAAGCTGAAGTATTATGCATGAGTTGGTAGATCTTCCATATGTTGTTTGTACTTACTCCCTCAGGCATTGTGCTATAAATAACAGAAACTGGAATGCAAAGTAGTGCTCATCAGGGGCAATAAAAGCAATAATTTGGAGATTCATTCATAAATACAGCTGGAGGGGACCTGTCTTCTTCAAGAGACAAACTTCCCTTGCACTAATCCCTGCTGGAAATAGGTGCAGCTTCTTATTTATCCAAAGAGGATGAATCTGGGGATTTATTTTAAGGAGCAAAAAAACCAAACCCTGCCTTTGAAAATCAGTTTTAGTGGTTAGCAGCTAAGACAGCTGAGGTAAGATCATAGATTCACAGAATTATTAGGATTGGAAAAGACCTCTAAGATCATGAAGCGCAGACATTAATACAGAACCACTGTGTTCACCACTAAACCCTCTTCCCAAGTGCCACATGCACGAGTTGTTTGAACACTTCCAGGAATGGTGATTCCTCCACTTCTCCAAATGGCTTGGACAGGCTGCCTTATGACCAAGTGGGATCTTGCTCTCATTTGGTGGTCTCTGTATGATCAAACAGAAATTAGTAAAAAATTACTTATATTTAAAATTTAGACTACTTCATGTTAACTTGCAGGGCTTAAAAAGCCAATGAATAGTAAATATTTATACAGATATATTAGAAGAGTATAATAACTTTGGTGTGTGCATATATATGTAATTTAAGGGCAATTGTATAGCAATTATTGTCTAATTTTATAATAATTGAATAGCTAATTATTAAAAATCTTCATGGGTGTTCTAAATTCTTAGGATTAGTTCTTCTCACTGTGTAAGATCATGATCTATACTCTATTTATCAGCATCGTTGATACGAGACTTGTTTTGTGTTGGTTTCAAGTAATGAGAGTAGCACTGGTTTTGGGTATCTGTAACCCATTTTATAGCACCCCCAGTGTGCTGGTGCAGGTTTTGGAAGAATTTTAAGGGGCTCTCATGGGTGATACGTTTCTCAGGAAATGTAATGTAAATTCCAATTATCTTGGGAAAAGCTGCTAAGCAAATGGGGCCACAGAACATCATTGATTTCTTACACTGATGTTCTCTTTCTGGATTCCTCTAAAATCATTTCTTGAACTCAGAAAAAATAAATTGCTGTAGTAATGAAATTTTCCAAGATTAGAGGAACATATATTCTATGATACAGATTGCTGCTGTTTGCAAAATTGTAATCTGCTATTTCTTTACTCTGCATTTAATACTTGAGGAAAGGAGTTGCATGTAAATAGATGCACTAATATTAGCTGATTAAAATGCATTAATTTTACATCACCAAATAACTGTCATTAATTAATTCCAGTACACCATAAAATGGTTAATTCCTCTTCAGCCAGTTCACATTTGAATTGATA
Source organism: Chiroxiphia lanceolata (assembly GCF_009829145.1). Lineage (NCBI taxonomy): Eukaryota > Metazoa > Chordata > Aves > Passeriformes > Pipridae > Chiroxiphia > Chiroxiphia lanceolata. The sequence continues at coordinate 2,673,474 of NC_045643.1, read as the reverse complement.
AATGAGATGAAAGGAGTTTAGAAAAATCTCATAAAGTGTGCAAAGATGCAGTCTGATTTTTTTGTGTATGTGGTTTATTTCTTTAACCAGTTAAAATGTAATAAACAATATGGTAAGATAATGCTGAAACTACACAGGCAAACACAAATCACAAAATGCCAAGTGAAGCATCCCCTCTTGTCAGTAGTTCTCCCCGTTTGGATGCAGCAGGTTTATTCCCTCGGGGCTACACTTGTGCCTCAGCATTGTTATTAAATCCTCAGCAGAACCAGTGATATACCTGTAGATTTAATTTCCAGCTGCTGTATTTTAGGGCCTGAACAAATTAGATAGTGTTCTTTATTTACTGCATTGTCACAAACATTTCTTATGTAATCAGATTATCTTTTGGGGTTTTTTTTAACCAGTTCATGCAAATTTTCTGTCACACCAATTTTTGAAAGTCCTTCCTGAGACTTTCAAGTAACACTTTCTGTCTGGCTTGGCAATTGCACGAAAAAAATCTCTGCTATTCTAATAATGGTTATTTATCTACTAGTTCCTACCTTCCATTCTGCTAGAACACCCAGTGTTTGCTCATGAAATAGGGAGTTAATCAGCTTAATGAGACATTCTAAATGGCTTCCATAGATCTCATTTATTAATAATTCAGAGGATACTCAAATGGCTGCCATTAGTTTGTGATCTCTCCTCATACTCCCTGTATCAGATTCCGCAGCTACTGTGTAAGGAAAACAGCACTTGAGGATGTGGGTAGAACCCAGCAATTGGTTTTGAGAATACTGTTTTTAAAAATCTTGTGCTGTTTGCATTTCAGGAGGGAAGCACAGTAGACAGCACTATTCAGCCAGAAATTCATAGGTTCAAAAAGAGGTGGTGTGAATTCAGTGTTCAAAACATATATAAGGGTCTTCAGAGTCCTTAATTTCCTGTTCTTCTGTATCAGCTCTATGCATGTAAGGGTAAACATTCTCACTTCTCTTTTTAAGTGTGACTCAATCCACCCGAGCAGTGACACCTGTGCTCCCGAGGTGACTCGGACACCCCTCCTTTGTTGGTAGACAGGAGTGAGGAGTGGGCTGTGTTCTGATGACACAGATGGGTGGGATTTGGCAAATTAAACTCTGTGGGAATCAAACAATATGTTGTAATTTAAAAAACATGGAACCTTCAGCATCTGCTTTAAGGATTTGCTAACACTTTTGGGAGCATTCAGGCAGGCTGCTGGTTTCAGTAGCTTCCAAAATCTATTACATGAGTGGAATTTCTTAAAATCCTGGTAAACTAGAGAGTTTTAGTTCTAGTAAAAGAGATGGAAATGGATAAGGAGGGGCAAAAGGTAAGGGATAAGGTTTTAAAAACATTTAACTATAAAAAAATAAATTAAAACCCCTTGGTACCTATATCTCTATTGTTATATTTCTAAATATAATCAGAATCCAAATTTAATTAATTATTTATTTGCTTGTTTTATTCAGTGTGTTCAGGATTCATCTCTTTGGAACTTTGTGATCTCTCCTCCTACACTAGGTAGGTGTTCCACTCTTTTGAAAAAGGAAATTGCACTTCTAAGTCAAAAAAATGAAGTGTTTTTATCCCTCGTTGTATCAAAATAGAATGCTTTGTCATTTTATTCAAACACATTTCTATAACCATGCATAGAATAGCGACAGAGTGAGAACAAATTGTATCTAGCCAGGGATTTGTATAAATTCCTTTCTTCTAATCTTACATTCATCTACTGCTCCATGTGTTAGGATTATATATTACCACAAGAAGGTAAAGATTTTCATAATGCTTCAAGTAAAAGGCTCTGAATTGGAGCAACTTATTGGCAGATTCTGATGCAACATAGAAAATTTATCTAAATAAGAAAAGTGGTATCTTATGTTGTAGGAAGCAGTTTTATTACTATCAAATTTCAAAATATGTTGCATATGTGAAATTGGGATAATGGCACCCAAAATCTCATTAAGCATTCCTATTTTGTCTTTGTAACATCTGTCATTATCAAAACGAAATTTAACAGTCTTTACTGTAGTCACTGTTGCTGGAAAAAAAAAATCCTTTGTACATTTTAGTGTGGCAGTTAAAAATCCCTGTGGGGAATTTAGTTTAGCAGCAGCGCCGACTAATATATTCCAAAGAAGTTGAACAGTCTGTGACTGTTCCAACAGCATATTAGATAAATCCCAAAGTGTCACTTCCAAAAGAAGTCAAACATCATGGGTTGCAAAGCTGGAGTGAGAAGTGCCTTGTAATTGGTGTGTAGCAATTAAAGCCTTTTGCTGTTCCTCATGTTTCCACCCTATAACACGATTGGTGGTGGCCGTGGTTCAAATGCCACCAGTGGAGGAATAAATGTTTTATCCAAATCAAAGGTTCAGGTTTGGCAGATCTCGGTGTGTCTACTGGAGATGGAAAGACAGCTGTGCTTGAAAGAAAGTAGGCAAAAAAAAAGATAAAAAAATCATTCTTTTTTCAATGAGTAGGTTCATGAATAGGTCATTAAAGGGAAAGTGGAGAGTATGTTGGCACCAGGACCATTCTACATGTGCAGTTTGCTGGTAGATTTTATGTTCCTGAATGTTTTGGTGAAAGGAAAAGGTACATTAGATGGTCCTAAAAGGTGGGGTTTTTTTTAAATTATTTTAATGCAAATAAACCAAGATATCAAATTTAAGTGAAAGCCTTAGGACAAAAAGATTATCAGGTATCAGAACTCCTGAGTAACACAGAGTAGGACCAAGCAAAAGATCATTTATCCCCAAGTCTTCCAAACATTAAGAATTTCTGTGTTGTACCAGTTTATTCACATCTATTAGCAAATGAGGAGTGCTGCAATGAATTTTTCAATATCCTGTAGTGGTGTGTTGCAGTCAGGTGGGGAAGCCTGCGTGTCCAAAGACGGAAATGAGAAATGGCCACTAAACACACTCAGAGGCCTTTCTGGAACACAACTGTGGCTGTGGTTTTATTGATACTGCTGAGGAAACCTATTTACTAGAGCCATTACTTTGCCACATAAATCCTATTTTATAGTAACAGGCAGAAGAGTGGGAAGTTCTGCTGATTTTGCTGCTCAAGTTATTGATGTGGCCCCTCTTTCTGTAAGTAGGAAACGAAGTGGCCCATATTATCTTCTAGGTGTTGAATGTATTTATAGAGTTTCTCACAACGTATTTCCTGCTATCAGAAGACATTATGAAGTCAATTAAAATAGTGGCTGATTCTTTCCTCCTCTCCTTCCCCTTGAAAAAATCTCTGTGCTTTTTTTTTTTTTTTTTTTTTGGTAGCATGACATTTTGTGTTCCGAAAAAAATCAACAAGGAAAACATTACTTTTGCTGCATCTTGCTATTAAAGGTATTGGTTTAGAAATACATTGATTTAGAAAGCCCTGGGGAAAAAACAGAAGGGATTCATGAGCATAGAGCATGACTGGGCTTTGCTTACTGACTGCAAATCCTGCAGGGATGGTGCCTTGCTAGCAAGAACTTCCCTGCAGATGTTGATGGGTTATGACACAGCAGTTGCAGAACCACGTTTTAGCAAACAAATCAAAGATGAGCACACAGGTACCTGAAGCCGGTGATCTGCACAGTGTCTCCTTGTGTTTTAAATTATGAGTTGAGACCCTCACAACAACCCAGAGCTGGCACTGGCTCTGCCTACTGGTAGCCCTTCAGAAATTGGAAAATTCCCTTCACTATAAACTAAATAAACACATACATACATAGGATGGAAACCCAAGAAGGAATTCATAACAAAATGACCTCTTCAATTATTAACTGGCAAAACTCCCAAAGGTGTTAAAATGAATGAACCTTAGCCTGAATCAAAAAGGCAAAAATGATAACTTGGGGCTTATACTTTATAAGTTTAATTAAATATGAATGGATTGCTGAAACAGCATATGACTTCCTATACTGTTATTACTAGAAATAATTTTAGTGATTTAAAGGTAGAAATTGAATGAGAGGTTTGACTGCATCTCATCTAATTCCATTATTCATGGCTACTTTCCTGTTTTCCCTGAACTGCCTCAGCTGTCACTTTAAAATTTCGGTCCCCGCAGAGTGCACATGCAATTCACAGTTTAGCTCATTTTCCAGCTGTTTATATATGAAACCCTGGGAGCATTTTAGAGGCATTTTGCTTCTAAATGCTCTGTAGAGCCTTTCATCAGAACGGAATGAATAAGGAAACAAATTTTGAAACAATTGGAAGAAGTAGAATGGAGATCTTCAGAATGAGCACTGAGCAACTGGGAGGGCTGGGCTGTGGTACCTGGTGTTACCTTCATTCACCAGACCTCAGACTTCTAAGACACACTGAGAAGTTGTGTCTGATCTTTTCCCAGCTGAACTTCACACTTTCTGAAGTCCTTGAGTTGAACTACTCCAGCTAGTAAAATGGATGAAAGAAAGGAGAGGAATGTGTTAGGCTTTCCTGTTTTTTCAAAAAAAGTAAGAAAAGATATCGCTCCGCTTTGAAAGGTTTTCTTGGAATAATTCTTAAGGTTTTGCGATTAAAATCTTCTCGTCTATTTCTGAGGCTTTTGCAGAAAGCTCAGATGTATCAAAAGAATTTTCAATGGAATTTTGTAGGAAAAAAAAGAAAACAGCATCTGGTGCTGTGAAATTCTTTACAGGAAGATAAAACAAAAGGAAAAATAGATTAGCGGTGCGTTTATGGAATTTCTGCCTCAAAGCTGAGTTCTGCTCATCAAAACCGTGGTGCTTGCGGCCAACTGAGTTTCTAAATCCTCCCTGGTATTTAGGAAAATGGTGTTAATTACTTTGAAGACATCAGCTGTCTGAACAGCCAGAAAGGGCCAGCAGCACCCACCTAGCAGCTGATTTGGCTGGGGCAGTGAATGCCAGTCACTGCCTGCCCACATCAAAAAGTGGAGAGGGGATTCCATTGGACTGGGATTTGGCACATAGCACGATAAGATCTCTTCTATAGAAACTTAACTTGCCTTCCTTTACCCTTTTCCATCCTCAGGATTGCATCCTCGTGCTTTACGTGAGCAATAAATTATTAGAATGTAAAACAGCAAAAGAATGGAGACATAAACTGTCAGTGCTCTCTTTTGGATACAGTGCTTTTGGTATGCATGGAAATAGGAAAATACATGTGACTTTAAACAGCCAAAACCTTTGTGAAGTGTTGTACTGAAATCAGATAACTTATCATTGGGCATACTGGGTAAATAATATGGATGCAGAGACCACTATAGTCCCACTTTTCCCACTTGCATGCATAAATAGCCATATCTGCTCACGCAAATCTAAAATCTCTAGAGAGAGCTGGGGACAAGGAGAGATTTCTAATCAGAAAAAAAATCAGGGAAAGCAAATCCAAAGTGTTCCTATGAGATGTCAATTATTCCATTTATTTTCATGTGAGTTTTTGATTATTCTTGCCTTTAATTCTGTTACTGATTGTTGGCTGAATGACTGCATGTTGTCTATCTTGAAGGAAAACAAAACTACATCAAGTCTGAGTCATGAAGGGCAAAGGTCCCCCTGGAATGTACACACAAACCAAATTCAATGTATGTAAAAGTAAAAATTATATGAAGGTATTTTTCTCAAAAGAGTACAGAAAGAACAAAGAGATATCAGAAATAGGACAGTACAATGAAATATATCGTTATTATAAACAGTTGTGCAAAACAGTAGAACAGAAAAGATAATCCTTTACACTTCCAGAGAAAATAAATATATTTGTGTCATATTCCCCCAAACACTTAATGAAATTATTCAAATGTGCAAGATTGCACTTAACAGAACTTAAGTGAACTGGTAAAAAAAAAAAAAATTCCATCAATTTATTCTGTTAGAATTGGATAAAAATAAGGCAAATGGCCAGTAGAAGGGCTGTGATATTTTTCTTTGTGTTGATTATGAACGTGGTCTACTTCTGCATTCCTCACACATACAAATTCCTACTGAAGCCAATAGAATTTCTAGGTGAGGAATATATCTGAATTGAGCCCGTAATTTAATCAAAATGTTGAGGTGTGAGCATTTCCCAAAGTAAGCTGTAAATCAATGTGGCACAAGAAAAAGAACGTGCTGGAAGTGCAGCGCCGTGGTGGAGAATATGGATGGGCAATCAGAGCAGAGGCAGCGTGACTTTAGTCACTGAGAGGGAATCTGAAATGTAACTTCAGCTGTACTAAATTAAACCCGAGTCAACATTATCAACTAAATTGAAAACAGAAACACGCTGTTAGAAACATTTCACAATTCATAATTTTGTCCTGATTACTGAGAATGACAAATACATTTAAAAGTGAAGCTGACAATCACGTAGATGTGATTCCTGTGAGTAGATAACAGGATAACAGGCTTCAGAATGAGCAGAGCTTCCTAGCAAGTCAACCATTGGTAGGGAGAGGGCAAAAAGTCAAGGGTGTTCTGCCCTTGTACTTTGTATTCTATTCACTGTGATTGACTCAATTCAGCTCTGAAATGAGCTAGCACTGCACACCCAGATTTGATGCTTTCTACACTGAGTTATGGTGAGTGAGATCTTTGTTTCTGCCCTCTGGACGCTGAGATTTACCCCCAGTGGGCTGTCAGTGAGTGTGCAGCTCATATTTACACCGTGTGGCTGAAGTTTAATGAAACAAACTTTGGGAATGGGCGAAGCATGCAAGTCTAGAGTGGAGGTTTTGTGCTTTTCCAGATAAAATGAGACACAATGCAAGTGTTCAGTGTTCAAGGTAATACTGGTATGAGCAGGTTTTAAGGTGCTGGGTGTTGCCTGTAGAAGTTGGCAGAGACAGAGATGTTAATACACTGACCTAGAAGTTTCATCCAGTCTTGGAAGGTGGGGTTGGAGCTGTGTGTAACTCTTAAAAAAAAACACACATGGGTGAATGTCCTTATGGCTGGTTCTTACTCTCTAAGATAAAATAAGCAGCACAACTGATGTGACTGATGTCAGGAAAGTGCTATTTGAGTCTGTATTATCCTTCTGTGCTCCCTTTTCAGAGGTTTCCTGCAGTGACAGCTTAAAGGACACCCTCCCCCCGACACACACACACACACATCATGCTTTGTTTCAATTTATTCGTTTAGTCTAGAAGTGGTTTTGTTACTCATTTGAAATGTGCTTTCAATCTTTTACATCCTGTGTGGCTCAAAACTTTTACAGGCTTCTTTATTAATATTAAAAGGCCTCAAAGCTTACTTGTCTGCCCATGGAGTTTCCTATGCTACCAATGCTCCAATTTACACTTAAAAAAATCAAGATAAAAACTTGCTGCTTTTGCTAATCGGTGCAAAACAAAAAACTGTGAAGAATGCTGTAGACATCAAAATGCATTTTTTTTGCTTAGATAGTTTGCAACCTTGAGAAGATCAGAGAAATAAACATGGGAAGCTGTTGCCTGCGATACAGAACCGTTAAACTATTCTCCTTGCAGAAAAAGCAGTGATCACAACATCTCACATCTGTTCTTGTTCAACCTTAGAGCATAAAAGGAAATGAGATATTATTATGGGGGGGAGGAAAGCACCGGCAGCTCAATGTGTTGCTGCACTGGATTGCAGATTCCACAGTTTTCTTCCTGCTGTGAAATCACTTTTCATACTGGCTTAGAAATTATAATGAATGTAGCACTGTCCTAAATGCGCATTTAAGTGCAAGGCAGAAGTGGAGTGAACTGCTGTGAGATTGTCTGACGAAACGCTTCCCCAAAGAACTCAAAGCTTCTTTATGGCCTGGTTACCCCTGGTTATACCAGTGACTACTGCTGACAAATGGTGCTTGGGAAGGGAAGGGCTTCTATATCCTCTTCATTTAAAGATTAATTCCACGTCAACTCCACCTGCTTTCCTCGCACTGGCACTGTCTGTCACTTACTTACCTGGAACGTGCTCCAGGGGTTACAAAACAAGTTCATTTATTTAGCTTAATTTCTAGGGAGCAAGAAGGAGCCGGTAGCATTGTCTCATGCATTGGTTTAATCTGTGGCCTATATTAATGCCTCAGGAGGTCAGCGCTGCCTTGCCATTGGTCAGCTGAGCTCCAGACACCAAATACCTTGACTTTTGCTTCTAAAGATACTTGGCCGTGGAAGTCGAATTTATTCCCCCAAAATTACCGAGATTTTCTGGTCACACAGTCAACTTCTTCACAGAGGTCACTGTCAGAAGAGCCTACAAATAATCACCAGTCTCCCTGACAGAACAGAATAAGAACCCAACTGATTTTTAGGGTATCTGGGCATAATTTTTGTAACCTTTGTAAGACAAATTTTACTAGACAAAAATAAGAGGTTCACGGAGGGATGTTTCTTGGATTTGCTCCAGTTAAGTGGATTATTCTAATCTTTGAGCTAAGTAGAGGTATACTGTGTTACCACTGCATGGAACTGCCAAAATCGATTTTTGATCCTCTTGCTTTCCTGAAACTTCACAGGTATTGTTTGGTTTTCTAATTGTTCCACCCTCAATGTAGTGTACCACTTAGTCTTTCACATTGTTCTCATTAACTTGTTTTAAGAGCTCCCATTTTCTGCTTAGGTGGAATGTTTTATCAGCTGTGTCTTCATTAACAAGTCATGGGGAGCAGCAGCTGAGCTGTGCCGAGCAAAACTGTGGGTGGTGAGCAGGCCCATGATGTATTTTTTTGAAGCTTCTGCTTTGCACTCTTCTCCTCTGGCTGTACACAAACTCTGTCTGTGTAGGTGCCAGCTGCTAAACATTGTGAATTAAACCTTGCCCTACAAATTTTTCCATGAACTCTATAGGCAGAATAGTCTAAGAAAAAGATACAAAGAGAAGAAGAAGCATCAGTTCAGCACGTGTCCCCTTTATGTGGTTAATGGGTCAGGCTGTTGGATACTCTTATTTTCGAAGGTGCCAAACAACATCATCCAGATGTTGTTAAATATAATTTAACATAGGAGATGCAAATGCTTTACCTCCCCTAGTAAGGGGACAACAGCAGTGAATTTTGACTAAATTACTTAGATTTACTTGAAAAAGTTTGCTGTTAAACCTAAATGAGCATTTTATTACTAAAGTGTTTTGTAACTGTTATTTTGAAGCAATGTTTTTTGATAATTCAAAGCATTTTGGGTTTTTTTCTTATATTAGAGGAAGATAAATGTCAAGAGCAGTAACTGGCTTCTTAAGAACAAAGAGACATTTTGGAACACTATGTTTTAGAAGTTTGTTTTCTTTTTAGACATTTATAATTAAAATGTCATTCAAAAACGACAGCCAAAATTATGCAACAGCAAGTCGGTTGTATTTCCATTCCTCCCAACAGATAGAACAAGACTTTAGAGAAAAATACAATCAAATTACTTTTGTAATGGAAAAAAAATCTAAGTCTAAAGCTTCCCTATGGTGTAGCTTTCTGCTCCCCTATAGCAGGGTGCTGAGGGAAAAGAGCAGCAGCTTGAGATGCTAAAGGCAAACTGGAATTCAAGAAAAATGTTGAATGTCTTTGGACAAATAATGTCACAAAGAGAGAATTCTTTAAGATCAGCAAAGGAATCTGCATTTATGGACCCTAGTGAGCAGACCTGAGCCAAAGAGAGGAACTAGGCCATGCATCAGTTTAATATTAAGAAGCCAAGTTCGTAAGCAGTGGGAAAGGAGAGAGAATGAAAGAGGGGAGGAACAAATCACAGCTTATTTTCACACAGAACACAAACTTAATAGTTATTTCCTGTCTGGGTTGGAATAGATAAAAGCTGAAGAGAGCTGCCAGTTATCTGAATTGATACATGCTCCGCTGGAATAAAGAAGAGTTTCGTAATTTATTTTGTTGAGCTCTTTCCTAGTTGTTTGTAGCTGCCACATCTAATTGTGCTTGTGTAGTCCTTTAATTTGCATGAAAGAAGATAACATAATTGGAAAAACTCAGGAGTAAGACAAGTTCAGATTACTAGCAGAGGCAAGTTAATTTGTTATTCATTAAATGCTAATGAACCTGGCACCTATGTTTTATTTGTTTCACTCAGTTGGAAATTGGAAAGGTCTTGTAACACAGCTAAGTCTATGATAAACAGAGATGTTAAATTAAACTGTTGTTTTCCATGATGTTCCACTAGAATAAGCAAGTTTGTAAAACTGGGGAACTATAAATATATACTCGTGGTGAAGCATCCTCAGAAGGCAAACCTAAAACAGGAGATGATTCCCATATTCAGATTCCTTTGAGACCTGTGGCTGAACTTTTTGACCCTTCGGGGCCCCGTTTGGTGTGGTTTCCATGCAAAATGGGTAAAGTGCTGATGCACTGAAACTCACACAGCAATTCTGGCTCAAAATCCGGGGACAGAGCTTGGCTTCCACATCTGTCCCCAGATGTGCTGCCACTGCAACCGGACATAAGCACATGAACTGGTTTTTAATTGTCACTGGTGCTCTTGATAGTACTGCAGACAGGGCTGCCACAAAATCTACAGTCGTTCCCAGAAGTGCCAGAGATGTGCAGAAACCTGAGCCTTATTTTCCCTTTGGCTGCTAAAAGGAGTTTTGAAACAACTATTGTTGTTCATACACGTTGTACTTCATTATTATATTTCATTTTTACCTGAGTGTCTTTCTTGTTTCACTCTTTAAAGCAGCAAGAATGATACTTAGCCTTAGGGGTTAAATCGTGTGACTTGCAGGGCTAGTTTATATTATTGGGTTATTTATGGTATATTATGCTGAAGAAGAAAATGGCACTCTCTTTTTAAAAAAATTCTGAGGACAGTTTGATATCTTCTTCTTCTGAAAAGTTGTCTTTCATTTTGCCTAATATTCTTTTATGTGACCTTTAAAATACATACAGCCTGGAAAGCAAACACATAGCATTTTAAAACGTATCTCTAATTTCAAAATATTGAAAAATGCCCGCAGATCCAGGTCCACAAATCATCTTACCCATGCACAGCATGGCTTCCACCACTTGTTGGAAGGGCAATTCTTGTTCCTCAATACGGTAGAGAAGGAATAAAATACAGAATGAAGTAGTTTGAGAACCTTCTGGTTTGATTCAAGATTAACGGTGTGTATACAGTCAAAAGTATTCATGTGGTGGGCTTTGCTTATATGGAACTGAATGCAGCTTGACTAAAAGTTGAGGAGAAATGTGGTTTATTCTATTTGTGGTGAGCAGGTAAGACAGTACAAAAAATAATACATGGACTCAATCAAATTTGATGGTGTTCCCATCTGAAACTAGACATTTAAAAGATTTATTAGGAAAAAATGTCTCTAATGCACGTGCTATAATTCAGGGTTGCTATTTTTACATACAATGTCTTATAAACAATTTGAACCTTTCAGTCCTAAAATCTGAGACTGCATCTCCAGATAACATGTAACCTCATATTCTTGCTTAAAATCTGTCTGAGGCTCTGAGAATTTTGCTGGGAAGAGGGCTGGCTCTTCCTAGAAGAGGGAGGGCTCAGATGAGATTTCCTTTCCTATTGCTTGTCAGTACATATCACTTGCTGCTCAGTCACAGGTTTTGAACAAATAATGTGCAAGTTATGTGTGTGAAAAATATGGCCAAAATGCTTTCCCAGTTAGTGTTCTAGTCTTGAATCAGGACATCAATGTGCTGTGCCACAGAAGGTTTACCGGTGCCTTTCAGGTGAACATTCAAAATTTAGGTATTACCTAAGATTTATTCCTATTATCATTCTGTGGGATAATTGCACAGACCAGTGAGAACAATGACAGAATCAGATTCCTAACTGTTTCAGCTAAGAATTTTTGCAACATTTTAGCACTTCCTCACCATGTTTCTTATCCCAGCTATAGTTACAGAAGTAAAAAGATAAAATGGTCAAAACTAAGCTGCAAATATTTCTTTTTTTTTTTTAAATTTATAAGCTACATAAAAATATTCTTTCCTTCTTATTCCTTCACCTCTGCTAAAAAAAACCAAAAATAGTTAATTTGAAAACTAAGCTTGATCTCTAAGCTAACCTGACAAGCTGACAATGGAAAAAATTGAATATATTAATTTAAATTTTGATTTATGCCGTCTTAAGAAGGAGAAAAAAAAAGCAATTTTGCTCTAATAAATTACGGTGCTTGGATCTTTAAGAGATTGAAATTCTCCAGACCTGGTTTTCTTACACAGAGATGTTAGCTGTTTTCAAAAGCAAACCCCTACCTTTTGAAGCCTGCTCTTCATACTGAAAGCATCATTTTTATTTTCTTCCACCTCAGGCCGTGACTGGTGGTGCTGCTACTTTGTGTACACTTGCTTGCTATGTGTTTTTATCTCTGTTGAAGGCAGATAATGGTTCTGTGAGGGGAAAAAGAGAATCTGTTCCTACGGGCAATGAGGAAATGGGCATATTATTGTGCTGAATCAAGGAAATTGCTGTTGTCTTTACCCTTCCTTACACAGTGAACCAAAACCTGCACAAGAGCTTTTGTCAGGAGAAGAGCTCAGCTCTCCCTCATGAGTGTTCCTGGATTTAACACCAGTTAACATCGTAATGTGTAGTTTTATTTTCTTTGCTCGTTTTCTGACACGTTCTGGAGTAACGTCCCTTTCCTCCAAGACCAAGCAGAGACCCTCAGACAGTAATTTCTTCTCACTGGTTTTGACTCTCCTGTGTTTCTGAGCCTCCTTGCTCCTGAGGGTGGTAGACATTGTGGTCAAATCCATTATTTAAAAATTAATGTATGAAGGCAGGTGAAGACATTCAACCTTGAATGGGCATCACTTTGATACTTTCCGTGCACCAAATGAACGGAGAAACTTTCAGATCATTTTATGCAACGCTTTTGTTTGTTTCTCTTTCAGGTTATATTTTTGAACTCCTTGAAGCAGCAGATCCTGATTTTGTGCAACTGTACAACCCATTCCTTTGGGATTGGTAGGTCAATGACAGCTCCACTTCTACCCATCAACCATCACCCTGTTGACCCAGGCCTGCCTGTCATACACAGTCAGGTGAGACCGTGGCTGTCTTTGTCACCCAGGAAAATTCCAAGGAGCCCTGTGTGTCCCACTACAACTTTGTGGTTAGGATTAATCATATTCCTAGTGGGCAGTGAAATGTATGACTGTATTAGCACCTTCTAGATCCTACCAGTGAACACATCTCCAAATACAGAGAAGTAATGTCTGAACAAAGCTTTCATATGAAACCAATGTGCTATTTCTGCAGCTGGCACACATTCACTTCTGGTCCAGTGTCAAAGATAGGCTTCAAAATTCGTCCTGGATGTCATGGAATGGGGGCAATACATTATGTTTTAGAATTTTATTATGCACCTCAAGAAAATATAATTGCATTAAATGCTGAAGGCCCAACTCGATTGCCTTTGGTAGAATATTTGGTTCTTCAGTCATTAGCATGAAAGAATGGGAAGGCTGAGGAAGTAAGGGAGATCACTTTTTCAGAGGCAGAAAAAGTTTTCAACATACTTCTCAAATAATGAGTTACACAGTAAGATATTTCAGACAAAAGATAAGACATACCAGTCTTCCAGTTGTATCCTGGTTTGATAGCACCATTCCAGAAGGTATCCCCCACAGCAGCTCAGCTGCTATGACTTATAAAAATAGCATCACCTTTTAGATCTTTCTCAAAAAAAACTGCTTCTTCAGATTGTTAAACCACTCGTTATGCCAGTGCTATTTGGTATATGCCAGCATCTGAAAATGCATCTGAGCTGCATAAAATTTCAGTCCCTGATCTGTTGTTCTGGTGGTCGTCACTCCTTTGCAGACAGAGGTGTGTGGGTGTTTGAATCAGGTATTTCAAAGTGCAAGATCAAAAATCAGTAGCTGAACTCACCTGAAATGCTTGTAAGATGGCAAGTCTTTAGAAGTAGATACAAAGTGCAAAGCAAAAATTATCTCTTAAGGATGACCTTTTTTTTTTTTTTTTAATGCTGTGAGTGAAAGGTACTTTAAATGGGGATTTTATTCAGGTTCTGAGTTTAGGGGGAAAAAATGGAGGAAATCCATCTACCTTCTAATTCAATTTTTTCCCTTCTCATTTTTTTTTGCATCTCTAGACCGAAACCACAATGTTACATTTTTTGACAAAGACTTTCTGAGATGTACCTCATGAACTGCATTAATGTCAGCAAACAGAAAAGTAAAAATAGGTATATTAAATGAAGTATACACAGGTAATATAATATCAGTATATTAGAACAAATAAATTAATTGAAGGAAATATGTATGTTTGATAAATAGAGAAAATACTACATTATTAATGGAACACAGTATCAAAATTAAAAAATGTTGAATAATCACAGTTATTCACTGGAATTACACAAATTAAAATAACCTAGTTTTCTGTTTTGGAAATTCTTCTTTTGATCAGCCTTGCAGTACAGAAACCTTCAGTTATCTGTGTGAAAATTTGATTAATTCCAATTGACAGAGACTCGTTTATCAGCAGCTGTCAGCTCAGCATCTCCACCAGCAACTGAGAAAGAAAAGCAAGCAAATGTTTCAGGTAATATCTTACTAAACTCTTGCACACCTGTTTCCTTAACAAGAAATCCAGACAGTCAGTACTTGTTAATTAGTGGTCATGAAAAGACTGATTGAAAGTGTGATGGTCATGAGCCTCAGTATTAAAAGCCACTGATTGCAGCTTTTTTCCCTTTTTCTAATCTTCTCTTTCCATTAGTAACAGCTCCAGAGTTATTTGAACAGTAGAGAAAAGATAAAATTTTGAAGGATTTTAGTGTTACCACCTGTTAAGGGGAAAAAGTAGTGGTAATCTCAAAATCAGACAGCTCTTATCACCAGCTTAGAGCTGAGAAGGGCCTTGTATCTTCTGATTTAGTTAATGTGGGCCCACGACCACCATCCTGTTTAGTTACTCTGTCTATGTAGGCAGAGAAGGACCTGGTGTCTCAATAAACCATAGTCTTTGCCTTTCTATATATAGCTGCATAAGATCAAGGCTAAGTCCCAATTTAGGACTCATCTGACCACATGTCACTTAAAAAGCCCTATAGTTTTTCTCTGCTCTGCTGGAAAGGCCTGAATTGTGCTGCTTTGTCACACACCTTTTGAGACTGAAGGTCTGCAAACACCTCTATATATCATGGCTAGGGGATAATACTCTCCTTTCCTTGTTTCCTCTGCACCAATAAGCAGCAAGAGGTCTTTGCTGATGGAGTTCCATGCAATTTTAAGATCAAATTCCCCCAGTAAAACAGGGAAATACACAGTTCTTCAGAAATCACATCCGTTGAATTGCTTACATTCATCTCTTGTGACTGGGAGAGTTCCCAGCTCCCTCGGCACTGCTGGATTTATGCCAAGGAGGGAAAACCACTCATATACATGCCCTTTACTCTGGTCTACAGAGTATGTGCAGGACTACAAAGGAAGAACTTTGTCACAATGTCCCACATTCTTCTATTTCTCTTTGGAGGAACCATCTGTTTACTTTCTCCCAAGCCCAGACACGTGTGTTATATTCTCACGTGCCCCACTCTCAAAGGAAGTGTCACTTTTATGAGCGAGATAAAGATGACAGGAGAAATAACTTTTTGTTTTGTTGTGGTGGTGGTTGAGATCATGCCCCCCCTGACCCTGTGTAGCAACATGATATAAAACTCAGGGGTTTTCACGTGTAGATGGATGAGCAGCTTCTGCAAAAAAGGGAATGCACAAATCTCTTGAGCTCCTTCAGTAGTGACTAAACCAAGCCCTGATGGAGTGTCAGTCCTGGTGCTTTGTAACGGGCTGTGCCATGACCTCTGTGTTATTTAAATGTACTTGCTACAATTCCTATATTTTTTTTCTAGCAGCTTTTAGGTCTGTGGTGGCAGTTTCCTGAATGACCTTGCTTGCTCTTTTGGCTGCCCACACTGCTGACTGCTGTGCTGTTTGTAGCAGAGCCTGCAGTCCTGGTGACAGATTTCTAGCACAGATTTCTGTTTGCCCTTCTGGGTATCTCTCTCTTTCATTCTCTCTGATTCGAAAAGGTTGAGGAGAACACTGAATATAGGATTTTGACTAACTTCAGCTTCACAAAGCACAAATGTGGAGTTATTTTTATCATACAGGAATATAGGACACTTTCTCCTTGTAGGTAAGGAGATTTCGTATGGAGTTTTGGAATAAAAGGCTTTTCTTAACCTGCAAGAACTCATCACTAAACACAACCAAGGTCATATCCCCAGAATGTAAAAAAGAACAAGGGAGAAAAAGGGAGAAAAGGGAGAAAAAGCAAAGGGAGAAAAAACCAGCAATGCTTGTTGCAGTATGAACTTAAGTTCTGATGAAACTGGTATGTATATCTGTCACAGAAAAATGTACAAATTCCTCAAATATATTTTTTTTATATGCACATTTATTTATATGTGCTTATAAATCCGAGAGTTTAACATCAGGATTGAATAGGTGCATGCTGTTTGCCTAAAAATGTATGATATTAAAGTTACTGAAGAGGCATGTTGTAGCAATCAACTAGCATTTGACTAAAAGGGTCACTTGTTTCTGTTAACACAGGGTGGGTTACACTATAGCTAGGTAGACACCAAAGTATCCATTACTTCTGCAAATAACCAGCAGGTATAATGTGAAAGGAAAAGCATATTAAGAACAGGACTCAGTCTCCCTTCTCCCTCAGTGCTGATGACACAGGTCAACAGAGAGGCATGTTTGTAATTTTAAGGGCTTTTTCTGGGTTTGCTCCTGGAAAGAAATTTTTTACCCTCTTTCTTTTGCATATAAACCTGAAGCAGGAATTGTCTTAGAATGGCCATTAGTTAACAGGCTTGGTTTAGTCATGAGTTTAGGCAGGTGTATGTGCATATGCACTGACAGGCATGAACAGCAACAGATCTCTGTGCCTCTGTGAGTTGCATTGTATGCTCAGCTCACAATTCAGAGCTAGTCACAAGAAGAAATTAATTTTATTCCTTTCTTCAGGCACAAAAAATTGGCTGCCAGGAATCTGAGAATGTACCTATGAAATGTGATATGGACTTTTAAGTTCTATAGCATGTACTTTGCTTTGGGTGGGGGCTTCAAAAGCACTTCAAGACCAGACACACACAGGAGTATTCTGTATTATAATGTGTAATCATCCTTACTTCAGTCAGCGTTAAAGATTTAATTTTAAGGCAATCCTTTGAGGAGTTAAAAAAAATTAAAAGCTCAAAGGTCAAATAATTCAATTGCTTTTATACATTTCTATGTCAAGGAAAATTTCCTTACATGTCCTTTCTTTGCTTATTTATGTTTTACCAAAGGAATGTGCAGGCTTGATATCATTATGGAGAATCCTTCATTAGCTGGAGAAGTTCAAGAACATGGTGTCAAAAAGCTGGAGTTTCTTGCACGAGAGTTCTTTTTACATAATGACTTTCCTACCTAACAAACCTTGAACCATTTAGCATGGGAAGCATTCTCATTTTTCAGATAACAAAAATTCATCTGCAGTATTTTTTCCGTAGCCGTGTAATGAGGCTTGTAGAAACATGACACACAGAAATAGAATGAATAAATCAAATTGTACAGAAAAAAACCCTCAAGGATCTGACAGTAGAGATGACAAACAACCAGCAGCTCTGCAGCTTTGTTCATTGCCAATTGAAATCCACTTTTTTTCCTTGCTCCTTAGGAGATTTTAGGACAATATCCTCTCACCATTGTATTGCCAGGGTAGATTAGGGACTCTATGAAGAGATGTTTGGAAATGTCCCGAGTTCATTCTGAGGGGTGTGCTGGAAAAGTTGTGAATGAAGGAAGAGCTTGGATTCCCTGAGGCTTCTGTGGGGTGTTTACTTTACAGGTGATAGTTTTGTGCCTTGCAAAATGCTTTATGAATTCCAAACTGTGTGTAAGAGACTTGCAGGATAAAAAAAATCCACCTCTTCAAGTTTGTGAGTGATGGGTCCGATGGCTGGTGCTTGTCTGTGGTTTATCTTCAGTGCAGAGAATTTGCCAGGACAAATGCCAGTGAGGAAGCATCAGCTTTTGTTTCCAGCAGCTGTCCACAATACTCGCTCTGTTTTAACGAGTCTGAGCCAAAATACAGATGTCAAGCAACTCCTTCTCTTTATCAGAAAGGCTGGGAAAAGTGGAGGGTAGAGTGACGCTTCCACATGTTCCTGGTGTGCAGCAGAGTTGTTCAACTGCGTTTTAAGGGAGGTGGTGAGGACAAAAATTAGAAGGAAATGACCCAGAGCTACAGAATGAGCTCCAAGCATGTTCTGATGCATTCCAGCTCTGAAGATGGCAGATCTGGCCAGGCTTCTCCAGGGAAAGGGAGCTGGCAGGTTGCTGGCAGCCAGGATTGCCGTGCCTGGCTGCTCCACAGGTCACTGGCAGCATTTTGATCTCCAGGCTATTTTTATGAGACAGCCTAACAGTTGTTTGAAGATATTTTATAAGTTCCTGGAAAAAGGAGGGGATTTTTTTTTGCTGCATGGATAATTTTGCCGCATCTTAGGTAGTTGCATGGGAAGGATTATTACAAATGCTTTAGTATTAAGTCTTGCCACTGAAAACTTTGTTTTCAGTAGCGTTTAGCTTTATTTTCTTTGTTCTCACTGGTTCTAACAGCAGGCAAATTTTCTTGTATCCCCTCATGGAATTTGACCTACTGTTTAAAGGCTTGAGTTCTATGTGTCACTAGAGATATTTTGCTTTGTGTGTGGGTTTTTGCAAAATCCATGCCAATAGAAAACATATTCAGGTTTTTTTTCTGCCTTGCATACTGAAACAACATAAAGTTGCACATACAATTGTATGTATGCTAGAATATATATAATTTTTCACAACTTGACCTTTGACCATATTTCATTTAGTCCTTTTGCTTTTAAGCAGGCTCTGAAGGTCGCTTGGTAAAAGAATATCAGGGCTTGTGCAGCATTATGTGGTTTTATGCACACGTCATGATCTGTATTTTAATGTGTTCATGTTCTGAGCAGTAAAACCAACATTTCATATCCATAAATTTTAAGTTAAAAAAAAAAAAGAAAAAAAAAGAATAAAACACTAGTTAGAATAATACATTACTTTCTATTAACCTTTAGTGAATGAAAAGTAAAAAAATGGAAAGTTGCTGCTCCAGCTGTGACACTGGAAACTGCTTTATGCAAGCAGCAAGATTTCTTATGGAAAAATGGAAAATTGCACATGGAACGCTTTTTTTTTCTAAGGGATGAACACTAAAAAAAAGAACAAACATTTCAAGTGACTAATCAATGACTACAGTGTAGAAACATGTAACTTATTCTGAGTTAGTCAGACATCTCTTAGTGTTTACTTAATGTTGAACTTTTTACATCCTGTCAGATGTAGAGGTTTCTATCATCTGTGTCACAAAACATGAGAATTCAGGACCAGACAATGAGGCCAAAATTTCTGTTAGTGGTTTCACACATCTCTAATAGTGGTGATTTTTTTTCTTGGAGTCAGAACAGAAACAGTCTGAGATACTTCATATACTGCCTGGACTCTAGGCCTATAGGTGGAAATGCAGAAACTAAGGATGGAAGATTATCTCTGCATGTGGTCAGTTGGTTGTACACTGAGATTGGGTTTTTACAATTTCTAATTGGAGAATACACTTTGTGTTGGGTTTTTTGGCTTTGGGGGTTTTTTTGTGGGTGTTTTTGGTTGGTTGTGGGGGTTTTTTTCCCTATTGTTGCTTTGTTTTAGTTCAAGCAATGCAAGTTTGAGGTGTAAGATTCTTTATGCTCTTCAGCCTTCATTTTTTTGTTCAACAGAAGCACATGGTTTGTCCCAACCTGGTGTCTACACAAAAACTCTCTTTTCCTTTCTCCTCCCTCCTTGAGCAGTAAAACCAACATTTCATATCCATAAATTTTAAATAAAAAAAAAAAAAAGGCATCGTCATGTTTTATAAAACTACCTCATCTCACTGTTCATACCCCTTGTTTTCACTTATAGTTTTTGTTTCAGTTTAAATCAAAGTACACCAAAGTAGTGGAACAGCCTCTCTGGGTAGCACTGCCAGATACACACACAAAAGGAAAACCTGTGATCATGACTACTTTGTGACTTGCTAATATTAAAGACAGGGATTTTAGAATTAAAAAGCAAACAAACAAAAAAAATCAATCTTTAAAGCTCAACATGAATATCAAGATGTATTTACTGTAGCTGAAGCATTAGCTACCAGCTCTTTTTTTTCCCTTTTTTATTTTTATTTTGTTTTATTTTTTGCTAGCAAATGGATTAAAAATAATGATGTCATAAAGAAACACTTGATGTTCCTTTTTAAATTACCTTGGACTTCAAGCCTCTAATGTTCCTCTCTAAAATGTGTGCCTAATGTTCCTCCTCTACAGCGGTTTAATAAGATGTCATAATAAACATGGAAAATTAGATTTGTTGTATCAAGAGGTAAAATAACCTCATTACGCAGAAATCTTCAACAACTCAAGCTTGCCTAATATATAATCCAATAGTTTAATTTGTAACCTGATTATTGCTCTTAACAGAGTTCATTAGTACCTCGGAGTCCTATAAGACATTTGAATGATACTTGTTATAATTAATATTTAGTCTTTACTACTGTTCAGAGTTTCCCAGACTTTCAAAATGTCTCTTGTAATCGCTTTTTTTTTTTTAAATTTGCCAGCTGTGCAGACTTCACTGCTACAAGGATACAGGGAGGCTTCACAGATGGAATATGGCCCTGCATTGGCTAAATAATCATTTGTATTCTCCCACAGCAGAAGACTGGAATATCCTGTCTGAACAATGTTGCTTCCTCTCGTTCACAGGTAGGTATTTTTCCTGTATCCATAATTATGTCATTTAATGAACCTGTGGTGTGCTGGTTTTGGCTGGGATAGCCTTGATTTTGTTCATAGCTTCCAGTACAAACCCAAAGCACAGCCCCAAACTTCCCACTGTGAACAAACTATCTCAGCCAAACCCAGCACGTATGGACATGGACTGATTGTCTTCAGGGAAGGACACTGGAGCATCAGTTCTGATTCTTTGCTGAATTTCAGGGAGTGTAAAAAACCTACAGAAAGAGCAGTTCAAAATGTTAAACTCTAGCGAAATGAAGGTAGGAAGCGTGGACCTTACCCAGATGAGCAGTTTGAGTGTGATTTGCATCAGTGGTGTTCACACACTTGAGTTATAAAATTCCAGAATGCCTCAGCTCTAAATCTGAATACTTGTGGTTTACTCAGCATGAAAGTTTGAGCTTAAAGGAGTTGCCAGATCTAAACTACCATCTCTGCCTCCTTGTTTAGGAACAGAAAGCAAACAAACTCCCCTTAGTGAGGCTGCTGCTCTGCTCCTGGAGTTTCAAAGTGTTGGGGATTTTCATGGCTCCCTGCATTTCTGCTTCCTCTGCCCATTAAGAACTGCACATCAGTAGATCTCTATACCTTTTCCTCCACTGTTTTCCAGGCTGGATTGTGCCCTCCAGCTGCTAGGAGCTTTGCTGCCTCTGGATTTGATTGATTAGGATGGGGCAGCACTACTTTGCTGCAATGCTCACGTTTCGTATCGTCATTGTAACACAAAGTGATGTGGCCAAACACTGTGCAAATACTTTAAGTATCAGTTACTTGATACTTGTTGCACTTGATCCCCTTGTGATAGTTATAAAAGCTGTGTAAGAAATGGAGTTGCTTCCTCCAAGGCAAGATGAAAGGACAAAATCTGAGGGGATGCCGTGGATCCTGTCAGAACCGAGGATGTGATCATTCCTCTGCTGGTCATGTATATTCAAGATGAATATTCAAAAAGTCTGGTCCCAGCCATAAACAGGGGTTTCTGCATTGGCACAGGAATAAGACGTGTAGAAAATCTTTTTCTTAACTGGAGGGCTTAGGGACAGAACTTCTGCCTGAGATGGTGTGAAATCGAGAGGAAGAAATAGGTGCCAAATCCTCCTATTCCGGTGGGGGATCTCATCCAGTATGTCCAGCATTAGAAATTAGATACCACGGCACTGTTATCTTTTGTGGTTGTACAAAGCCCATTAAAATATTAATGTAAAAGAAAAATGATATTTTAAATTATTTTGGCTTTAACTATAAAGGATTAATGAACACAATTTGAAATTTATAAACCGAAGTGTATTTTCAGATTTCACAGTGAAATATTTTACTTGTGCATCAACATAAGACCCAAAGGCTCACCTGACAATTCAGACATTGAAATTTCCAAGCCTTTGAGGTTTGGTTTTCACTGTTTTTGGTATCAGCAGACCAAATAAACCTTTCAATAACCACAACTGATAAGTTCTAAATGTTGTTGGACCTTTACAGTAGTTTATCCCAAATTAGAGCTGACTCAGTGTTTCGTTCAGCACTTGAAACCTTCCTTTCAGGCTCAGCCCAAGTCCTCAGCTGTATTTTGCTCCCTGCTTTTATTTTGCTTTGCTTGGAAAGAGGCAGTTTGAAAGGCAAACATAGCAGTCAACATCAACATTGCTGACCAGGGAACTGAGCATGGAGATAACTCTTGCTTAGACTGTCTTATAAGGGATCCTGTAGAATATGTGGCCACCTGTTACTCCATTAAGCAAATTCTCATGAAGTCATGCATTCTATTTCATTGGTGTACAGGAAGTCTGACAGCAGCAGGAATGCACCCATGTTAATTTGTATGGTTTTACATACAGGTTTTCTGAAGGTTCAATCAAGCCACAGGAGGTCAAATTCTCCACTGGTGAGAATTAGTGTACTTGAATTGATAAGAGGAGCAGCAGCATTTTTGCTCAGTACCCAAGAAAGGATGCTATCAGTGCAGCACTGCCATTATACCAGCTCGAGTGCTCACTGCTGCTGTGGGTTTTTTTTTCCCTCTACCTCTCTTATTCCCAAGATGACAGCAGCAGCCACATTCCAAGGCTCTTATCTCCAGCGTGCAGATGGAGAAGAGAGGCACGCGGTATGCTAAGGGTGAAATTTTCAGCAGAGATTAGTAAGTTCCTTCGGTGCCTAACTCCTGTTTTCAGGAGTGATACAGGGCCTTTTTAAAGCAACTGTTCTGTTCACAAGAAACTAATCTACTTAGTTACTGTAGGAAACATGCAGCTTTGTATTAATCGTACAACAAAGAGGATGAAGGGAAAGTTCTACAGAATAGACAGGAAACAAGAGACAGGGAAGAAAGTAGCTCTGTCCCTTATCTTTTTGGGTAACTGGCTCACACTGTTGACCCATTTCTTTTCTGTAGTTTATGGAAAAAAAAAAAGATATTTTTAAAGTTTTTTTCATTTCAGATGGCAAGAGTTGCTGTCTTTCACATTACCTTTTACTCTTTGTGTCCTTTAGTTCTGTAGACTCTCCCAGTGTCTGCTGTTCCCAGAAGGCTGAAATCCTCCTGACTCTTTTCCTTCAGAAAATCATTACAAAAAGCAAAGGACCTTTGCACTCCATGTCACTTCATAAGCAAACCCTGTCCTGATGTTTCCTTAGAGTTCAAACAGGAGTGTAATGCTCTTTGAATAACAAGGACCCAGTTTGCTTCAAAACAATACTGGAAGGAAGATAACTCATAAAACACCTGATATACGTCGGGTTCTTTTGGCTTAACTCTTTATTTGGAGGGATATGCACAAACTGATTTTGAAAAGCTTGGTTTATACTTGTCTCACCATCACAGCTTAGACTAGTTCTGAATGAATTCTTATCATCTTTGTCATTCAAAACTCGTGAAGGTTTGGTCTTGTCAGAGCTCATGGACTTAGTTTGGAGGAGGCAATTCGTTTTTTCAATGCTGTCTCTTTTTAGTCAATTATTCATCCCACTCTCAAAAAAAAAAAGTAAGATCTGGACCTCATGATGGAAAGGGGATGTTTGATTTTTGTTCCATTTTTGTTTCAGGGGAGCTTTAAAATCTGGGGTAGTGCCTGTGGCTGGACCTCCAGAAGAGCCTGTTTAGGAAAGGTTTCTCTGAGCTCTCTGTTGGAGGTTGGTTGGTTGCCAAGGCCTTTCTGTGTACTTCTAACTCTCTAGAGTGTACAGGTGCTCTAAGAAGGACATCCGTCACTAACACAGGCATACAGAGCGTATCTCATGGCAGAATTCAGGTATTCATGAGCAAGAAGGGTCTCCAGGATTACGAGCTTTTTCTGCCGCGTTGAATGCTGCACAAACATCTCTGCTGCTTTGGCCAGGTCTGCTCTTATCAGCTGTGCATTTCACACAAAAAGCTGGGTAGCTGATCACTCACCTTGTTTGGAGAGTGAAGGGTGACTGCTGTGCCCCACAGCCTGTGTTGGTGTCACAGCCCTGCTCCCGTGCCCCTGATTGTGCCCCAGCAGCACACAGCATGCGCTGCTGCCTCCGAGACCTGTCGGGATCCTACCTAGCCCTGAGGGAGGAAATTTTTACAGGGGTCTAGTTTTGATCTTCTGTGGATAATACACTCTCTGCAAGATGAGCACAGATCATATTGGATAACAGGGGAATAGCAGGAATCTGCCCTGGCTCCAACTGTGAGTTCAGCACTGGAGTTTCAGGCAAAAGCTGGAGTGCTGTGCCCAGCCAGGGGCTTTGGCTGCCCTCACAGCTGGGTCTGATCAGTCAGGTGTGACATGTCGAGCTGGTAACAGGGATTTCACACAAGTTTAAAAATGATTGGGTTTTGCTTTGTTTTTGGGTTTTTTTTGTTGTTGTTTTTTTTGTTTGTTTGGTTGGTTGGTTTGGTTTTGTTGGGTTTTTTTGTTGGTTGGGTTGGGGTTTTTTTTCAGTTTTGTGCAGCTGGGAAAAGCAGTAGCTAGAGAGATGAAAACACACCCAACTAACCATTTTTTTGCTACTTTCCATATTATACTGCAAAATTGTCCCAGCTGTATGGGATGAACAAGACAAGATTCCTGCTTTGCCCAGATTTATACATGCCAAACTGTGTTCTGCATGACTGGGATTCATTCACCTGTCATGAGCTTGTCGTTCATAGAAACAACTTTCATCTTTGCCTTGGTCCTGTAGCCTAACTGTGCTTTAGTCTCAAAGAAGCACCACTATTTTTGATGCTGAGTCCTACCCGCCTTCAGTTTTTGCAATACTGTCTCTAATGATGGTAAATATTCAGCATCACTTCTGATTAAAAGCATTGTCAGTCCTCAGTGCAACAGGCTGGATAGCCATATTTTCCATACCTTCCTGAAAAATCCCAAGCATTAAGGATAGTGGGTACAGCAGTCTTGTGACAATACAGCAGTTTCCTTACAGCACTACATTTTCTTCGGTTCTTCTCTAATCCAGCTCACTGGTACTCTTGTAGTAGTAGAATTGCACAGATAAAGCAAAGTTGTCTTTTTCTGGCCCATTTGTCTCTATTGGTTCCCTCTGAGGTAACAAACAATTCTGATTTCAGGTGTTTTGGCTACGCCTCATTCTCCATGTGACTCCTGACATTCACGTTACACCCTCAGACCTTCCTTAGAAGAGCTGAATATACACCCAGGAATTCTTGAGTGCTGGTACTTTGTTAGAGACCGAGATAAGAATTTCCTACTGATTTTGTTTCTTATACTAATTTTGTTCAATAGTGCAATATTTTTGCTTTTAAGGTGTCAGTTTTACAAGAAGGAAGACAGACCTAATCAGGGAGTCACTGCTGCATTTACAAATACCTCCCAATTCATCCACCTCTTGCCTCCCACTTGTAGCCTAATCACATAGTAGCAGAAGCTCCTGTACCTGTATCCACCATTCTGCTGCCACAGGCAAGAGTCAACCTTATAGCCCTGTAGCATCTGGCATGCATCAACTCCTCTGTGTGTTCCAGCTTTAAAGGTAAAACACTCAGAGCTTTTTTTTCTCTCACCTTTAGGCCCTTGAGTTCATACCCTTCATCTAGAAATATTCTTTGATGTGTATTTTAGCATTTCCTGGCTAAATGCCCCTGCTTAAGGCGTTTAGTTAATTTTGATGCCTAGACATTTTAATTTAAATAGCTGATTAGATGTTAATTCTCCTGTGACAGCAACACACATCAGGGGCTAGGGCCTAGTTCTATTACACTTCTGCATTTTCATTCCTTTGAGCTGTTCTTGCTGTGTGGGTGCAAATCTCAAGTTACTCAGTGCTTACAGTTGCTGTTAATCATTCTGCTTTAAGCCCTCTGCAGCACTTCTAATTCTGTTTACAGATGCAAAGAGGTGCCTGAGCTTTAAACTTCTGCTGCTTTAGAAAGTCTTAAAGGAAGCTAAGGAAGTCTTAAAACTCAAACACATATCTGTGCCATTAAAAATATGATCCCAGGTGCCCATGGCCCACCAAACAGCATCCCCAGGCTCCTGGAAAATGTGGCAGCATATGCATTTCATGGCAATAAAAGATTAGCACTTTACCTAGGTACATTTGGAAATGACAGCAGGAACATACCTTTAATGCTGGTGTTGAGACACCTGCCATTGCCAAAAGGCCACAATTCTCCTGCTTGCCCCTAGGGTATTTTAAAGAATAGGCACTTCCAGAGATGACTGAACCCTCTGAGCATCTCTGTTACCTTCTGGACACTGCCTGGTACCTTCACTAGGGAGAAACCAGTGCTCCTGAACTGAGAAATACCAGTCGTGCTGGGATGAAGTGAGACCTAACAGATTTATCCACGTATGTGATTGGAGATGAGGTTGAAGTGAAATAAATCCCCATTCAGCATTGTGTTCACCACCATATGTAAATATGATGCTTTTGCATGATAAACCCCAAACCTGAAGCAGTGGTGGTTTTTGGTTGGGTTTTTTTGTTGATTTTTTTTTTTGGGGGGGGTGTTTGTTGTTGTTGTTGGTTTTTTTTAAATGTGCCTTGTTGTTGCACAAGTCAGTAATACAGGTTTAGGGGTTTCCCCCCCCCCCCCCCCAAACATAAATAACTGCCTACATTAACAGATGGTTTTGCATACATGGTTCTGACATAATCCACTGAAAAAATCCCTGAGAAAATACTTGACTGACCAGACAGATTGCTGTCCTGGGATGTGATGTGAGCCTTCTGAGGAACAAGACTCTTGACTGACAGCCAGGGGACAGCCCCATACTGCCAGGTGATTGTCACATTGTTACATGAAAAAGGATAAGGGAAAATGTTGCAAAAAGTTATCTTAAATCTAAGAGCAGGTATTGAGTCCGGATGGAGACAGAAGCAGAGCAAAGCTGCTAACATGGTTTATGTTTCTTACCTGATAAAGTACAGTCATTTCA
Organism: Chiroxiphia lanceolata; assembly: GCF_009829145.1. Taxonomy (NCBI): domain Eukaryota; kingdom Metazoa; phylum Chordata; class Aves; order Passeriformes; family Pipridae; genus Chiroxiphia; species Chiroxiphia lanceolata. Next base: position 2,646,342 of record NC_045643.1, on the reverse strand, counting down.
TTGTACATTCAGCTCTTGTTTATGTCAATAGACATAAATAGACATTTAATAGACATTGTCTTGCACACATGGTGTGTGATTTCTTTCTTATTTTCTTTCTCCTGGGTGATTTTTCATATAGAAAGCACATGAAAGGTACCAACATGCCTTGAGTGTGGTTCCGTGGCCAAGCAAAAGAAGCTGAATGCTGGGACTTGTTTTCTGGAAATCTCTGAAACCAGAAGCTTGGAAAAACACCGAATATCCTTTGGGTTTGTGCAGAGGCTTTTTAGTTGCAGATTCAAATAGTCATTTCAGTGCAATTTGTAGCCCTTAAGATGCATATTCATAGTCCATCTGAAATTCTTCTGGCAGATCCAAGTTAAGATGGAATAAAAAATAAGAAAAGTAGATAAGTAATAATAATTTTAGCAATATTACCCATTTAGCAGGTCCTGTTTTTCTATTTGATTTCACATGGCAGTGCCTAGAAGAAAGGAATTAATTAATGAAGGGCTTAAACATTATTTATTTTAAAGATTGCCAACAAAATCCAAGACGTGGGTGTCAGAAATAGAACAGCTGTGAGGCATTTTTGTCTATTTAGCACATCTATATCCCACCAATGGTTTTTCCAGGAAAGCTTTACCTGTGAAACCTTTGTGTGCTACATCCATAAATTCATTTGACTTCACTGAAATGCCTATTTTCAGCAAGTAATTCCTATAAGAATGCTCAAAACAGCAGAGTTGGAAACAGAAACTGTAAGTTCTTTGTGGTTTCTATGTAACTGATAAAGGCAGGCAATTTCTGTGCTGAAGGGATGCAAATTTGAGAGGGACCACTCTCTGTTCTCCAGGATAAAAAACGTGTGAATTCTGAAATGCCAAGAACAAGCTTGTCCTCAAGCTTACCTCCTTCCAATTTGGATTTCTTCTTGTTTCAGAGAAACTTAGAATAAATATCTTAAGTTATTGGATGTCCACGAAAGGTCAGCCTTTTGAATTGTTTTGATATTTACAGAATTTTCATAAGTGGTTTGGTTTTTTTCTTGCTCTTTAGTGCTGCTGATATGCCTTGTCCATTGCTCTGGGCACACTAATCTGTAGCATTATGGAAATGGCAGATTTCTGATGTCAGTAATTGCATTGTTCAATATCAAGCGCAACGATCTCTGGAAATATTCCCGTTTAAATACCAACTAGCTACTCTAAAATGTCAAAATATTAATTAGTTTCTGTTTAGAGAACCCACACCGAGGATGCACAAAGTGGATCTGGTTTCTGTACCTCGCAGAAGGTCTGTCCCAAATCCCGCTGAAGTCTGCAGGAGGTTTTTCAAAGCAAGGAAGATCGAGACCACAAAGCCTTTGCAGCTCCACGACACAGAGTGCTTTCTTTGCTTTTCTAATTCAGGGAACGTTTTCATGTGGCTGCAATTTTCAAGCCCGCTGGATAAAAATTAAAAACAATAAGAAGCTTTTTTTTTGTGTGTACTCGGAGGAACTTGACGCCGTGCAATTGTTCGGAAGTTTGGATTGTCTATTCATGGCAAATAGCATCTGTGCCCAATTACATTGCATCCATCAGCAGGTAAAGCTTTCAGAAGCAATAAAAACATCTAAGAAATGGTTTGCACTAGAGCATAATGATTTCTGAAAGAGGCAGACAATTGGGTTGATTCCACAGGTACCGCAGAAGGGAAAACGTTCCAGGTGAAATGGAAATTATTTCGTGAAACATCTCAGGATTTCACAGAAAGAAGGGGAGTATTATTACCAATTATTCTCTATAAAATGAGTTTAGTAACACACCATCATCTAAAAAGAAAAAGTGAAAGGTTGCTAAATTGGGTATTTAAATTCTGCTAATGAGAATGAAGGGAGTTGATGAACGTTGAATCACTCCTTGGCAGTTTTTAAACAAAGATTATCATTCATTCTCCTTCTTGAACTGACAGATGATATTTCTTGTTGAAATGAGGCTTCATGACTTTTGATAAAGCCTGCTGAAAATAGCATTCTCCTGCCTAAACTACATGTTCTGTTATAACATGTTGC